>NC_142632.1:15204461-15520720 GCF_059453375.1 Lepisosteus platostomus
CAAACACACGGACAATGACAGTTTATTAAAGAATTCAGATATACGTTCACATCTGTTATTTGAAAATAAAAAATATGTTTCCAACATTGCCGCAGGTGTGAGACGGTGGACTTTCCAGTGTTGCTTCTCGGATGTGTAATTTACTACCCCCGACAACCTTGCACGAAGTGCCCCTTAAAAAACACCCTGGTTCTTTTCACGTTAACGAATGTGCTTTGCTTAAAAAGTGCAACAGTCGTCTAGTTGTTCGTAAAGTTGCAGATCCAAGCCTTTTTGAACACGTGGCTCGACTGACGGGTCGAATCTTTACACGTCCCATGGTGCGCGTGTTTATTTAAGAAGGAGACAGTGAGAAACTGATCACTTGATTTTTTTTAAAAGCACACCGCTACGAAGCCTCTTAGTAAGAACATGCAATTGTTTGCTAGTGTTCTCTTTTTGAGACTACACCCGCAACTCTTCTGATTAGGGGATGTGATATTCGCGACAAATTTAATTTTCCTGCTCACACAAACGCACAGAAGACACTGATATTAAATCCAAAATACACCGCCGCCCCCCACCCGGGCAAAAAGAGGAACACAACTGTAAGAGCTGTTCCTCTCGCACCGGTAACAGCCGCTTGAACTCGGCAGACACTGGAGGTCAAAGTCACCGTGCACGGTCACATGATCACCGGAAAACCAAGGCGCTATATCTCGGGACCGAAAGTAGCACAAACGCAGCATTAACGTTTGAGACCGGTCCGGTTCCCCTACGACGTTGTAGGGGGGCTGAGTGACGTCACACTCCTCCCAAAGAAGGCGCTATATCTCGGGAAAGAAAGAAGCTGGGAAGTTACTTTCTATGGCACAAACCGGCACAAATGTAGCACTAACGAATGAGGTGGGTTTAATCATTTGTGCTGTCTGTAGGGGGGGGCAACTTCACAGAGCTGACAGGCCAGGCTCCTTTTTACATTGAGTCATGGTCGTATTGGTCAATAGCTGGATCAATGTCACTGTGCTGATGTCAGCTCTGGCAAATACTAAGTCATTCGTTTATGGTAGCAGTCCTGCAGTGCAAAGTGTTGAGTCAATACTCAGCCCACATGGCTGATAACTGCTTGAGAACTAATCTTACAATAACAATAATAAAGTTGCTAGCCATTTTAGAGACAATATGAGCGCATTAGTGGTTATCTGGTGGATTCACTGGCTGATAAAGCACTAGGTTAAATGATTTCTAGACCAGGTGGACATACAGTAGGTGTGTGTCTCTGCAGTTTTGCTGCTACGGTCGTGGCACATGGGCTAATGAGTGAAAGGTTTCCCCAAGCCGGCATCACTCTATTCTTTCTTTCGGCCTTTGAGAGCATCAGCTCATCGCCAGACACATGGGGGTTCCAGAGGGAGGATGTGCTGCACCCAGAGAGAGTGCCGTGTGCCGTCGCTATGACGACACTCTCAAACAGAACATAGCAGGTCTCCTTGGGGGAGGGAGACAGGAAGGGAAGTAGGGCGGCATGCTTGCGATGCTAACAAGCACTCTGCCATCATGAGGGGGCAGGGGACAGGGGATGGGGGCAGATACTGGGGGAAGCTTCTCCTGTAAGCGGTGTCAAGGCAACTGCAATAGAAATACAAACATAAATCAGTCCTGCGCCGAAACAGGCAGCAAGCAGGAGTCAGTCCAGGAATCAGACAACAGCAGCTCAGAATAGACGCCCGAAACTCCCCTTTCCTTCAGTGGCATCTGGAGATCATTCTCCATTTCTTCGTAAAACCATCAGATTTATGGCACGACATTTCTAAACTGTTGCTGGTTCTTAGGCTCTCAACAGTTCTGGCCGCATCATGGGCCCCTGGGGAAGATCATGGCAGTAAGTCTGCATGGAAATAATTTCAAATTTGTACTTTGGCCTACCTTGTTTACCATATGCCATACTTCACTTGACTGTGATTGTGGTAACTCCACGATTTACTACAGTACATACTGACTATTGCTGTACAATACCACCTTCATAAACGTAAAGAAAATATTGCATTTTATTGCCTGTGGCTGTGTGGAATACTCAGAACACAGTGTATCGCTTACAGACTACTCCTGCTTTGAAACATTGGAGCAGCATTAGGGCTTGATACATTAAGAAATCAATATTGTTTTAATCATAGTGTTTTAGTACATCATCTGCAATTATCACAGCACCCTCCAGATTAGACTTGTGAGGCATGAGTGATGTTTAACTTTTGTAGACCGAAGATTGAAATCTGCATTTGGTCTTCAAATCTTTTCAGAACATTTTAAGGTAGATAATTACAACCTAGTAGCTGATATCATGCATATATTTGACATGACCTGTAAAACACAATCCCATGTAGTACTCACAAGAAGCAGGAACCTTTGTTTCCATGTTATTTTCAGCTTCATGTTTTGAAGAATAAAATTAATCACTAATCTTTCTATTTGGAAAAGAAATTTAAACAGTTTAATATAAGTGGAGCCAATGAAAAAAGTGAAATGGTGTGTTATAAATTAAAAAAAAAAACTATCCATGGCTGTGCATATTGCCACTTTGCCTCTTAAGAATAGAAGGACTGTTTTCTCTGTGTTTGTTTTAAATTCTTCTTGTTTGTAGTATGGCTAAAAAGAAACTTTGCACTTAATTGACAAAAGCCAGACACAAGTTACTTAAAGGTTCTTTGACATCAGCAGAACTCCATAAACATTTGTGTAAAAAACTCTTGTAACCAAATAAGAGCTTTGGTGAGTAGGTTTTTAAACAGTAATCACTAAGACACGTGTTTAGACTGCAGTGTATACATTTACAGGTTGAAAGACCTCTGTGGACTAATGTAAATTCTAACTTTGATTACAAGTACCCCCTCAGATTGAAAGAATATTTCTACTGGCCTGGCAGTTACAGGGTGTGTGGGTGCTGATATTATCAGAGAAAAGAGATATTAGTCAGGAGTTTTCAGTCTGACATTCTGATCATATTAAATATTAAAGTCATTGCTTCTTTTTTGCCATTCCATGCCTTTGTTGTTCTAATTGCATTCTCACTTTGTGACAAACCCACGGGCTTTCTTCCCTCTCTTTACTGAAACATTGCTAACTGAATCAGAATAAAAGCCATGTCTCATTAGTTTCACAATCAAAATCGCGACATTGCTTGTGATTGTTTCTTGATGATGGGGAGGTAGAACAACAACAACACATTCCATTGAAGTCAGATCCCAGCATGTTGCCATTACCAGACTGTAACTGCAGAACTTATCTGCCTTGTGTGGGAGATGTAATAAATTGCAACTTGTTACATAAACAATATGGTGTCATTCTGTTAGAAACACTTATCTTTCCACATAAAAGTGATGAAATCAAGCAAAATGTAGCAATAGTATTCAGTACTTCAAACACAGCTTCATGGAAATGCAAAGGCAAGTTTTATTGGATTCTAATAGCAGCAGGGAGTATGGTGCTAATAGACAGTCATGGACAAATGCTGGCACACATACTCTCCATGCTTTATAATGCAAAATGCTGGCTGATATCACTACCACATCCATATGTACAAATGGAAATTTGCACATTCACATTTATAAAAGAGGAAACTATATGTCATTTTTATGTTCTTATTATTTGCATTTACTTGATTTTGGAAGTTACATGGAAACAAACATTTCAACCCTCAGTGTTTCACATATTTTACATTCTGAATCTCATTTATAGACAAACTAATGCAAGTACAACTATCAACTGCACATATAATTACAATTAACACTTAGCTATAAAAGGAGTTCATTGCAATTCTCTTTAATAGCAAAAATTCCATTCAAGCAAAAAAGATTCCAGTCATTTGCATATCTGTATTTTATCCAGAAAATAAGAAATAGTAAATAGCTTTACAGGCACACCCAATTGACTTTGACCATGAATATTTCATACAGTATATCAAAATTTAGTATCATTTTCAGCACAGTGACTCAGAGATTCAAAAAATCATTACCACACAGGAAACGTGGACATGTCTGTACGATAAATACATTTTTTACCACTCCTACTTTTCATGCATGCAAAGACATAGTGTGTAAAATACTGAATTAAAGACAATTTTTCTGAAGAGGGTAAAATGCAATTATTGAGTTCTACACAGATGCCTAATTCTGTTTTGTAGATGTGAGAGGTTATAGTTCTGTAAACCAATGTTATTACAGTAAAGGAAAAAAATGGCTTTCCAAAAATTGCTGGAATATTGTTGTTATTGCACTGCAACTCTGTTTCAGACTCGATAGTTACTGAAATTGGGTGGCTGGATGGATTATTCATCCACTCATTTTCTAAGTGCTTTATCCAAGACAGGGTCACGGAGAAGCAGGAGCCTATCCTGGCAAGCAACAGGCACAGGGGAGGATATGCACTGGACAAGACACCAGTCTAGCACAGGGCTCTCACAAGACATGCCCTGCATCTACTCACACCAGGGCCAATTTTCCCAGAAGCCAGTTAACTGTCAGGAAATGTTTTTTTATTTTGCAGAGGACATCCACATTTCTAACAGTATTTATTTACTTGTGTTTTGTTATGGCAAAAACAAGCTGAAGATCACACAAAGGGATATAAAATAGATTGTGGATGATAGAAAACGCTAAGAAATAGGTCGTATTGTTTTCTTGACATTGAGCACACATTCTCCGGACAGCCTTGTGGTGCTCCCTGAATATGTAATGGTTACATTTTATTTTTCCTCAGCATCACTGAGCTGGGCACACCCACTGCCCGAATTTTCATAGTCCTAGCAGGACTGGCCAGGACTAGATCAGAGAGGTTGAGCAGCTCATGCATTGACAGGGTACACAGCTAGAAGATAACGCAGACCTCCTGCCCTGATTCAGTCCACACCACTGTCAGGCCTCATATTCCTTGGTGTGTGAAGTGTCCTTAGAGCTGGCCTACAGGGGATCTCCAAACACCCAACTCATGGGAAGACCTCTGACGTTCACAGAAGGGAAGCCCAGGAAAAAGTGATTCTTTTTCCACTCAGAGATGTGTGTGACTCAGAATTTGCAGGGGCTGTAGTTACTTCAGTTACATCATTTGTCATTAGTGCTCTTAAATAACAAGGATGTGTGTTTCCCTTTTATTCCACACAGGAGGACACGGAAGTGCTGTTTCCAAAACAAGACAGAGAAGAAGGATTCAGCTTTTATTCTCCTAATAACCAAAAACATGAAGATGCTATGCTATTAATGCTAAGTAATTGTTTTTTTTTTCCTTCTTTTTTCCCCTGGAGCTTGACTGCTGCATTCCATGGAATTTGGGAATATTGTCTTGGCACAGTGTTATAAGGGGAGAATCAAAACAGAGTATTTCCCTAATGGCCACGTAGAATGATTGCTTCTTTTTCTTTGCAAAAGCTTCAATTTACTATGCTTTTCCTGGAGCCTGTCCTTCCTTGCCTACGTTTTGTGCTTCCACACAGTATCTTAGGCATCGTTTAACACACAAAATAAAAGGCACACCAAACCGAATGCACAGAGGAGATTTACCTAACCTCTTTTGTCCTGCAGTCCAGACGTGCATAGCATTTTATTGCAAGCTTGGCAAACAGCACTGAACAAAAAAGATTTGTGGCACACACGGTTTTAGACACATCATTCTAACTGCTCCAGGCATACTGTATAATGAAGCTACTCCAATCTCTGCAGCAATTTGCTTTTAGCACAGATGCTTCTATGGCAAGGGTTCATTTTAGACTTGCTTACTTAGCTGCAGCTCCAAGAAAATTAAATGCCCATGACCTACTGGTGAATTACAACGAGAACAAGCCATTGCAGGGATCTGATGAATCATGCAGCCCTGAATGCAATCTATTTCTAACCTAGAGCTCAAAATATGAGAAGTTCCACTTCTTGACACAGACTGCAGGCACCTACAAGGGTTCTTGAAAATAACACTTCAGACTGAAAATGCCAAGCAGCAGCGAGTTCATCTTGCACTGCTTACACCACTGAAGGGGAGAGGGTCAGTATAAGAAGGCAACTCTCCAGCCATTATCCTGTGTGTCGCAGTGTGTTCTCCTTCCCCCTACTGTGTTTGTGCTGTTGCCAAGAAACTCACATTAAACAGAACTTCCCACAACCAGTCTATTTAGGAGAAATGAGCTGCAATGGTTTGAAAGGGGGTTAAGGCCCTCAATACTGTATCTCTGCATAATAATGATGCAGCACTGAATATTATAAAGATTAAGGACAAAAGTTTAATTATGTAAAATGCCTTTTTTACCATCATCAGCTATTTTTGTAAATGGTGAGTGTTATCACACATAGACACCGATTACATAGAGGCATAGTTTTTTAAATACAGAGCCAGTGAAACAGAGTGTATTATTTATTATTTTAAAAATGACCGCTGCTCTTACAAGCAGCACCAATTCACAATGCTCAAAATAACTGAAAAGAGCTCTGTTGTGAATCCTCCTTGTATCCCACAATCATTCAAAGAGTTATGTGATTGCTGTCTCAGTGATGTGGAGAGAATGACACAGCAGCTGTTAAACACAGGCTGGTATTACTGTTACTGGAACTGCTTTGTCATGGTTTAAATGTTATCTGATACAAAACAAATGGGGCATTGTTTTGCCTCAACGAATTTCTGATCTCATTCTGTTAAATATCTCTGTATCACCATTGAGTCAGATTCTTTATAGGCATGGAGTTGGTTTTCATTTCTATACTGATAACCTAATGTACAGTAGGTTTGCTCAGAACCTGACGTTTACAAAGCACTATCTGCCTTGTCAGATTCTTAACAACTTCCTACATGTTCAGAACTCAGCTGCTTGGATCTTAACTAAAACTAAAGTGCACAACCGCACACCTTACTTTTTAGCTTCCTTGCATTGATTCCCTGTGGATTTCGAAACACTGCAACAATCTCCTTTCTACAGAACCCCTGTTCAGTATCAATTGAATTGGGGTCCATTAATGAGAGTCAGGCACAGAAATAAATGCAAAAAACTTCCAAATAAATTCCCCGTGTTCATTTGCTCCAGCCTGTCTGGTGTGGTTGAACCCGCACACCTGTCCAACTACAGGAGAGTTGAGCTTAATGCTTCAAACCTGCGAGCAGTCTGAAGTCTGTGACAGTGTTTTTTAGTTAGTAGCCACACATCTTTACATACTCCTTGGAGGAGCAAGTCCTGTTAACTGGAGTTTCCTGTTAGCTTATGTGTTGTTTTTGTGTTCATCTTTGTTGACACTTTGCTGAGAATAATTTGCTACAATAATGAATGTGGGATGCCAGTTGTTTAAACAAAAACAACCTATGAACAAAACACTCCCCACAGTTCAAAATACATGCACCAAGGAAGTATGTTAGTGTAAAACCCAAACCAAGGAATATGCAAAGACGTTTGTATTCAAGCCAAAACTCAATCAATGCTAAAGAGAAGCCTACAGAAACTCAGCATTCCACATAATGCTCTTTAGCCAGTACACACTATATTCCTAGTAGAAAGGTTGCACTGTATTTTACCTCATGGAGAAACTAATTTATTTTAATTATTTCAATTATTTTTTAATATTCAGTTTCCACTTCTCTTGTATTTTTATCATATCCTTCCACAGGAAGTCTTAGGATGCCAATTGTATTTCACAAACTGTATATGGCCACATTTAAAAACATATGTATTGAAGTCCTAACTACTGGGCAAATCTGTGATAATGTAATGTAATTATTACTTATTATTAATTATTATTTTTATACACATAGATGAATACGTATGTTTGCTATATTTGTTTTAATGAAAGTAGTTTTATGTAACTTTTAAGTTTTAGAGCACATTTTCGGTCAAAATGAGGAACTGAAACTTCTATGCTGCATCACAGGGTTTTCTGCAGCAGCGTATTCTGTTTCAAAGTGAAAGCAAAGGTGCTATTACAGTATGTGTTTAAGACCCATAAGATGTGACAAATGTACAGTTCATGAGTGCTTTGAGGAGCAGATTACTTGTCCCAGTACTGACCGGGCTTCACTTCTGAGATCACCTGTAATTGTTCCAGATCTTTAGAAATTGGTGAATTAACCTATAGAACCTGCCAGAGTGGGACTCAACAAGGCTACCCACAGACTGACGATCTCGGCAGAAAACCCACAAAATGTCACTGGTCTTGTTGAGAAGACTTACTGACTGGCATCAGAGTGAGAAGAATGTGCTTCCTGACGGGGCCTGTATATGAATAAATCTACTAAAAAGGCCTAGAACTCTTTCACTGCTGTGTATATTTCAGAGAATGTGAATCTACCAGACCATCGTCAAGAAATCCATCACAAGCTGCTGATAACCTTTCAGGTTAACTCATTTACCCTCAATTGATTTACACTACTAAACACCAAAAGCACGAAAAATGATTTTATTAATCTCCAATAGAAAAGGCACGGGAGACGTTCTGAATCCGTGCATTTAAGGACGACACAAACGATGGAAAATAAATATTGTGAGTTTAAAATTGCATTCGAAGTGCAGTATCGTACTGGAAACATTAAAGGGTCTGAAATGCACACAACAGAGTACATAGGAAAAAAAATCATCAAATAAACTGTATGTACAGTATAAGAACATACTGTAGGTGTTTTCGTGTAAAATGTGTTATATACATTTGTTAAAAAATCAGTACATCGCTGGCAATTTACATAATTCTTTTTTTAACAACCAGAAACGTGTGCGTAAATATTTATGTGCAGTGTATGAAAAACAGGAAAACAGGAGTAAAAAAGAAATACCAAGAATAAGGACGTAATCACAAAACATTTCGGAGTTTAGGACCCAGAGTGAATGCCAGAAAAAAACACAGGCTTGCCAAACCATAGAAGTTGGCAGTTCCGTTCCGATATCACTGCGCGGTGTCTGTTGTTGTTCACATGCTGTATCCTTTCGCGCCGATGTGAGCGGTACTATTTATTTTTCGAGCAGTTTGTTTGCTGCAGAAACTGAAAGTACAAACACACGGGAGCAGAATCGTCTGTGCATCGCGGAAGAGGGGGCAGAAGAGTGACAAGGAGCCCAATAACCCAGCTGAATTCAACACGGGATGAGGCGCTAGCGGTGAATTAAAGCGCACAGGATGGCTTCAGAGAGAAATATCCTAGCTGGTTAAGGGCTCCCTGTACATAAGTTACAGCAGGGTAGTAGAGACGATGCATGTGTGTACTGTAAGTAGCAGCGAACTACAGTATTTCTGCCCGGAGAACTGATCAAAAAATACTGCCGCATTCCGGACAGGATACACAGGTGAGCCGAAACTTTTTAAAGGCAGTGTTGTAGTCTTGCAGGAGAAAAACTGCGCTTATAAAAGTGTCGTTTTATTTAGGCTACTTGCGATGTGCAGCACTGTAAATGCAGTGGTCCTGTATCTGCCTGCCTGCCTGCCGCGATTTCCATTGATACTCGCTCGTCCCTGCAGCTGTGCGCTCAGCGATACACCTGTGTGCCGCTCTTAAGTTTTAACAGGTGTTTATGTAAATCGTTTTGCTCACAAATATGTCAAAAGTTTCCGATGCTTTCATCTTTTTTTTTTCTTGCACTTCTTTGTAGGCAAAACCTTTGCTTTATGTATTCTGTATAGGTAACATGTTTGAATGACAACCTGTATTGCATGTGCAGAATGGACATACAGTATGTGACATGGGGAGGGTCTTGTTTTTGCAATTACCAATACTGTGATATGTGATATATGTGCGGTATACATTCTGAAAGCGATATTGCAGCTATTGCCGATGCTAATAAAGCCATTGTCATAGGATGTATTAGTATTGCAGGAAGGTAGTGACTGCTTAATTAATCTGTGCTGACATTACAGTTCCTCAAAACCTTTAAACTGAAACCATTACATTTATTTCATTACTGGAATAAACGTATCGTTGCGGTATCACTTTGATTTGCAAGAAAGCTACACAGCGCGATGGTTAGTTGATGGTGATACTGTACATCTCAATCGATAAGACCCGTTTACTACCGAGCTACAACACTAATGATATTTAATGTACTGTACTCTTCGCAGAAGCCGGTTCCTTTTTTAAAGAATTAAGGTTGATACTCTTCGACTGCGTTTGATAAAAAAAAACGTGTACAATACAATACCGATTGCATTACATTGGCTGATGCATGTAAGGTTATACAGTAAGTTGCGTGAGCTACTGAGAATCCCACATACTGAAGCAATGAAAACACAAGCAGTATTTCTTACCTGTGCTGAGATTCCTTTTAATAGTAAATCCCAACACAAGTCAGTTGGATTGAAAAGCTAATGGGAATTGGTCTCTTCAGGTCTGGAAACATATACTGTACATGAAAAAACGTCTTTAATTTAAGATGATACAAAATCTGATTTCAGATTTCAGATGCTATTGTTTCCTATAGATATGTAGGGATATTTTTAATTTCTATTAACGTTTTCTTTAGTGATTTCTCTGTTGGCAATTGAATCGTGCAGACATCGAGCGTTCACAGTAAAGGCAGTAGGATTTAATTTCAGATTTGTGGCTTGACTGGAGCTGGTTTAATTAGGTATTATCTTGTTTGACAGAACAGACACAAACATTGTCTCCAAATTCCTGAACGATTTGCTTTGTTTAAAGTCCAGGAGGAAGATAAAGCTAAAGGTCATGTTCATTCCAGATGTGCTGCGTTTCTTTGTTTTATATGTCTTTACCTGAAGCCAGGTATATACAGTTAAAGTTAAAGTTCAATTCTATTGCACCCAGAATCTCCTTGATAAGATGGCTGTTGAGCTGAACTATTGCAAGGTTCAAATACACCAAATCTTCTGCAGCTTCAACACTGAACTGTTCATTTCCGTTCATGGTAGCTAGTCCCCTCTCCGTTGGGTGGATGAGTCAATGACAGCCGTTTAGCTGGGGTCGAATCTGTATAAGAAATTGAGCCCCAGAGTCGTTCACGGGGCGATGTGTTGGACTGATTGCACGCGCCGAGCAACACTCGTTCTGGTCGATACCCTGAGCTCTCCAAAGATCCAGGTGCTGGAAGAGCTGGGCGTGTCATGGCTCTATGAATATGTGTCTGCAGTTCTTCAAGACGGTGCTTCTACCAGAAAGCGATTGAGAAGGTGCTTTTAAAAGCAGATACCGTTTGCTTCGGTGGGACACCAACAAAGTTGCTCCAGATCCCAGCCAGTGGCAACGTGACGGAGTTCTTAGTGTCTGTGGTGGAGGGTAAGCATGCAGGAGCAGAATCCTTGTTTTGTGCCACTGGTGGTTACCGGCAGAGAAAGGAAAATCCTCCGTTCATCGGCAAGCCATCATCACACGCTGCAGTTGTTGCCTGTAGGAGAACGAACATTTCCGGATGGAGATCTACCCTTGGAAGTGCGAAATTTCTGAGGAGCAGTGTTTGCCTATGGCAAAACTGTTCTTTTTTTTATATACCACTTCTTGCTGTTGCAGTGGGAAGGAGTCAGCACTTTGATATAAAACCAACTCATGAATGGAAGGTTCTAAGTTAATCACACTATTGAGAATTCAACAGGCTGTAACAATGAAGACAGAAACCCATATTTATTATCTATACTAAGGTACGTTTCATAGGAAAACCAAACACAAGACACTTGGGTTGAAAAGCCAATGGGAATCAGTCTCTCAGATATGTATAGATGTATTTTTGATTGATATTAAAAATTTTCTTTTATTGAGCAAGGTACTTTCCTGGTCTAATAATACTTTTTGTGTAGGGGAACTGTTGTGTTTTTTTCCTGCCTTTAATGTAGAAAATTCCGACAGTATAACAGGTGTCCTCTTTGAGTAGTTTTTTAATGGGCCTCTATGCTTCTCTGCTGGGCCTGGGTACACTCTCCTATACCTCATTGATGGCTGGATAGACCTGATTTGCTGCTGGCCTGAATTTCATAGAAAACGTCCTACTTCCTACTTTTTGCACCCACTTGGCCTGTCTGACTTCACTTCTGAAGGGTTGTCCTCTCTCTCGGTCAGAATTCTATGGTCAACATTCAAGCCTCTATTGATTTTTGTTTGCACTGTTGAATATTTATGTCGGGTCCCTTCAGCAGGATGCTGGGATTGTGTGTGAAGGGAGGGGGTGACACAAAACAAGTGAACTGGATCGTTCTCAGTGTCCTTCATTCACACCAGACCTCTGTCCTTCCATGGTTAGAAAGCTGTGCATTCCAGGGAAGGCCTGTGGAACACACTTTCGAGAAACTTAAATAGAAATAGACAAATGCACTTTCTTTCACTGCCTCTGATGTCAGACATACCTTGGCTCAATGGCCTGTTTCCCGTCTGAATCGTGATAAAATCTATAATTAAGGTTTTATCTTGAAATCTATGTGGGAGAATTTACTCGGAATTTGACTATTACCCAATACTTCTGAAATCCGTGATGAAATCGGATGGCTTCAGACCACTGAGGCAACATTTAGCTACACGAGGGTTGTATCCCTAAGCACATTCATTGTATTAGACCTGTCAAATTAAAAAGCATTTGTTATTTATTGGAGTTAAATTAGTAAGGAACAAGAAAAGCATCCTTGTACTATAACAAACGTTACATTTCTTTAAAAAGGCATGGTAGTTCGTCCCTTGATTCTTAAGAAACCCCTTTTATCTTTGAATATATTCACTCACTATAACACCTAGGAGGCAGGAAACTACTGATATTCTCCAAAGATAAAGCATTGTTATCTTCCGCTGAACTGTGAAAGACCCTGTTTGCATCACCTCAGTTAATCTGTATGGAAATTAGCAATTGATTGTAAGTGTCTTGGGCTTTGGGGTTTCTTGTTTTCTATGTAAAAGTGGGATTGAACCAGGAATGTACCTAAAGCTGTATGTCTGAAATGTTCGGTGTGCATTTTCATTTCATTATTGCACAAATTCATTGAGACCCCATTTTTAAAAGATGCAGTCACAGGGGGTTGCTTAAATGGGTTGTGACAAAGCAGCAGTTTGAGGAGTGGTTAGGGCTCTAGACCCCTGACTGGAGGGTTGTGGGTTCAAATCTTCGGTAGGATACTGATATTGTGTGCTTGATCTAGGCACTTCAGTCAGATAGCTCTAATACATTTCTTCTCAGATAACATATCTGAAAAATAAAGGACTAAGACCAAAATCTGGATCCATGGTTATTGTGTTTTGTGCTGTTTTATAGAAAAAAGCAAAACTAATCCTATTCATTGCAAAAGAGATGAGAAAATCCTATTTCAATTTGAGGTCCATTTTTTTCTTTAGTCATTGAAAAGTGCAGGTTGATTATTTTTGAAGATCCTAATATTATTTAATATCCCCCCAAACTAAAATAATATAATACCATAAATATTTAAAACAAGTATGAGAAGTGTGTCATAGAAAAAACCTGGCTTTCCTTAGATGTCTCCCATCCCCATACAGACTAGGCACGGATTCGCATTTTTTCCTTTCTTGTGTGCATGATAATGTCAGGTGAGAACCTGGTAACACTGCTGTAAAACGTTTGCTACCATCTATTATAAAAAATGTAGCTGCAATACTTTTTTGGGTAAGGCTTACTGAGCTCTGTGGTCATTAGTGCTGTCATGAATGTTTGCTTGCTGGAGTATGATAAAAAAATTGGAATTCATAATTTATATGTACAGACATTTATCTGCTTTCTATTCTTGTTCCTAATGATCACATACCCAAAATCATTCCAGATAACCCATTTCTTTCATTGTAGTTCAGCACTATTTGTTCAGACAACAATAAAGTTACGAAATAGCAGGAAGGATGTACGGAGGATTATGCAAATGTGTGTTCTTTTTTTTTTCCTCTGGCACAGTAATAAATTAGGTCCAGACAAGCAAATATTTATTAACAATAAATAACAGCACTATACGATAAGTACACTATGACACATGTGTAATCAGTGCTTTCCAGAGTCCTATTTCCAACAGACCAAAAAGAGAAACACTGCATCTTAATACAGCTCAGAACTAAATAGCCCTTTTTAAACAGGTTGGTGCCCACAAGGGAATGAGAATCAATTTCCCTACTCTAACAATGCATCACTAGCACAGGAGAGAACAATTTTAACCCGAGGGTTCCACCATATAGGAAATCGGAATCTCCTAAAATAAAGAAGACAGCAAGCACTTTTACAATAATCCTCAAATTACTGAGCCAGAATCTGGTCTCCAAAACTGATCAGATAATGGCTTTAATGGATTTGGAGGAAAGGTAGATGATGCATGTTGATGTTCCTTCTTCTTTGGTCATCTCCCTCTTGTCTCTATGTGTCTGTCTTCTCTCAATTTGTGCTGTAGTCACTTTCAATAGAAACTGGCTACATTTGCCCTAGAAAAGGCCAGTCACCTTTGAATCTATCTTCTTTATTATTCAGGTCATAGCATTAAGAACATAAGAATGGTTACAAATATGAAGGAGTCATCTGGCACATCTGTCCCGTTTGCTACCTAAACAAAGTAATGTTTTTGAAAGTGGGACAAAGCAGATTGCATATCAAACCAAAAGACAATGGAATCATCTGTATTGCTCAGTGTAATACACTGCTTCTTTGCAGTGTGCTTGGGTATATAATGCATTATGTATTTATTGTAATCTTTGGACTAAAGTGTTAGTAAATGCCTCTGGTAAATAAATGAAAACAATTATATACTGTAAAACATCTCAGGGGCAATAATCAGATATAAATTCATGAAAAACTGTAATTATAAAGGTTTATTTTCTTTGCAATAAAAAAACAGTGCAATAATTCAGTTCATGTCATTATTTTAAAGTGATCTTCATACATCCCTCAGAAGGGGTTGAAAGAATCACTCCCTTAGCTAATAAGGCTAGCAATGTTATAAAGCAAGGCCAGTTT
Organism: Lepisosteus platostomus; assembly: GCF_059453375.1. NCBI lineage: Eukaryota > Metazoa > Chordata > Actinopteri > Semionotiformes > Lepisosteidae > Lepisosteus > Lepisosteus platostomus. The sequence goes on from NC_142632.1 coordinate 15,219,313, forward strand.
TCAACCAGCATATCCACATTGTTCGGGATGTCCTATGCAGTACGTTGAGTCTCTATGACAGGCAGTTTGCTACCTCAAGCTTATTGTAAATATCAGAGGTTGACTTTACAGCCAAGCCTTGACAAAGTCATAAAGAATGTTTTTATTATTAATTTCCAAGAAGACGAAGGCAGGACAGTCCTAATAAGGACACCTCAGGGGCCAGTTTCTGATGCATCCAGTGTTAAGAAGGGCAATTCTGCACAGGGGAACTTCACAAAAATGATCAGCAAATTATCTCTGTAACATCCATGGCCAAGGGTCTTGCTGTACTGCAGTATAGTGCCTTGCGTTACATGACATCTTCTGGAACAATCTTTGCAATCTCTGTAGCCCTTCCATCTAGTGTGGTTGAGTGTTCTTAATGAATTAAAAGTACAAGAGTTGCTTGGAGTGTTCTCCACTGCTGACGTGTTAACCTCAAAAACAGGACAGGTAACAGGTGCAGAAGCTTAGGAGTCATATGACAGTTCTGTAGTTGAGCAAATACTGGCAACACCCTGGATTTTCAAGAAACTACATAGCCTATGTTTGTTTAAGCATTTGTTGGATACTAGCATAAAGTACATAGGAACTAAGTGACCAATATAAAGGAATGGTGTGGTGGCTCTGTGGCTAAGGATTTGCGCCTGTGGCTGGAAGGCTGCCGGTTTGAATCCCGAGGAATCTTACTCCGTTGGGCCCCTGAGCAAGGCCCTTAACCCCAGCTGCTCCAGGGGCAGCGTGTAAATGGCTGACCCTGCGCTCTGACCCCAAGCTTCTCTCTCCCCGTCTGTGTGTCTCATGGAGAGCAAGCTGGGGTATGTGAAAAGACAAATTCCTAATGCAAGAAATTGTATAGGGACAATAAAGTGGTCTTATTGTGATCTTATCTTAAAAAGCCAATCATTTGCTTGGGACGGGGTTGTAGTTAAAATAATCAGAGCGTTTTACCACAGAACTTCCTAGTTCTAAAAGCATGCTCCAAAGAAGCTTCTCTGAAAGCCTCAGGCAGTGTTCAGGCTCTTTTAAATTCCCTTGACAAAGGGTCAACTACGTACAGAAAACAACTTCTTTCGCCAAGCTGGAAAGACATCCCTAAATTAAACATGTTATTCAGATCTAATTTGTGCAACTGCACCCCAGCACTGTAATGGACTGCTAAGGAGAAGAGGCAGTCCCCTGATCATATACACCTTTTCGTTAGCTGACAGAGAATTTCATACAGATAATGGTGTTGGCACATTTTTGTGAGAGTTAGACCTGAATGACACCTTAGCGGTTCCTCAGTTTGAGGTATGTTTCATGGAGCCGCAGTTTTCTCTGTGAATTTCTAAAGAAGCTATCTGATGTTATCTGATAAGTCCCAAGCATCTAAAGCAATTTGTTCATCTTTTTCCATGGAATCGGAGCACAAATATTTGTCAAGTTTGACAAACAACATAGCCCTCCACACCCACAACATGTATAGATCAACAATGCGAGAACGGTAAGGTGAGTTTGTTGACTATTGATGTGAATATTTTCACGTCAACAGTGAGCTGCTGCAACACCAGCAGGAACTGGCCCTACTGTTGTAGGAAAATCATTAAAGTAGTTTTACGCCAATAAATTACAGATCACTAAACGCTTTTGCATTGAAAAAGACTACACACCAGCACAAAAGCAATTTTTTTTCGGAGATGAAAATAGTCTGAATTTCCAAACATGCGAGGCTCTACCAATACTAGGCTGTTATTAAGCATAATAACTGCAACATTGTATGTTTAATTTTACAGCACATAAACCCTCTAATTAAATAATCAAATCAGTATCAAGCCACTTCCTGACACAGACAAAAAAAACTCAAAGAATGCTGATATTATTACCTCTGTGTTTCAAAACCATTGCTGGGTTTATGATCAGGAGAGGAACTGCTCTGTTATTAATTGAAAAAAGCAGCTGAATTCAAAGGCGGTAATATACAGGAGATGTGCAGGGAAAACTATTTATTTTAGGGATGAAAGAAATTTCACATACAAAACTGTTCGCTCATCCATCTTCTTGCTTTCTAAAGAAAGTAAAACCATCTTTGTTACTTACACAAGAGACTATCTTACGGACACTGTATCAAAAATATTTTACAGGACTGAAATAATCTGTTTAAATGGAAGGTCAGTACCATCTCATGGTGGATGAGGCTTTGTAAGCATGTAAAATTGCATTCAGATATCACTAGAAGCAGGAAAATTATTTTATCCAGCCACTGACATCACTGTAGAAGAGCTATCCAAGAGAAATAGCTACACTGTACATGCTGAAGCACATGCTTGGCTTTGAAGCCAACTGGTGTAGAGGTGTATTTAATGAATTCAGGAAAAAAGTACTTGAATATGAACCACACATATCCCAATCTCCCTTTTAATCCTGAATCAAATTTATAACATAACCTCTTCATACGCCTGCTTCTTAATACTTCACACAGCTCTGCAGTTAAAATCTGAAGCTTTAATCAGGGAATCATCAAAGGGAAATCACTGAATAAACAGTGCCTCCTTTCTAAAATTAAAAGCACTTAATTATATAAATGGAACCACTTAGCCAATAGAGGTAAGATGGGAATATATTGGAATGTTTGTTTAGAGGGGGGCATGACAGTTCTCCCTCCTACCTTAAAGTTTTTAGGTCCTTGGTTCACGTCCTGACTGATGAGGTTTGTATGTTATCTCTGTGTTCATGTACATTTTCTCTTGGTGCTCTGGTGTACTCCTCCCTTCCAAAGACATGTCTTTCTGTGTTATTGTGCGCATTCAGAGGGGCTGGGTATAGTTTGTGCTTTGTGCTTCCTGGATGGCCTCAAGTGTGTTAAAACCCTTACCACGAATAAGCAGCTCTCTGATCATGAATGGCAGAAATGTTTGTCCAGATCTGTGCAGAATTCTAGGCATGAATTTCCCGAAATTGATTTTTAGAATATGGATTCTTCTTTGTGAACCATTATGTTTGAACACGGGTTTTAAGAATGCTGTTTTTTCTTTTTAAACCTCGTCTCTGCCTCTAAGAAATAAGAGCCTAAATTTGATTATACAAGGTTTGTTCCCTTCATACTTGACACATTGAAGTGGTCTCAGTTTTGTGATCTGGGAAAGACAATTTAACATGTCCCTATGTGATGAGCTGAGCTTTCATTAACAGAGTGAATAATTAAAATTTCTAATGCTCTGTTTATGACTGATAAGAAGAAACTGCAATTGTAACCCCAACATCAACTATGCACCAGATACAAAGCCAATTAAAGGAAAAAACTAGGAACATCAACAGTGGCTAAACCTGTTTTTTTGTGCTGTAATTGCTGTTATTGTTTCTTCCTACCAAAATGTAATATTGCATGAGTTTATTTCACAGATTAAGTAGCTCTGCTCAAATGCTGTCAAAAGGTAGCACCATCAATCTGGTTGTAATCTATATTAACAGTAACCATCAGCAGCAGTAAAGAGTTCCAGCACTGCTTCCCTGTGTGTGTCAACAGCTCCCTTTTGTGCTGTTGGAGGAAATTCTGAGCAGCACACAGCCTTTTGCATGTTGCAAACAATATTTGGGCTCTGGTGGATTAACAGCTAGTTCATTCTTGACTAAACTCCAATATTGGCCTCTTTAGCACCCCTTGGGCTTGCGCCAATCACCGAGCACCTCGATTTTAAGGCATAGAATGAGGTCATCTGGCCGATTCCTCAAAGCGACTGCTTGATGTCTTGATGATCTTTTTTTCTTTCCAGTGAGATCTGCTAACATTAATTAGCATAGTATCAATTGACTGATTCATTCCTCAGTGCAACATAATTTCTCAAGTGTTGGGCAAAACTGTGGTCCCCAGCAAATGTTGAAAAATTAATATTTCCCCTGAAAAGGTTTGTCTTGGTTTGATTTTCGAAAGATGGATGATTCTATGGCATTAAATTCATAGCTGATACGGTGTCTGATTAGTTATTTTAAAATCTAATCTGGAAGAAAGCTGTTTCTTTAGTGTTATTTTTTTTAAATTGTGCACTGCTGCATGGTCTAAATTAGAATTACCTTGAATGTTTATCAGTTGTCAATTTCCTTAGACCTAGACAAATGGGGACAGTAAATCTATTCCGTTCTCCACTAGGAGCAGTGTAAAAAAACTATATAGTTAATATCGGTCCCTATGCAATCTACTTCTCTTGTAAAAGGTAGAGGTTTATTACCCTATCACAGATGATAGAAGTGCAGTGTAGTTACCACAATGTCGACATCTTTGTTGAAGAATAGCTTGTATATTTTTAAGAGGCATTTTTCCTTGACTTAATCAGACAGTAGTCAATAAGTCTTGCTTGGAGGACCAAACAGATTTCAGACAATACACCTCTGCAAGGCTCCATTCTATTTTTGTGCATATTAAGCCTGACTCCACCTCAAGTTAAGATCCTCAGGGAATTACTGAAAGCCTTTGTGATGTGTACTGTATTCTGGAAGGGCTAATCAAATGCAGGATTCAGAGAGCCATTTCCCTCACAAATAAGGTACCTAAATGCCTGCAGAAAAGAAAGACTTGGTCTGTGTCATACTCATGTCGTTCTGTGTCAAATCCTTTATTCAAAGTTTGACAATTAACCGTGATGCGCCTTGTTAAGTAAGTGAATTTCCAACAAAGCTAAAAATCAGCATTATCTACAGTATGTAACAAACTCCTGATTTGTTGGATTTAAAAAATAGCCTAATCCTTTCTGTCTCCTAGGCTGTTTTTTATGTCATTGATTCAAGAATGTACCCCTAACCATTAGCCTCTTTAATGGTTGTGGTCTTTGCCATTGAGAATGTTGTCATCTACTGCATGGATTCAGTGCTGGAGTCAGTTCAGGTTAGGATTGTTCGGATGAATCAAACTGCCTTTAGCAGTTGACCATATTTAATTGTGCAGTTGTATGGAGATACATGTGGAGTGCTCTTATCTTTGTTTATGACAGCGCAGGTTCATTTGTCACTCTAACGAAGCACCATAGTCACAAAGCCATTGTAAACAGGAGATCTTAGGGGTGATGCAGCAGGAGTTAGGGACAGGTACAGTGGGGTGATGAGTGGAATTTTCCACAAGGAATCCTCTCCATAGCTTTGCCTGGGAAGCATCAAGGGGCAGACCTATTTGCCATTATGCAGACAAGGGGATTATAGGTAACGTATTAACTGCACTTTGTTCTGTTTCCAAAGTGTCTTGGCATGATCAACTAGAAAATTCCCCTTTTCTTCCATCTTTTTTTTTTAACCAACCATCAGAATGTTGGCCCAGAAACAAACTCAGGACGTGCAGCCCCTAATTTCGTGACATCAGGAGTGACCAAGCATATGTGGGTGAAGAACCATACAAGAGTCCAGAATTCTTTGTGTGTATAGTGTATAGTCCATTCCGCCTTAACACCACAAGCACACAGATCAGAATCCCAATGTTGGTTTTCAGTCTTTCTTCCTAGAAATCCCATGGTGTGCACACCATGTCATTTTATTGCTCTCTTCCTGTGTCATTTTCCAGGTGGCCAGATAATTTACAAAACCTCAGATTAAAGGGAACCACTCTGATGGACAGAGATCATGTTTATTTTGCTGTGCACTTGTGGGCATAATTCAAACTTTAGTGTGAACAAGAAGACAACTGTTGAATCTAAGACATACAAAAACAAATTATATGAATGATTTTGTTTTACGATTTGGGTATGTTCACTCATAATCCTCTTTCCCAGAGACTGCTGGATGTTCTGAAGGCAACCAGATGGCCTCTGGTATAACACTCGAGGGAATATTTGCTCACACTAATTACAGCTGTAACATGGACACAGATTCTCACACTGACCTTTATACCATCATGTTGCAGAACAAGGTGTCTTCGGTTTTGTGGATAATCTGTTTGCTGGTTGGGTTTTAATTTAAATTTAATCCAATTATGAGCTCATGCAGCAGAAACGGCCACTGTAAAGTGTGACCTTTCGATCTGAAAACATCACTGTCTGAATTTAATTAACCAAGAACAAGAGGGGTTTGACAAGAAAAAGAGTGTGCTTTTTAAAAAACAAAGTTTGGTGTTGAACCATGTGCACCGTTTCAACATATTCCAGCTTCACGTGTTGGGCTGTGCCCCTGTTTATAAAGATACACTTTCAGATCTGTGACTTGGTTTTCTCCTTCTGTTCTCCACACACCAGTTTTTCATGTTTAATTAGATTTCCTTGGATGAGCAGTTACAAAGCACAGGTAAAGAAAAAGTATCAGTTTTTTTTTCAGCAGGAAAATGTATTTGGTGGATGTATTGGTGGATGCTGCACATTGGTGGTGGTGGAGGGGAGTCCCCATTACCTGTAAAGCGCTTTGAGTGGAGTGTCCAGAAAAGCGCTATATAAGTGTAAGCAATTATTATTATTATTTGATGTTTTTTTCTTCAACTGTATTTAGTACTTAGGATAAGTCATTTAAGATTTCATCAATTTGCTTGTCATTTAACAATGGCAGTGTGATCAGAAACACAGTGTTTGGTATAGTTGATTGCTTCATGTTGCCTTATCTTTGAAAAAGAATTTGCATTAGTAAAAAATTTGCGATACATCTCAATATATTATTAGGCTCTACTCAGTCATTGGGGTGTGGGGGAGTGGATATAGAGCTCATGGCACTTAAAGAAGAAATAGAAATGATTAAAAGATCAATGTTTGGTACCCTTATCTTTTCAGCAGAGATACTGTATATAGGTTTAATTCTGGAGTTTTGTGATTCAGCCCCACAGACAGTACAACACCTCTGGTTTAAGGCATTTAGTCTTTTCTCTGTGCTGCTGGGATGATGGAGGTATATGCTAAATTTTGGCAACTTTTATGAAATAATCAAAAGTAGTGAAGACTCGTAAGGATTCAGTGGCTATGTATAGCAGCAATGTACTCTATAAATAGAAGGAACAAAGTCCTGGGAATCAGGAAGGTTATTCTGCCTGTTACAGACGGAGCTCATCCGGTGTGTGAGCTCTGGGTTTCTTGCAACCTGAGCTACTGTGTGCAATTTAACCTGTTGCCATGCACTTCACTATGTTATCAGTGTATTTCAGTAAAGAAGCCAAATGTAAAAAGTTTCTTTCTCAGACTGTGAAAAGTGGGCATTCAGCACTGTAGAGTATTACAGTCTTTGACAAAATCAGCAAGGGGGGAAAACTGTCATCTGTGTAAATTAGCAAGATGGTAGCAAGGGTGTACATATTGATCTAATTACCTTTAACTGACCCCATGCTTTCCTGACATACTCTGCAGTGACTGAAACTGACTGATGGTTCCCCACCTATCACGAAAAAGGCCTGTTGCAGAGTGATGGCATGTGATTTGGTGAACGCTGTTCATAATCTACAGTCAACAGTCCTACCCATCAAAACTCAGCTCTGCACCGTCTGCCTCAATGATAAATTCTTGGTTTGCACCGATCCTGCTGAAAGGGGTGATCAATAAACTTCTGTGCCTACTGGTTCTGCAGGTGGGGGGAGACTTTGCAAACTCTATCCCACTCCTGTTGTATTAGTATGTCGAAGGAGTCCGTATAGTGCATTGTCATGGAAGAGCTACAAGCCTGCTTCCCGTGCCCTTGTCCTGGGTAGCTTTGCATGTGAACACTGTCACTGTGTTGAAGTGGTAAGGATAAACCTGTCAGAGGGCTAAATACGGCTACATCTAATCCTTTGTCTGCACTGACCTGTGCCTGCAGGGAGAGAATCCTTGTTAGGGTCACAGCAGTCTTCTAGCTGGAACATGCACTCATCCACAAGAGTGATATTATGTTGCACCAAACGTCTGCATCTCTAAGTATCTCCTTTTAAACTCTTCTCCTGCAGTGTTACACCCTTACATTGTCAATAGCATGCCAGACACAAAATCAGACAAGCATGAAAAGGAAGGGGATGTGGTTTCACTCATTCAGAATCCTGTTTCATCTCAATAGAAGCATCCTGGGTGTTCACTGGATTTGCCTGCAAGCCAGACTATAGCCAACAGAATGCCTGCATGTTAAGCAAACCTAAGAACTTTTTAATGTAAAATTTTTAATTTGGAAGCTCAACCCTTTTTTTTGTCCCCTTTATTGTTACACTGAAATAAGCGCTCATGTTTGATATACTCGTGACGCCTTCTCTGATGCAGAGGATATTCATCCAGTGTTTTGCCAAGGGACACAGTAAAACATCTGAAGTGTAACAGAATTTGAAATTTTCTATAATGCTGATGTTTGTTGAAGGTTTAAATTGAGGAATACGAGAGCTGCGATGTTTGATTTGGTTATTGAAACACTGTTTTTATTTGGCATTGTTCAAGTGCTGTGTACTGTACATATTGCAACTCCTGATCTATTTTGTTGAAGAGGATGGATTAAAACTCTGTCCTTAACTGCTCTGTTCTTGATTTAGAAATGTGTCCATCATTTAGGATCATTAAATCCTTTTTTTTTGCAAACGTCCTACCAGTATTACTTAGGTTTCTCATAGTTGGCATCAAACAACACAACGCTAATACATTGTACTTATTGGAGAGCCTTATGTTGCTGCTCAGTGCATTAAAAAAAGCAACACCACAAGTCACTACAGGATGTAACCGAGAGACTAAAGGGGATTAAGTTCAGAAAAGCTTGTTTATGTTTCAGTACGCAGCCTTATATCAGCCATGGCAGGGTGAAACATGTGAAGACCAGCCTTTCACTCTTAAATCCCTGATTTCAGCTTTACATCTGCTAGCTGTTGAAAGACAATATGCCACTGCGTAAAAACACTCAGAATCCATTATTCTGAATCCATAATAACGGAATTCATTATTCTCTGTATTAAAGGACTAGACCCCATCCTGTTGGCCAACATCCTGTGTGAACCGTATGTTAATGCACAAGTTAGATGGTGGTGTTTTGTAATGGGGAGCTCCGTTAAAAAGACTGCTTTAAAAATATTTTTTTTTTGCTTTCCCTGGAAGCCAGTGGTGGGTAACTGAAGTTGGAGAAACGTGTAAAAACACGTTGATGTACTGGCCCTAAAAGTGCAGGCTGGAGCTTGTTGACCTGAGACAGACTGTACTGGTGCAGGATGGAGGTTAGAAGAGAATGGGACAAGCAGAGCCTTGAAAAGGTCTTGATATACTGACAGGTCCTCAGGGTGCTTTTTATTATTTAATATACTTTTTTTTAATTATGATCCCTATCAAAGACTACATGATACTTTACTTACTGTGAATTTAAGTGTATTTGTTGATGATGTTCTCTACCCTTTCCATTTGAGAGTCCCTTCCCCAGCTACTCTAGAGCTTTTGGCTAGTGACCCAGGCTGGGTCAGTCTTGTTTGTTTTTGTTGTGCCACAGTTCTTTTCAGAGCCTGAGGAAGACTGTTCTTCTCATAACAACAGAAGAATGGTTACACACAAGAGGCCATTTGGCTCATCTAGTATACACTGAATTGATCCAAGCAATCTCATCCAGCTGTTGCTTGAAAGAAAGCTTTGGGTAAAGAAATTTTCAAAATGCACTTTTCTACAGTTTCCACTTGTATCCTCTGGTCAGTGTTTAACTGTTCACTCCGAAGACTTGAGCTTGTTTATGTTTTGAATACTTGAATTACTTGAAAACAAAAAGTGCTTTATTATTGCATTGAAATAAACCTTCACATCTTCACATTTGATGATGTGAAGCTCTCAAACACATATATACCTGGGTTTTCAATATTTTATGCGTGCATAAGAAAGCACATCCTGTGTTCTGTAAAGCAAGGCAAAGTATTTGACGATCTTTGTTTATTTGTTGGCATTTATTCATGTGCTATTTGAAACTGTATCACTGAAAAATGATTTCTTACTAAAACGACAAATGATAGGTTGTGCTTTGAATTTTACATACAAATTTAATTGATGAATTAAAAAGCTTACTGAGAGCTGATTGGTTATCCATTGCCTTTGAAGATACCAACTTAACTTTTTTATCACTGACCTTAAAGAGGAGTGTCATTTTTTCCAGTCATTTTTCCCCATGTAAACCATCTTCAGATATTTAAGAAGAGGGAAATCAATTAACTTAGGCATGGAGGACATGAATGGAACACGAAAACAAATACCCACTGTGCCCCTGCTCTCGAGGATCAAATGTAAATGGCTTGTTTCCTTGTATTATGTAAGTGCTATGTGAAGATTTGTGGGCAGTGTCAGTTCGGAGTAGGCATTAAAGATCTCCAGTGTTATTAGGAAGTTCTTTAAATTGGGTTTGATTCAGGGAATTAATGTGCCCATCTTGATTTAGTGTTACTGCAGGAATGACCCACTGTAACTGACTTTAGCATCATTTGATGACACACACTTATACCACTGTTGGATCAGCTACCTGAGTGGATTTGTACCTCAATAATCCTGCTTGCTTCTAGCCAAGGAAGGAAGGAGGGGCTGAGTTGGGCAGATCTTACAAAGCCCATTACACCACAGGGTTATTGGTTGTGTAACAGGGAGAATGAAGCAGTGGACACCCCTGAGGAAGTGCATGTGTCTGTGTGTGTGAGTCTTAGAAGATGCATGGGAAAAGTCTTCAGTAGGGGATGCAGTAACTCAGCTTGACTTCTCTTTTGATATTGCTCTGAGTCATCCGTGCTTGTCTGACCTGAAGTTGGAGGCTTTTTTTTCTGGGAACCGTTGAAAATTTAATGAAGGAGAGAGAAAAATAAAACAGAGATGCCTGCATTGTGTGTAGGACGTCACTGGTGTAGCTGAAGAGCCTTATTGGATGGTTTGTGGTCTTGCCTATGGCTGAGGAACTGAAGGCTTACACAGAACAGGTAGTCATTTATACTTAAAGAAAGCTCTGATTCAATAGTCTTGCTCTTCAGGAGCAACAGGGAAATGAACCTGTACTGAACAACGCTCAGCAGTCCCTCTCAGCTAGAAGAAACTCCCCACTGCTTTTTAAAGGGAAGCTAAGCATCAGTGTGGATGAGTTTCTGTTCTCGCTCAGCAGTAAACAGGATCCAGTAGTTAATTCCAATGGCATATGACTTGTGACGAATGCACTTCTCCCCTCTCTGTTCCTTTGAGGGACTCCTCTGTCTGTCTGCCATGCTGTTTGCAAGGTGATGTGATGTTCTTCTAACATGTCTGTGGGCAAAGATGTAATTATCACATGAAGGCCCCTTGTCAGACCTGTCATGTCAGCTTTGATGGGGATCTGATTGTGACAGAGCAATCAACCAACCAGGTCAACCCTTAACTCCGCAGTACCTACTATTTATGCTGGAAGTCCAGCATCAAGGCAGAGTCTTGGTGTAGATGTTGCCAGTAACACATTTGTTTTCATGAGTATCACTTTCCAGTATATTCCTTCATTGTCAGTGGCAGATTTCATTGTTTTAAAATAATGGTGGATGAAATAATGGTGGATGACCGCATCTGTCTGTGGAGGTTGTGTTGCTCATGTTTCATGGGTATTCGATTTTTCCTTACTGCACAGTACTGAACAGTGGCTTATTGTTGTCGTTGCATATTCTTGTCTAGCTTCCTGGTTTGATTTGCCAGTGATTACACAGGAAAATATTATCCATATTGAAAATGTTGTCATGCTGTATGTTATCAGGGAACTTTCTTCCAGAAAGGCAAGCCTGGCAGGTCCAGTTTTGCATCTCTGCCATGCATTTCTGTGGTGTGTGAAAATTTGAGCCACAGTTGTGACAAGAAGTAAAGGCATTTCTCTTTCTGCACTATTGAATATTCATGCTACAGCAGTGTGAACTGTTTTCACCTCATAAACAGCTCAATGTCATCTACTCATCACATCTTTTTTTTGTTTTTTGTTTATCTGGCCGAACAATATAAATGCCTACTTTTCTGTCCTGTTTTTTGATTAGCTAGGGCTCTAGACCCTGCATATAAATTGGGATTTGTACTGATGCTGTATGTGGTTCTCTAGGTAATGATAGGTGAGCCATCTTTTGAGCTGCTGGAAAACACTAATGAATTTGCGCCTGTTGTAAGTTCAGGTTTATTTCTGTTGCCGTCCTTTAACTGGCTTTTGTGACAGCCTGTGAGCTACACACGCCAAACATTCAATTCTTGACAAACAGGTTTGGCATGAAAGCCTTTGATATGTGCTCTGTGTCCACTCACATCCTTTCTGGCCTGCAAAACAAAAAAGGGACTGTTTTGCAATGAAAATGATTTTTAATCTTTTGATGGTCTTTTGATCTTCCATAGAACATTGACAGTTCTATGACTGAACATGAGTTAGAGCTTTAAAAGCTTTTTAAAAGCAGCAATCTGGGTCATGCCATGGAATGCACACCTTTCATTGCCAATACAGAACTATTTCCATTATCATTAATCTGAAATGCAGAAAAGATGCAAAAGACAGATTTACACTGCACTAAAATTACCCCGTCTGTTGTTGTTGTTCGACTGGACTTGTTAACTCTTTTCTTTCCTCATCAGTTGTTAAGTGCTGGCAGAATTAACCCAGTCCTTGGGCTTATGTTCTATCAGTGTGATTGGAATGGGTTTTATAGTGACTTGCCAGAACCAGACAACAGCCTCCAATTTAGTTTCTGTCATCAGCTCCAGAATCTGCAGTGTTCTTTAGATTGCAGCTTTGTTTCTCAAGTTAGCAGGGCTCACAAAGGGGCCTAGTGATAAATCTGACCACATTCGAGTCCTTGTGGCCTCCACCTCTTTGTGGTGGAGATCTTGCAGTGCTGAAGAGAAAGGGGGAAAAGCCGAACCTACGCTGTGCTGGTTAGGTCCCCACACAGGGAAAAAATGTAACACCTTCACCCTCATTTTTTAGATGTTCTGTAGTAATACCACAAAGTCAGTAATGGAATGAAAATAGAAAATGGAATGATGACTATCATGGAGTTAAAAGATGTTTGCAGCATATGAAATGAGTGTGAGGGTCTTCTATTCTTACCACATTTTTAATGCACATTTTTATCTGCAGCTCTGGTATTTGTACTTTTATTTGAGTCATCATATATAGCAATTTTTCACAGGCATATTCTAATACAATCAAGCAGTGAGGACTAATACAGTGAGTGGTGCAGAAGATCTAACAGGACTGCAATTGTGGACATCAAGCCAATTTAATTGTGCTCCTTCATTCAGCAATGTCATGTGTGTGTCTGCAACCCTGCTGCATTACCGCTGTGGGCCATATTCCTGTAGCAAAAACAAATGCCAGTATTCCAGCACTCAAAGCTAAAATGCAAGATGAGAATATTTAATTGGCATTTTGAAAGATTTCTGTGATGCCTTCGAGCTTCTGCCTGTGTCCTTCTAAAGAGGAGAAAATCACAGATTTGAAAAATATAAAATGATTGTACATAATATTTAAATAAAATTATTTCCCTAATCCTTCACATGTCCTTCATAGAAGTCGGGTGAAGACAATGGTTTGAGTTATAGTAGGTTGTGTTTGAGGAATGCGTTTGAGTCTTCATTAAAATATGTCAGGTTCATTAAAGATAGGATCCTTCAGCAAAGAGTATATTTTAGGAAAATATTTTAAAAAACAGGCAAGCATTTAAAGGCATTATTAAATAACAATTAAACCACATTTCAGTTACAGACCTATTGCATGAGAATTTAATTGCATTATCATTGCTTGTGGTAAAACCACTGTAGAAATTATTTAATATTTAATTTAATTTAATTATTTTGCCAGATAATTATTTTCTTATTATTTAATGCATTTTTGAAATTGGTAAAATATATTTTTTTATCAGTTCGAGTGGAAAATTTTATTGTCTTGCAGTGGATATATGTTCTCTTTTTCTCTTGCAAGTAATATAATCAACCTTAAGGCATTTGACATTGGTCAGGGTCTTGAAGATTTAAACAACAGCATATCGTTTCTGACAGTTGTCACAGGTGGGCAAAAGTGCTGTGATAAATTCATTAACTGGCTTTAGAAAAACATATGGCCAACACCCTTTTATTCTGTCAGCACACTTAGATCTGGCTAACCTTGATTTGACTATTACATTGTTAAAATAGGGCAACTTATTAACTGCAGTGTACAGCATTTCTTCATAGAATTCACTTTCAAATACTAATCAGATCCAGTCAGTTATAATCTGAGGTGTGATAAGATCAGAAGATTGGGGGTATTTTTTATACATTTTGAACGCAGAGCACTAAGAAAAAAAGACTGAATTGAATACAGGGAGTCTTATTTTGACTCTACAGCAGAGCATCAGTTGAGTTTAAGGGAATATATTTTATGCTAACCTCCATGACATTAAATCCCAGTAGAAGGCTAATACACATGATATATAAACTTGATTATCCTTATCATCATACCAATTTTGCATTTGGAACACATAAATGAGGTTTTGTTCCCAATGGCACCAGAAATGAGTCTGAAACAAATTGAAATAATCAGTCACTTTTATTCCTGTTAATAAGGTTATGCTTTGTGCAGTTCTCTTGGGGATTTTGGATGGAGTATGGTTACTGTGTTCTATCTTCATAGCCCTGGTATTGTTTATGCGAGACATTGTTGTGTCGTTACTGTTGAAAAAAGGTGGATGATAACTATGTTACTTGGCTATAAACAATGGTAGAAATGTGTGACAAATAGGACAGATATATCTTTGCCCCAAGCAATTCTTTAATTTCAGTTCAACCTCAGAAGTCAAACGTGGAGATGGAAAGCATTCTGATTGGAACTGGGCCATAGCCAAACTAGAAATCGCATAGTGCTGGCCTGTCTCGGTGACAGATGGAATGCAGTGTGTCATCTTCACCTGGATTCCCCTTGCCATTCAGTGAGGAGGAGGATGAATGAGCGAGGCTGGGGGAGATTAGTGATTAGGTATGGCTCCTAACTGAGTCCCGGTATAATGTACTATGGCGATGACTATTGATTGTGAAGCAGAATGAGTCAGCTGAATTGCTTTTACTGTAGGCATGTTCTTCTGAGCACTGCATTGAAATGAGCATTGCTTATAAGAAAGTCATTTGTGATCCAAAGTCTTAAAGCGATTAAAAAGGAAGAAAGTGGGTGGTGAGTCAAAAAGGTTTAACCAATGAGCCGTATGATGTCCATATGCAAGAGGGAAAATTAAACACCTGTCTGTGTCCCACATAGCCTAGAAAATTTCTGACATGCTGACTGGAGAAGCAGCAACTGATGCCAGAGCTGAGCCTGAGGAAAATGTCACCAGTGTGAAAGGAAATATTAGATGCAGATAAGCCGGCTCTTAAGATGTCATAAAGTCAGCCATGTAAATATTAGTTAGGAAAAAGTGATTTATTTTTAAATAAGCACCAACTGTGCTCCAAAACAAATGCTGCATTTTTTGGGTACAGTGATTTTGTATATGCAAATGTAATGTACTGTAGGTTTTCCCATATATCGATCTTTACTATATATCTGCTGTTATTGGAGGTAAAAAAAGAAGGCCATGATCACAGTGTAATACACAAACATGCATCTTTGTCTGTGCAGAAATGATTCTTTTCTTCAGTTAGCTTAGATTCGTACGTTATACTTGGTTACAGTACCATCACATCCCATGTGTCTGTCTAAATTAAATCGACCCTTATGCTTCATGTAAAAAGGAGAAAACCACACAAGCTCACAATGTGGAAAGATCACCTTTCCAGGGCTAATCTCTAAATGAATTAGGCTTCAGTGTCATCAAAGCCTACTCATTGTCTTAAAAAAGGATTGAATTCATGAGCTTGTTTATGGGATGCCACTCTCCAGGGTTATCTACATCAAGCAAAAAGAGGACTAAAGGTGAAGAGGTTCCATGTCAGTGCCTGTGAGTCCACGGTTAATTAGAGCATTTCAGGTGACTGTAGGTCAATGTGATGCTGCTTAGTGCTCGTTGTTGGGTTTCATGGTGTCAGCTTTGCTCCTGATGGAGACTAATCTTTAACTCCCGACACAATCCTGTTCAATTGGCACCACCATTGATCTTGTGTAATAAGGCAAGAAACTGCAAAGTAAGATGAATCATATGCTGAATTAAAAGTTGGATAAATAGTGGCATTGGCTACTATAAAACTGCAGTGTACAGTACTATGGGCCAATTATACTTTTTTCTTCTTTATTTTGCCTGAGATGGATTTCTTTAAAAGTAACCACGACATCACAGTAGTGTTTTTTGTTCCTGCAGGATTCCACAATTTTTCATAATAGAGTTTAACAATAAATAAAAATAGGTTTTAGCCGGGTGCACACTGTGTTGTGCTTAAGAGCACAGTGCAATTTGCACTGTATTAGTAGTGTCCCAGCTTTTCTGAAATAGTATCTTCTGATATTTTTAGGGCTTTTATTGCTTTTGTGCCACCAACCATTTTAATTGGTTTCAAGTTGTTTAAAAGAAAATGATTATTATTGGTTAAATCATCATTCATTGTTGATTGCCCCTTACAGAAATTAAATCGACCGAGGAGCCTTGGTATCTCATTTGACTTATTAGATGTGATTTGGTTTAAGTGCATTTTGGTTTTGATGCATAAACAGCATTTTGTCTGATTAGATTCAGTCACTCTTTCCCAGTCAGCTTTCTGGTTTGACCTTCAAATGCAGCTTTTTTGCTCCTGACACACAGACCCATTTAATGCAGAGAGAAAATGTCAATAAGGTATACAATAAAATACAGAAGCTATTGGAGATGGCCTGTACTTTCTTTAACTGGTTTTGGTTGCTGTTTGAGAAGGTTGTCAAAACATTTGAAAGCGCTTTGTTTCACAATTGAAAATCTCATTATGTTTTCTTTTTTTAAAAACCTGCATCCCTAGAGTGTTTCCTGTGCGGAGTGTAGCTGTTTTAATGGGGTTGTTTTCTTGTAGGACACATTGGAGAACTAAAAATGTACTACTAAAGACAAATCCCACAGGAACATGAAGCAACATGATTATTATTAACCTGCTAATATTTATAAGACACACAAGTATAACAAAATCATAGTATTTTGTACATGTATGTGATTAGTGTCACAATGGAGGAATGGAGAACAAGATGATACTTTTACTGATACTTTCTCTTTCATGGCTAATTTATTAAATGGTTTCATTTAACTGTTATCATGGCCATAAGCTTTTGCATTTGTTCTGAACCAGTCAATTGTTTTAATTTTCCATTTACACCCATTTCAAACCTCCTGTATGTTCAGTTACACCTCACCTGTCCAGTCAGCTAGAGATTCTGAGGGCTCAGCTGTGTACTCTGAGCTTTTTAGCTCTTTTTTTTCCCACTTTTGGAGGTGAGATCGTGCCATTGGCTGCAGTCTGTGAATAGGGACAGTAGTTAATCCTGCACTCAGGGTGTGTCTGCACTCTCTCTGTGGTTCTGTTGCTGCAGATTTAGAGATGTCAAGCGTTGAAGAGCTCAGTGTGCAAGACCTTTCCTGTTCCTGGGCATGGAGGAGGGGAACCCTAAGTATCCCACATTCCCTGAGGGTGTGTCCCCGGACTATTGTTTCACTTTTTCTCCTCCTTTCCTCTTACAGCATTTGCAGTGTCTGAAAACACGAGTTTAATGTGGCTGTAATATTTAAAGAGTTCGGCGTGTGAGTGTGAGATGAATGCATGTCTTGTGCTTTATGCATGCCGCTTGAGGAGTCCGAGTTCATCCGAGAACTTGACTACTTTTAAAAATGTTTTGATCAGTATTTTTTTTTAATATTACAGCTTTAGACTTCAGTAAAGAAGACCATGCTTTTTGCTGGTGCCTCTATGTATTTCTTATTCTTTTTTTAATTGAAATCCATCCCCCCAAGTCTCAAAACAACCATAACAAAGCGTCAATGCTAACGCTAGGACCGTTCACTTACCTCAGTGGAAATGCATTCACTCTACTAATCAATGACCAAAGAGAAACTCTGGGGCTGTTCAGTTTTTAATAGCCATCTCTGTTTCTGTAAGGTTGCCTGTACAGAGCTGTAGGATTCTAATATATGTGTGGTCATTTTATGTAGGCATATGGCTTTTGGTGCTAGCTGAAGCAGGAAATTCAAGCAGCGTAACTGAATTAGTAATGCCTTATTGGTCTGTGCACTCAGGCCCATCTGTACATTACAAAAAAACAACCTTCTGGCAGATCCAGGCACTTTCATATTCCCAGTTTATACAACAGTCACTGGTGTTCTTTCAAATAATTACAGTTTTCAGACTTCAGAGTTGTCAGTTTAATAGACACTTTTCGCTGATGTGAACTGTGGAGATTCTAAGATGAAAATGATTAAACTCTGAAATGTGCATGAACATGTCAGGACCTGTTAGAGAGTACAGCATATTATCTCTCATTTCCACATACAAAATGTGATCTATACATTCATTTCGCTTTAACAAGAAGAATTGAAAGTTTCTAGGTTTTGTCTACCCTGTACTTCTACTGATCCAAAGAAAATTACTTCTATTTCTCTTCCTCAAGCCCACTTTAAAGCCAGATCCCTAACAGGGATTATGAACAACGGATAATAAAACAGAAAAAGTTGATACTGACAAACTCATGTGACCGATGCTTCATGTTATCGGTAACAACATATAGGAATACGAAAGGTGGAATCTACATCTGGAAAAGATCAGTGCTGTGATAATTTCTGCAGTGCAGTCTTAGGTTGTTTGCTTATGCATGTTTGTATGTACAGTACACACATCTCTCTGAAGTTTCACAATGTTTTGCACTACACAACAGAAGAACAGCATTGGGAAATGATAATACTGTGCCTTGTTGATCTTTCCACAGGCACATCAGTTGCTGTTAGGTTCTCTTAAGTGGAGTAAGTCAGCCAGTAAAGACACTCACTCATAGGTAGATTGACCTCTATGATCCAGAAGTCCTGCGTTCAGGCCCAGGTCATGGCACGAACCAGTGACTAGGATTCCCCAAGGAGCAGTACATAATTGCATATGAGATGCCTCTTTAAGAAAATGAAAAACAACAGGCCCTCTCTGTCCCTGCTGGGATGTGAACTTCGTTTTTCGTGGGCTCCGAGCGCTGTAAGACCAGGTCCTCCTGTCTCTGCAGAGTTCAGAGGCTGGTGACATCACTTCCGTGTAACCCGCTCGTCCTCGTCCGCTCGTAACGCGCGAGTCCTGTTACATACTGAGCACAGCTCTTTCCCTGTATTGTCACACTTGCCTTGCCTTATTGCTATACCATTGAAATGTTACTTATGCACAGGATGCTAAGGCCATGTCTCTGTGCGCAGTGCACGTAGTAGTTATTTTAAAACCTTCAGCTGCAGCAGCTCAAGCTCTTCACCTTGGAAATTCATTGTAACCACTGAACCACTTTTCTCTACAAAGAGTGTTTCAGTCCTTTTATTATTTTTTTGTCCGTCCTCCACTTTAATTAATATTTGGGAGCCAGACTGAAAGCAGAAGAGCTACTTCGTGATATGGTTGGAATGTAGTAAATGACGGTCAGTACACTTCATTGATTGTGGGATTGCAGTGCAGCAGTTTAGAGTACCGGTAATAAGTGTACTGTGTGGGGTTAGATTATGATGAAGGCGATTGGGATTTCACTGGAGGTAATCATTACACTGACTTACAAGAAAGGAATGTCTCACTGTCACATTTCTGTGTATGCTCCATATGAGGAAAAGCCCTCACTGAGGTCTTCAGGAACTCCACCATCTCCCTACTTTTTCTATGCAAGCCTGTTGTTTACTAGAATAGGTTCTTGTGCTCAAGTGGAAAACTGATTTAGTGATTTCATTTATTTCTGACAAAAGATGTGGTTAAGTAATTCTCATAAATTGCACCTTGTGGAGAGTCTATTATATAGTGTGTTTTAAATTTAAGTAAAAGAAAAAACAGGATTAGCCTCACAGTGTCAACTCATACTTTGTTAATGTTAAAGTAGCCTTTGAACATTTGCGTGTATGTGTGTGTAAATCTTTGGCCTACAATAGTTTTTTTTTCCTTGTCTTCAGAGCCTGTTTTGAGAAATGTAGTTGTCTCATGTTTTGAACTGACACGTGAATGTTCCTTTGTCTTGCCAGCACACAAAGAACGGGCCTGACTGCCTAAAACAATCTGGAGGAAAGACAATACCTGTAACTGAATTTCTGAAGGCACAAATAGGTAAGAAGCACATTTTGCAAGTAAAATAAAATATTTGGTTTTGCTCTCATTGCAATATTGTATTCACTTGAATTTTGAGCATTGCACCTTGCTAAAATGACTATTCTTTCTCAATTAACCTGCAGAGAAATAATAAATATATGATCTGTTATTATAAATACCATTTTATTTTGTTGCTGTGTGTTTTTTAGACTAATGTGATAGTGCCTTTTTAACATTTGTTAATTATAAATTGCATGTAAAACCTAATTCACAAAGCCTTTCCCAAACAAATCATTAATATTGATCAGTTGTTCATTTGGTCAGGTTGATGTCATGAATAGCAAACAGTTGATCAATATTTTGGGTGTCTGGCATGTGTTTGCTAAGCACCAGTCTCAGCAAAGTTGTGGTGCTGAATTTCTCTGTCAATTTCTCTCTGTTTGATGGCTATTAGCAAATCTTGTCCTGTTTCAAAATGCTTTGTCGATTATAGAATCAGGTGGTTACCCCATTACTGGACGTGGTCAGTAATGGGACAGGAGACCTCCAAGAAAAAACAGGATCTTGCATTAGTGGTGTTGGTGGACCTCTGGACCAGATATCCAGTCTAGTGCAGCACTGTAGGAGGGTCTGATGTTAAACCGAGGCCCTGATCTATTGCCCATTAAATGATCTGCGGCATTATTGCATAGAGTAGAAGTGTTATACCTGATGTCCTCTGGCCTTCCAGTCTGGCCTCTTCTGGACGTTTTCCCCAAATTGATTAGTGGAATAATTTCTCACTCCTCCTCCTGATCTGTGTATTGGGAATACTGCACTTCACAGTTGGATGAAATGGGATCCTCCTGTACATACAGTATATAACTATTTGGATTTTTGGTGTTTGTCTGGGTTTATCTCTAATTAAGTCAGTATTTCCACCACCAGTTTCATGCGCATACTTGTTGTCTTGATTTCCATTTATGTTACCTTGCTGGTTGTAGGAATGTTTTAGGAAGGGTTGGGAATTGCTCTTTCCTTTAATGTGAATGTATTTTGAAGCTGTTGTTTCTCTGCGCTGCATAGAAAACAGTTCCCTGAGGGAAAACATTCCATGTTATAAACTAAAAACCAATCTAATAAATGAATAACGGAGTCTTTGTCGAAGTCACTGTCACAGTACTCTGGTGTGATGGCTTGAGTCTTGTAACAATGAGACTTCATTACCTTTGCAAACTGTTGCATAAAAGCTCATAGGAGAAATGTAGGATATAGAAGTCTCTCTCCGAAGTAGTTTATCGTCCTCTGAAGCATCTGTTCAGTATGTTAATGGAGCTTTGTAAGAGCTAGATGTAGTTCTTTTGAGATGCAAATTGATGCAGATGTATTTACTTTGCTTTTGTTTGCTTTAATTGAGCAGTTGCGTCTCAATGAATTGCTTCTGCTGTGTTCCGCGGAATTCTTTATTTTCTTAAGCGCAAGAATGCAGTAAGAGTAGGATTTTACTACAGTGCATTATCTTCCCCATGACTTAAACTGTCCTGGTACCTGAATCTAGCATTTTCTACGCAGAAATGCATGTGAGCTGCAGTTGACTTTGAATAACATTGGGAGAGTTTCTGCAAACTTGCTTCTTAAGCTCAGCTCTCTGGCAGGCTAGCCTGATGCTCGCTTGTAGGTTGTGTCTCTTGCTTCCTGCTCACGTTTCTCCTGTTGCAGCTCGGCCCCAGGGAGGGACCTGGCCCGTAGCGGGTTCATGCGAGCGGCTGGAAGAGCTCTGCACCTGACCGCCGCTGCCCCAGCCCGAGCCGACCCGAGCCGCGATGTCCTCCAGCGCCGAGGCGGAGCTGCAGATGGACTCGGAGCACCAGACCGAGCTGGCCGACCGGGTGGCGGCCATCAACGTCACGGCGGAAAAGGAGGCCACCCCTAACGGGAGGAGGGTGAACGGGATGAATAACAGCGCGCTGGGTGGCACCCCGGTTCCGTCAGTCCCCAAGAAGGCCCCCCAGCGGCCCATCCTGTCCAACAGGAAGCTGTCCCTGCAGGAGCGCTCTTCTGGAAATTACCTGGCTGCGGCCGGCGCGGGCTATGGCCCATATGCCACGGGGCAGCCCACCCATATCTCCCCACGAGTAGTGCGCCGACCTACCATCGAGTCCAAGCGTGTCTCCATCTCTGATGCGCAGGTGAGGAGGAGTGGAGGCGAGAGAGACGCATGTCCTAGGTTAGAGTTTAGGTTTCCCTGCGGAATGGGATTCCCAGTTCTAGTTCTCATCATACTGGGATGAGTCATCTGCTTTACAGACTACTTTATTCAGCTTAATATTCATTCATAAATTATGAGATAAAAGCGTCCCATTTAGACTTTATTGTAGAATAAACCAGTCCTCTCCACATTTACCTAACATTTTGCTTGGGTGTGTCATTTTGTTTGGCAGTGCTGGTCTTAGTTTGATCTTGAACCGTGTTTTTCTTTTGGATTATTGCCATTGCTGTACAACTGTGCACTGGAAAGATTTTAACAATCCACTTGTTTTGTTCTGTACACATCTGGCTAAAATAGAAAGGAATTGCACAGTTTTAAGTTCTTCTGCTCAAGAAGTGCAAAAGATGACAAGTTAATGACAAATGGCAGAGACCGTAGTAGGAGCAGGTCTCTGGGCTAGGGATGACAAGAAAGTGCATGCAGAGGTTTAGCTCTTCTTGAGGTGCGGGTATCAAACAATGACTCCAATTAAATAGGTGACACTGCTTTTCATCACGGTATGTCAGTTCATACTGACCCTAAGAAATTTGGAAAAATCATTCTTGTTGGGCTGCTTCCTTGTGTTGAACCGCTACTTAACTGCTTGGCTTTTTGTCAGTTACCAACTGAGATGGCGTGACAGAGCTCAGATTCTACAAAATGATTGATGGCTTTCTTTCTCATAATATACCTATGGTTTTCTGTATAATTGCCCTCTTTTAGAACACAATCTGGCTCTGTGAGTTATGCGCTAATTGCTTTCACTTTTTGTTGCTTGCAGTTCTTTTAAACAATTTTAAAACAATTATTACTCAGTCTCCTTTACATTTATGAATGTAGTAGCTCAATGTACACTTTTCAGTAACAAATAAAATGGTAATTACTTTGTCCTCAGGTTAGTGTGAAAAGGGATTTGAGATGAGAGATTCAGTGATATAGCCACCTTTCCTGTGTTTGATCATCAGAAAAGCCCAGAACAAGTTAAAAAGCTATATGAGTCATCTTGCTGTACAATTAAATTTGAGGTTGAAGCTAATTAAAAGGCTTTGTCAGCTCTGTGTTCAAAGATGGAGACAGGTCAACAGAGAAATCAACAGCAAAAGGGGATCCCAATAACAGCATTATCTAAAGATTATTTGCTGGTTTATGAAGGCTAATAAATAAATTGAAAATCCTTTCCTTTGAGCACAATTACTCTTCCATGAATGCTTTGATATTCTTGTGTAATATGGGATTGTCTCATATTTGTATGCATTTCATCATCATCATAATCGACTGGCCCTGAAAAAGGCGACTGGATTATTACAGAAGAGCAAGAAATCCTGTGAACGAGCCCCTTTCATATTTTAAATGATGCATGTTGATCCCCAGCTCCACAGGAGGAATTCCAACAGCGTATTAGAAGAAAAACACTACAAGCCCTGAATTCTATTAGTAGTGATGTGAGTGCTATCAGCAGTCAGTCCGGCTTCACAGTTCGCTTTAGGCTGTAATGAAGGTCTGCTCCTTTGTTATACAATGCTGTTCTTTCCTTCTCTTTCCTACCTTAAGTACAGTCTCTTCTTTGACTGCTCAAAAGATTGCTAGCAGAACTCACTAATCTTTTCAAGTGACACTTAAATCTTACAGCTTCTTCAGGAGAAAGCACAGGTTTTCCAAAGATGGCTCTCAGAGTCTCAATCTCTCTAATGCCGTCACTTATGGTATTTTGTGGCGAGTGCTTTGTGAAACTGCTCGTTCCATATATGGCCTAACAAGCTCCTGCTGCTCCCAGTGCAGTCAGCAAGGGCACAGCTAGCCCTGAGGTTTCCATTTCACCTTCAGTAGCTCTCCTTTGCCAATGCTGGTGTCATCTGAGACCAGCTGTTTCTTTCTTTAAGGAGGAAAGCGAATTTGTGTTTGGACAGCATAGGAAGTTATTGGTACTTCTTTGTAACTATCACTTCTGAATCAGAGCCATAGACACATAACGTTATCCCATACACAGCAGAAATATCACAGGATTCACGGAAGTGAAAGGAGTTTCAGAAAAATGGAACAAATTATTTATTACCAGTCATAAATCAGCAAATAATCTTGCTTCAGATAATGTTGTTATTGAGATCCCTTTTTCTATTGACGTGTTTCTATCTTTAAGCATACATTATTTGTTATTTTTAATATTAATTTGCAGAACATTTTCATCCAGACTGTCGGAGTAATGTAGCGAAACAGAAATACGCCTGCCACAGAGTCAACAAAACAACAAATTAACTTCTTTCTGGTGTTCAGCCTTAATGGCTGAATTATCCGAATATTTTTACTGGAATGGATAGCAATTGTTTGATGAGAGAGTCTAACAGAATGGCTGCTATTTTTAAAACATCAAATTCATATTTTGCCATTTTGTGTAGAAAATGGAGCTGGACAGCTTTCTGATGTTGACTAATTTGCCTAAATGGAGGAGACTGGCATGAGATGTATGACCCATCATGGATTGCGACATTCAAACAGTTTTAACTGTTGTAACTTACCCCCCACCTCCTGTCTGCCAACTATGAGCCTGACAGCTCCCATCACCTGCAGGAGCTGTTCGAAGATCTGGGTCAAGGCAGATGTTTTCAGTGATGAACCCAACAGAGGATGAAATCTCCTCCAGGCTACTTTGCCAGGAAGACATGTTACGCTCACATCAGTGTAGAAGTAACAGAACAGTGCGCCATTCTGGGTTGTATTGAGGAATGCCGCTGATCTGAAGACCTTTTTTTATTATTGCAGTGTGTAATAAATTAATAAATTAAAAGGGCTTTTGTAAACCATGCTGGATTGGCAATGGTGAACATCAAAGCACAGAGTATTAACATATAGATATAAACCAGTGATCTGATTTTTTTCAGAAAGTATTTGAACGGTAACCGGGATGCCTAATTGCTGTACACACGTGCCTGCATGATTAGAATTAAATAATATACATCAATATGGTCTTTGAGATTCTGCAAATTTTAAATTACCATATTTTAAAATTTACTCATCACATTAAAAGAGTAGCTCAGATCTAGTGCATTTTTGTTTCTATTTGATACTTGCTCTGAATCTAGTGTTGCTTTGCTTGCTTGCAGTCCTAATGCACCAGAGAGTTCTTCTACTAAGAAGAAGGATGGGAAGGTTGTGTGCATCTGAATGAGAATTCAGATTTTGGTCCTTCACCTCCTTTTCAGAAGGACTTTTACTGTAATACATTACTGATCTTCTATTTGAAAGGACCTTATCCTTCAGTAAGTGTGGAAAAACAGAGAAGACTTGAAACCTCTAGAAATGTGTCTGTTTGAATTGATGATTATGACAAGAATGCAGTGTAGCTAGTATTTGCCAGCTGTCAGCGGTGCTCTGAATTGGGGCTTTCACTGTAGCAGAAACCAGAAGCCACCTGTGACACACTTTGCAGATGCTATCTAGAACTAAGGTTATTACAAAATGCTTTTATTCCAGACAAATCCAGACACGTTCTGAGTTTAACAGTATGAATCTTTGAAGTAAATTGTACAAACCACTCAAAGCCCTCTTAATAAAAATTTCCAGCACTATTTTAAGCTGTGTTACATAATGTGGATGTAGGTTTTAAGGCTGTTGGCGTTTTTTAAATTTTTTTAGATTGATAATTTTATGCAGAATTAGCTGAGTGAAGTGTGGTGGCTATTAAAGTTATTTTGTGATTTAATTTCATATGGATTTGTTTTTCCTACAGTCAAATAGACATTGTCTCCTGTTCATGAGTGAAACAATTGCAAACTGAGATTTTCTTACAGCAGAAGATTTATAATGAAATGCATCATTAAATAAGAACAAGTTTACAGACAGTTTGAAAGTAAGATTGAGACTGTGGAATTTGTGTCATTCATTACCATAGAATGCAAGGAGGGCAGCTTAGGAAGTGGATGAGAGTCTTGCAAAATGTTTTGGTTGTGTTGCACGCTTTTCATGGCTGAGGAGACAGTGTGCTGTCTTTAACATTCTGAGTCCTACACCTGTGCTTTGATGGGGCTCCCTAGTACCCTGTGAATTGCACTGCATGTATGTACAGTATGGTGTCTGTGCACTTCAAGAGGATCTGTACAAACCTCTCACATTAACTAGTTCTCTTTCATGAAATGCAAAAAATGTAGAATCCTCTTCAGTGATGCTTTCTGTTCTGGGTTTTAGAGCTGGTGTGACCCCTTGCATTCACATCACCTTACAAATAGGAATCGATTTAGTTGTATGTGCTGGCAGGGTTTAGGTAATAGCAGAAGGGCAAAAGATGTCTGAGGGCATATTTGCACAGCCACTTGGATTCTAGTTCTGTCCAGGAAAAAAAACGTGAACACTCCAGCTTGGCACAAGACACTTGGAGAGATGGAGAAGGAAACTGAAGAAATGTATGCCAAATGGGATGGAATATAAGTTTTCCTTGGCGTTCCCAGCTAGTTTGGAAAAAAACAATTCCGGTTGTCTGAAATGCTTCAACTGTTTTTATTAAAACTCCACCAACCACCCATGTCATTAGTGCTGCAATGCTCATTTGTTTAAATGCATTTTGTTAAGATATATCATATTAATACGTAAACAAGTTTTACAGTTCTAGTTGCTCTTCTTTTGGCAATCGTGTCATCAGTTAAAGAGCGAGAGCATTGTTGTTCTCTTCTTGTTTGATTCATGAAATACAAGCGCAGCGATAACTGGCTCTGAGGTGGAGGGCAGCTGTCCAATGGAAGGCTGGCTGGAAATTGCATTGCTGATACCATTAGCATTTGGTGCTACAGCATTGATGAAACAGCAGATGATTTATTAAAGCTTTCAAGGGCTGAAAAGCCTTTCCATCAAAAGCAGCTTTCAGTGTGCAAGTGGAATGGCAGGGAGTGTTGCTGCAGTGCTGCAGTGACTGAGCATGTGCTGAAGCCCACAGGACAGAACAGTGCAAGTCAGTGGACATAATCATCATTGGCTTTCACACTATCTGAATTACTTTAATGCAAATATCAGCAAGACATCGCAATTAATTTTTCTCCTATTTCGAGCAACTCTTTTATCTGCCTTCATTTTCAGTGCAGAACAGTAAGGCGATTAGCACGCATCACACAAAATCTGAAGCTTGTAAGCTTGTAGCTTCCCTATACTGGAATGTGGAAATGATTCACAGCTTCTTAAAATTTGTAAAAGACTAAACTAGGTGTTAGCCGGTCTTTCACCTTCTGTGTTTTGAAAGTCAGTTTTTTTTCTTTGTAAAACGAGCAGATTTTTGCTGGGTTCCGCCTTTTCTCACTGTGGAGGTTGAGGCATTTGTAATACTGTTGCCTTAGGTGTTCTTTTTATAGTCTCACATTTTGTCCTCCCTCTGTTTGCTGCATTTCCCTGAAGTGGCTTTTGAAATACATTAACAGTGCTGGATTGGTACATAGTCCAGAAAGTGAAGAGATTGGACTGCTTGTGCACAATATTGCCAACACTGTCTGATCAATAAATCCAAAATCTGGCTTATTGTCTCTGACTTATTGATAAGAAACCTGTTTGCTTTTCAGTTTTTCTGTAGCTTTACGTAGTTTAGACAGTGCCTAATTAAGGTGTGTTTTTTATTTCATTTATGTATTGGCTTAATAGGGATTTGTAGGCCCCTAGTTCAATTCCTGGGGTGCTATGTGTGTGTATTTTCTTTCTTTGTTTGCTCCAGGTGCTTCAGGTTTCCTCCTGCAGTCCAAAGACATGCTGGTAGGTTAAGTGGCTTTTGAGAACATTGGCCCTGTGATGGACTGGTGTCCTGTTCAAGCTTCATCCCACCTTGTGCCTGTTGACTGTTGGGATAAGCTCCAGCTTCCCCATGACCCTGAACTGGATAAAGCATTTAGAAAATGGATGGATGGAAATATGCTTAACTCACCTCACTGACTACCCATCCATGAGGAGATTTTTTTAAATATTCCCAATGTGGAGATGTAGGTTCCTTAAGTGCAGACGTGGAAAATGGAGTATAGATAAGTATGTGGTCAGTAGGGTGAGATGGAGAGTTTGGGGTGCAATGCTCTGAAGAGCGTTGTTGTGAGAGAAGGTGATGAAGGGATGCTGGTACCTGACTGCTGAATGGAAAAGAGTCGGTGTCAGTGCTGCATCACTTCCAGGGCTTGGCTTCAAAAACATATTCTGTGTTGCAAAGATGCTGAAAACCATTACATGCTTAAAACGATGCTTGAACCACAGTTTCCTTATCCTTAAGAATCCACTTACTCTCACATTGTTATTGTGGGTTGTTTTGATTTTCTGCATCTGTTTGTCCACTGAAATTTGACTAACAGGTTAGAAAAATACGTCCGTCGTTCCGTTACTACAAGTTATAGCACTTTAGCATATGATCCTAACAGAACTGCTATTTTTTTTTATTTTACAGGATTGTATACAGTTGAACCAGTACAAGCTGAAAAGTGAAATTGGAAAGGTGGGTGCTACTGCTTTGATATTTTTTCTAGAAGTATATAGATTTTCCATGCCAGTTAAGCATGTAATCACCTATGAATGATTGAAATTGAATTGAATTCAACATACTGACCTTAAGACAGTTTTGTCTAGAAATACTACTTGCTAACACAGCATGCAGATCACATTCAGACGTTTCTGGGGTGAAATGTGTGCTACACAACCTATACTTATTTGATCACCACACTGAATTTCGTCGAGAAACTTGGAAAATGGAACAGTTTGAGTTTCTGCTGATCCTATCCTCTGTTTTGTGTATGATCACTATGCTCTGACCAGCCAAATATTGTTTAAAATACTGTATATATGCGAGTTCAAAAAGGCAAAAAAGGGTTAGCGTTAGGAGACCACATTTCTTGTTCTCTTACAGCGACACGTGAATCACAGTTCATGCAAACTCTCGTTCTTGCTGTGGCAAGACCAGCGGTTTTTCATCTGCCTCCGACAACATGGCAAGCATACAGTACTTTCACAAAGTTCACCATTTTGCACTTTTAAATGATAAATTGTAAAATGTTTGCGATACCACCAATTAATTTATTTTATTACCAAGATTTAATGAGTGATGTGAAAAACTGTGGTTCCCCTTTAACTTTTAAATTTAAAATATCCTGACAGGTCTGTGTGGATGGACACAAAATATGTTTTTTCCTAGTTGTTGCATTCTTCCCCGCTCACAGGTGCTGTATATTTCAGGATGGATATCAGTCCTAAGATGTTAACAGATTGAGTGGCTTCTATACAGGGTGATATTCCAAAGCATTTTTATCCAGGGCAAATTTTACCCATTTTCTCTAAAGTAATAATGGAAGCTGAAATTAAGTCATGTTTATCAAGAAATCATGAAAAGATTATGAGATTTTTCTTAGGCATGGTCTTAGAAAATTAGTTAGAGCTGATTTAAAGTTAAGATGGTGGCAAGATGGATGAACATTAATTTCTGAAAGCAATTCTGGTGAAAAACTCTGTTGCTCATGTTTCTATATTGCATGGAACTGATGGTTTTGGAGACGTTCTAAATCTTCAGAGCAGTATGGAACTTTCTGATGAGCCATGTTGAGCATATTTACGCTGCTTGTACGGCCGCTGTGCATGCCCTGAGCCCTTGGGCGATATTGCAGAATAATTGGATAACTCCATGCAGCAGTGAGAAGACTGAATAGATGCAGTATGGGTGCTGAGGATAAATGTACAGGTTCGAGCTCAGGAAAAGTAATGAGATGTGCAGTGTGAGTGTTTTTCCCCTCTGAGTTTCAGACGGTAGGAAGCACTGTGCAGAAGATACAGGATCATATCAAAAATTGTCACGTCAGGCTCCATAAAGAGACAGGCTTGTGCTGCTGCAGTAATGCCCCCAGTACATGGCTGGTCACATCTGAGCTGAACCTGAATTTTTAACTTCCTGTCCTGGTTTCGTTTCTGTCCCAGGGCTCCTACGGCGTGGTCAAATTAGCATACAATGAAGACGATGACAAATATTATGTAAGTACTCCATCTGCATTCGGAGATTTTACGCGCTGGTGACTTTTTGTTTTTATAGATTCATGCTTGGCAGGCTCTCCCACATCACAGTTCCTCCTGTGATCTGCTTGACACGCAAATCCAAAACATCCTGTGAAGCCCTGCTGTGCTCCTCAGACACAGCAGACACAGTGACTGAGGCAAGCTGCTGTGTGGATAGAGCAGTCCCAGTTTCTGGAGCTCCTGCACTGCAGCGTTAGAAGGGACGCTAGCAGAGGATTTTCTTTTAACAGTTTGTGTTTCCTTGAAAGGAAAAACGCATTGGCCACAACACACCATTTCCTAGTTTGACATTTCACAGTCTCTCTGCACTTCCCCCAGCAAGGCTGTGCTGAGAGTTTTAAATATTCAATTATTGAGGTAACTGAATTATTTAAAGCTGCAGGAAAAGTATATTTGATATTTCATTAAAGACCACCAACATTTTCTGTTTTATGATATAGTTGGTTTTCTTGTCACATTTTAAAATAGCTATTAGTGTTACAATTAATAAAATCATTAGATCAATCTTGCCTATTTGGAATCCACTTACTCCTGGCTGAACAGAATTGGTTATTTTTGATCTACGCTCACCAAAAAAGTTAATCTTCACTGTAAATAAAGTCCTGCGTAGTATTTCAAACCTTCTATTTTTTACTCAATAAAAACAATTAATCATTTACGCCTCTCCAGGACATAGCTTGGTTTGCCTTGAAATGTTAATTGCATGACTCATGTTTTTTTTTTTTGTCTGGTGAGCTGTGCAGAAATGGTAAAGGTACACAGTACTCAGAAAACTGCCATTCTTCACTGTGTGGCTGTGGCGATGTTTATACTTAATAATTAAGCAAAATGAGAGATGTACTGTCACCTCTCTCCCCCATCTGTTGCTGCTCATGAGGAACACAGCTTCTAATGCTGCAATAAATTGCATGTTATTCTGCTTTTCAGGGTCTTTCAAAGCATGTTTTAACAAAAGAGCCTAGCCTGTCCTCTCAGGTAGAATAAACGTGGAGCTGGAGAAGAGTAATTACTTATATTCGCACACTGGTATGACTTCATATGCACGCACATACACTCACCAGTGACACAGAAGGCAGTCCTTGCTACTGAGTATTCAGTGCTTTGATTTCAGAAACAATGCAACGTACTTCAGACCAATGCTCAACTGTGCCCAGGGTCAGGAATAACACAACCACAGGCACAGATATGAGATGTGTGTTTGTGGGATTGCTGCAGATCCAATAAGGAAAACTCTGGCTGTATTTTTTTGGATACCACCCACTCCGACAGGGCAGCGAGGTCATTGCAGAAAACGATAACTCACTCCCCTGTAACCCACTCAGTCCTGTTGCATTTTTTCAATCCCTAAAGAGATGCCAAAACGGTGTTGAAGTTTCCGGGCATACTGGATTTTAAGTAGGCAAAAAGATATTTTTATGTTTGCATCCAATAAATCAGGAGGAACCTATTTGGAAATAATAATAGCTTTACTAGAAATAGATAATTAGAATAGCAGTGCTGGTGGTCATTATAGAAAACAAATTACTTTTGGCATTTACTCTATAAGGCTGTTCGAAGGCAACATTATCATTCCTTATACTTACTGATCTTTCGTTTGTGTGATTCCTTGCCTTGACATATGGATGTTGGCCATAAAGAAATACACATATAAGTAAATTGATTCCTAAACCTTACCATTTATCAGTTTGATAGGTTTTCATTGGAAAAATGGGTTTTATGTGCAGCATGCCTCGCATACTGTGCATTCACAGAGACGCACAAACTCAGTACTATCGCTCCATAAAACATCTTCAATGTCAAATGCAGTTGCTGAGTTATAAGCATCAGTTGGCCTTCACAAGATTAAAAAATAACCAACCACTGTAAATACCAACTCAAAAGGTAATATTAACGGTAGGAAATGGGCTACTGAACTGGTTAATCTGATGTCTTCTCTTCCTCTTTACAGGCTATTCCCACTGCCTTTCTATTGCTATATGCTATGGTTTCTTTGGGTTTTGAAGTGATGGTGTAGCCTAGTAACAGCAACATATGTGTACTCGAGTGTTAAGTGTTTTTTCCAGCCCTTTCTCTATCATCCTGCATAGCAGCCAAACCTTTTTTTAATGTAAACATTAGAAATGTGCCTCTCACATCAGGCAAGCTGTCCCGTTCTCCTGTTCTTTCTGAAGTCCACGTTCCTTTAAGACTTCAGAGCCCCTCCGGGAATACAGTAGCATCTGTCCTATGTGATGCCACGTGATGGCACGTTGGACTTCTGTGGACATGGGGCGTTTTCCATTGTGATTCCCCTCAATGGCTTCTGGAACCCAAACTCTCTTAAGACTGTTATTCTTGCCAATCGCTCTTGCATGCTTTGCAGAAAGGAACATCTTTAAAAATCATGAGCCCCTGCTGGCTTTTTTCCTTTCCTTAGTGCTAATATTTCATGAAGAATTAAGGCCGTCTGGAGTCAAGAGCCCTAGCCTTATTTTTAAGAAATATTGCCTCAAATGGAAACCTGTTTTTTTAGATTTTCCATTTATGTATTCTGTCTCTTTTGCTCTAATAGCATATATACATTTTAAAAGGGATGGTTAAACTGCTCCCGGACTTTATTCTTCATTCTGTTAATTAAAAATAGGTTCTGCAGGTGCATGGGAGAAACAGCTAATTATTTTCTAATGCCCCAGCTTGAATAAGGAAACCTTTGTTACAGGCATTCATATAAGGGGGTGGAAGGGAGGAATCAACCTTTTTTATGTGTAAACCTTTGTGCAAAAACAGTTTAGTGTCTTTTATACGTTGCTTTCACATACGATCCATACAGCCTGTGATGATTCTGACATCTTTTGTAATTTTATGGGTAAAAGATTTATTCCGAACTAAACTGAAACTAAAACATCTTCTTCAACGATGAAAAATGAAGTCAAAGTTAAATTTTCAAGTACAAGTGGGCTTGTACTCAGACTAGTGCCATGAAATGTCACTAGTCGTAGTAGTATTCATGTATAAAAAACTGAAAAACTGTACTGTGAACTGGTAGTGCTTTTTTTCCAGAATTGTAATCTAAGTCTTATATTGCTTTGCCACACAATTCAGCAGCCACGAGGATGGTGTTCTGATCTGCATGCATTTATATCACTCCTGTGAAGAAAGCCAGGTCTTTGACACTAGAGCAGGAGAAGAAGGGAGGACATTTATGCAGTTTTTTCGCGGCCTAATCTTGTTGGAGAGCCTCCAACAGCCTCTCAGATGAGTGCACTGATGAGAAGCCTCAGAGCAGAGGTGATCATCCGAGAACCAGCTCTTGGAGAGTTTCCATATTAGTTCCGGAGGTTAATTCCTCTTTTGCATTAGTAGCTCTTTTTGGTGCAACGAATTGGCAATCTGTAATTAGCAAATTACCAAAAGAAAATAATTACTGCTGTGCCTAAAATATTTGGTAGTTTTATGACAAAATGTTTTGGGTGGTGATATTATACTTGACATGAAATCAATCAAAACTACAGTAGTTTTAATAAATATAGAACCTTACATATATAAGGATAATTAAATATACTAGAGGCAGGAAGTAAGTAGTAACTCATCATCGTGATTGGTAGAAGCCAAGGGGAAATTTGGCCAGGACACCAGAGTAACACCTCTACTCTTTTTGAGAGACGCCCTAGGATTTGTAATGACCACAA
Organism: Lepisosteus platostomus; assembly: GCF_059453375.1. Classification (NCBI taxonomy): domain Eukaryota; kingdom Metazoa; phylum Chordata; class Actinopteri; order Semionotiformes; family Lepisosteidae; genus Lepisosteus; species Lepisosteus platostomus. The sequence continues at coordinate 15,253,278 of NC_142632.1, forward strand.
GGGATTTGTAAGGACCTCTGTTTTATTTCTCATCTGAAAGATGACACCTTTCCTACAGTATAGAGTCCCCATCACTATACTGGGGCAATAGGACCCACACAGACCGCAGGGTGAGCCCTAACTCCTCTTCCAGCAACAGCCTTAGCTTTCCCAGGAGGTCTCTCATCCAGGTACTGGCCAGGCTCACACCTGCTGAGCTTCAGAGGATTGCCAGTTGGGAGTTGCTGCCTGCCTGTCCTCCTGGGGGCCCTGTTTATTTCTCCCTGAGCGCAGGAGGGTGGCTCCGGCATACTGTAGTCTGCTGCATGAGGCTGGAAGCTGTGTACCAGATGTAGCATCAGCCTCCATTTCCTCTTGTGTCCTGGGAGTGTGAAAGAGCAGTCTGTTCTCTTGTCCCGCACGTTCCCGTCTCGCAAGCAAAAACAAATTCAACAGCAGCTTCAGCTCATTGGAGGGTTTCTTCCTAATTAGTGCCTCAGCAATTACATTTCCCTGCTCACTCAGTAGTAACGAAGAAATCCACAAGGCTTTTATGGAAAGTGCTTGCCTTATTTCCATTTGTGCTCCTTTTATCTATATTTTATATTTTTTCCCCAGGCGATGAAAGTTGTTTCTAAGAAGAAGCTCATGAAGCAGTATGGATTTCCACGTAGGTGATATCAGATTATTTTTTTAAAGTGAAATTCCAGGGCGTATTCGCTGTGTTCAGAGGGAAAACTTCCCTCTTCCACTTTTCCCTGGAAATATAGGACTGAGTCAAGGTTTCTCACATGTTGGAAGCACACCTCCTCCCCAAGTAGACTTTTTAAGTTCTTAAAAATCTATTGTAGTGAACCCCTGAGTGTTTAAATGCATAGTTATGTCGAGGCAACTTTAGATATCCCAGCAAAGTCTTGACAAAATATAGATAATAACTGTTAGAATTATTTGACATTTCTGTCCAAAGGGGGTGAAGTACTCCCCAAAAATAGCTGGAGGCAGAGTCACTAACAACAAGACTTAGCTTTTTCCATTTCATCTGAAACCCAAAGATTTGAACTGGGAGCCACCTTGTATGCAGCCTTTGACCACTGTGGCACAAACCTCACTGTAGAGTCATTCAAAAATGTTTTTTTAGTGTATTGGAAAGCACCATCCTTCTGTTTTTTCTTAGCTCTGAGTTATAAATTAGACCAAACCTTTTTTTTTTTATTAAAGCTAGTTAACTCCCCAGTTACAGACTCCATCACTACATCGATTGCAGTATATTCTTGCCAAGTGCATCCTTACAATAAGTTAAAATGGAATTCAGTTCACAATCGAACTTTGAATACCTTGTATGACCATTATTGTATGCATCTCTTGAAGCTCAGAGGACGCATTAGAAGTTGGCTGCTGTAGTGTCACGCAGTACAGTGTCCCAATGCAGTTTTTTTGGGGTGTGCTTTCAGGTCGTCCCCCACCCCGCGGAGCAAAGGCTGCACAAGGGGAGCAGCCCAAGGCTCTGGGCCCCTTGGAGAGGGTGTACCAGGAAATCGCCATCCTGAAGAAGCTGGACCATGTCAACATCGTCAAGCTGGTGGAGGTAGGAAAGAGACCCCCCCCCCCCCCCCCCTTAAGCCTGAGCTGTGCCTCGCTCACTGCCCCTCCAGCTGGATCCTGGGAGTTTCCACTGGTGAAGAAGTCAGATAGAAGATAGTGACACTGAGAGGGCAGCAAAATTGATTTCTGTCCGGGAGGAAATTCATCAACAGGGGAAAGAATACCATCACAGTGAAAATAAAAGTCTTATGGATGGCTATTGTAACTTGACAAAGTGGTGTTTTGGATTTATTTGCTGATTACTATTGCACATACCTGAGTGAATATCAGATTTTTGAGACCATACTTTCCTTAAGGAGGTGTTCTGCATGGAACAGTTAATAGAAATATCTGTTGCATAAATGAGGTTAGCACAACATGATTGCTAAGATCTGGTAGGTTTTTTTTTCTTGTTTACTTCTGTCCAAGGCTCGTATGAAGGTTAAGTGATTTTTCCAAGTGTGTGGTGTTCAAACTAATATGCAGGACGCAGGGAGCCTTTGCAAAAACAAGATGAAAAAATAGTGACAAGAAAATATAGCATTTGAATTAACATGTTATAGGGTAACAGGCTGAGTCAGTGAGTTTTCTGAGCAAAGATGAGGACATCTGATTTTATGGGTTATGCTGCTATGTAGAGGGTTAATCCTATATGGTTACAAAATTTACTGAAGTAATCCCGTTCATATGCGAGTGTGGTATTTCTTTAGGACACAAATGCGTGCCAGGCTGAATCCTTGGCAGGTTTATGAACTCTGGCTTCAGGGACTATGAGACACATGTTTTTTTGCGCACATGAGCCAATACTTGAGAAAGCTGCTTTAAGCAACATTCTTTAGATCATGTAATCCATTTTAAGCAAGAAGCCTCTACTAAAGACTGTTAATCAGCTCTTTATGAGCTTAAAGGAGCTATGCTTTTATTTCCCAAAACTCAAAAAGGTCATGAAGTTTGCAATATTAGTAATGACCCTGTAGATGTTCTGGAAATCTTTTATTTTGGAAAAATCTAAAAATGTAGAGGTTATTCTGGGCCTTTGAAAGAAGGTGTGTATAAATGTGATGTTGTCAGAAATATTTGTGTGCTTTGTACATAGCTAGTGGAGCCACACTGTGTCATGGTCATTAACTGGCAGTTTTATTAGTCCATTGGTGCACTACTCTGATAGATTGTGGTCTTCTTGTCTAATTTTGAGGCTAAAGGGAAAATAAAATGTAATAGATAACTGTTTTGACAATTTTCACTGCATTGCTGAAACATTAAGGAAGATGAGTTCATCAAGTCATGTGAGGCAAATCCTTTATCTTTCTTTCCTGCCGAGTTCCTCTCTTCTGATCTGAGGTGTCTTATCAGACCTCACTCTTATCACAGATTAGCACAGCTTTTAGGTCCCAACCAGCTCATGATAAGCAGGTCCTCTGTGCCTGCAGTCACGGTGTGGGAAGGTTGCTTTACACAAGAGAAATCTCGAAACAATTACGGAGCTTAATTTGTTCACATTGCAAAGTTTTTTTCGCACTACATTAGCACATGCTTCAGTACTCATGCAATGAAGTGTTTCAAACTGGCTTTCAGAAAGCCTGCATTTTTGCTATAAAGCATTATACTGTCTCTTTAGGCATTTAGGTTACATTTTCTAGTTTCAAGTGCTTTCATCCCACACCTCCTCCTGAACATTGGTGTTCAAAGGCCGCTTCAATCTGCTTCAATTCTATTTCTGGAAGCTGATCGTTTGTATATAATTGTAAACTTTCTTATGTTTTAGAAGTGTATTTAAAATCAAGACCTGGGGGGGGATTTTTATGAAGAGGGTTGTCAGAGTATGGAACAAGCTTCCCCAGCTAGGCTGCTGAAGCTGATCCCCCCCTTTCATGAAACAGCTGGGTGAGATCCTGAGATCAGTTCGCTTCTAACTACCAAAGGAGCTACTGTTGATATGCCAATTGGCCTCCTCTTCTTTGTGACCTTTTTGTGTTCTTTTTGATCTTTTTATTTACAAGGCTCACGCCAGTGCATGGCGGTTCTGATGTAGCCTGTGTGGTCCGATGTTATGGAGGTCTGTAGCTGGCAATCTGGAATACATGGCAGATCAGATCTGTGATTATAGCTGATCCACGAGCAGTCTGCCTCCAAGTATTTCAATTTGAGGGGCCGATCCTCCTGTTCAGTGGAGGCCAGCTAGGGCTCTCGCAAATTCTTTGTGCTGGAACCGATTCTTACAGGATTTTGTCCCAACTTTTGCCCATCCTGGCTACCTTGGAGATCCATTTGGCTCCCTGCCACTGCACCTACCTGGACAAGCTTTCATTGGACTAACCTTATAGTTTGCACTCTCCTTGCAACCTTCAAGATTGCCATATGGCTTGCAAATCAATGAATACGTCACCGGGGGCCTAGGCATAAAACATGTCAAAATCAGAAAGAATGAAAGGCACTAAAAGTAAAAACTTTTAAAACTGTGCATTGCCCATTGAAAGGCAACAAGGCCTGACCACAGAGAAACAGAGAAAGTAGGAAACAGCAGTTGATAATGAAGAAAAGAACATGTCCTGCAGAGTTAAAAAAAAAAAAACAATCATGCTTTTCTGGAGCAGAACTTTAAGACATTTGACTGAAAATGAGAAATTGCCCATAAGTTCCTCTTGTGGCCTCATTAGTGGTTTCCTCAATAGTGGACAGTCTGTGACGTAATCAGAAAGTCATTAAGTCATCCATAGGCCTGCAGAGAGTGCAGAGAGGGGCTTGAGTGATGTCTTTAAGGCAGTGCAAATTGCCGGCATGATGAAATTCGCAAAGTGGACTTCCGTTGGATTTCCTGCCAGCGTTAATACCTTAAACCCCATATGCTTCCATATCATTTGGGGATGAGCACGTCATTCAAAGTCCTGAAAGCAGAGAAAGTGGTGCATAATTTAACGTCAATATTCTATGTTTAAAAGGGTATTCTGTATGTTAGCAATAATTAAAATTGTTACATCTTATGATCATCATAGGTTTTAATAGTATTAAAATTAATTTGAACCATTACAATTGATTTGAAGTCATTGTGAGCTCATCATGGTTAAAGCTTCTGTTTTACTGGATGTTTTCATCTTCTGTTCCAGGTGCTTGATGACCCTTCTGAAGATAACCTGCATATGGGTTAGTGAACATCTCTATTTGTGCTGTCTGATACTTTAACTATTTGGTAAAAATGCAAACTGGATGAGTTTCAGCACAGTGTTGAGTTCAGCAATGACTGGTGTTGTTTCCCATTTTGGTAAACGATGATCCTTCACTCCAACAGCTTATATATTGGAAACAAAACCTCCAAGATGCTCACTGTACTTTCATGTGTTATATCATTGGTTAGTTATGGGTCAATCATGGATTAGCCATGACAAAAGGATTATATCTGTAAGAAGTTACTCTGATTTTTTCATGAAGTAGATGTGCATTTCAAATTATCCTGGTAAGAAAGGTAACAGAATAACCAGGTGTACAAATTTATCATGAGTTCTAAAACAAGAAATCCAAGGTGCTACAGCTGTCCTACAGACTGTATGTGTACAAGCTCAGAACCAACTATTTTCTTTTTATCCCTTACCAATTTGTAATTTTTTTAATGAATATAAGTAGTCTCTACATTGTAATGCCTTTACCCAATAGATAGAGAGAGATTTATAGATACTCTCCAAGGTGACTAGTCTACTTTTATTTGACAGGCTATAAGCTTTACTGAGCCTGTCAAAACAAGCAATGTGGAGGAGGGGTTAGGGCCTTGGGTTCATACAAGTTTGTGGGTTATAGTCCTGTGTTACGCCTTGCTGCTGTACCATTGAACAAGGCAATTCACTTAGTCAAATATTAGTCGTTTTAGGTGAAAGCATCAGACAAAAAAATGAATTCATTGAAAGAAGGGTTTATGTCAATTGAAGGAGAATTGCATTGCGCACTGATGTCATTACCAGCCTACAAATATTTGCTTTTGTATCCTTAAATGATCTGTTACTGGAAAACAAAAGCTGTTTTAGTTTGACACATTTAAATACCTTGTGTATTTTAGTTAATAGACTGAGAAAATGTTGGTCACACTGTTATTTTCCATGAAATTGTAATGTGAGCTTTTTTTTCTTTTTCAGCATTTGAACTGATGAGAAAAGGGTGAGTATGTCCTTTTTCTAAACAATTAAACTGTGCTTCCCTAATAGCATTCAATAAATCAAAAGTTTTGCTTTTGGCTTATGTAATACGTAATATTATGTTGCTGAATTGTCATTTGACAATTTGTTTTGATAGCCCCTCTGCATATTCCATTTACCATTGAGCATTCTGTCGGAAACAATGTGAATTAATAGTAAAATAAGCAGAGAAGTTAATTGGTGAAGGTGACTGAGGGATAGAATTTGGCACCAAACATTCAAATGAATTGGATTACTGGATTTTAATTAAAGACTGTAAGAAGAAGAAAAAAGGTGGAGAAACATATCTTATACATTTCCTTATCAAACACAAGAAAAAGAAATTGCATGCTCTGACCAATTCTTCAGAATAGTTTTTTCGCTATAAAACTCTCGTCACTGTGTGAACTGGAACATTTCCAGAGTGCCTGAGACACAAAAAACCCATGTCTGTGATGTATCCATTTCTTCCAGACATCGACAGAATGCAGATATGTCTTGGCTTCAGTTCAGTGGTGTTTAGCGGGCAGATTTGTCCTTATTCTTCACTTTCCATGCCTTTGGGCTGTTATCTTGTCTATCTTGGATTTCAGCCCAGTGATGGAGGTACCAACAGAGAGCCCTTTAACTGAAGAGCAGGCCAGGATCTACTTCAGAGACATCGTCCTGGGCATTGAATACTGTGAGTCGATCAAGCTGCTTTTCTTTTCAGTTTTCAAAGGAGCCCATTTGCAGCAAGTGGTATCTTGAAAGCTTCTACAATGAGTCATGTTATCACAGGGTTCACACTGTATCATTCTTTCTATGGCCCTGCACCTCAGATAAACACGTCCTTAAAATGCCTGTACATATACAATGTGGCTGTGACCCTTGGCAGCATTCAGGCAGGTAGCACTGCTGCCTCACAGCTCTTGGGTCTTGAGTTCAATGCTATACAGTATCTAAGATCCTTCTACAAGGCCATTTACAACCAGAGAGATTTTAACATGTAATGATGACATCTCTGTTTCTCACTAAATCCTCCTGTAGGTTGAATAACAGGGACTCTTCTCTGAAGTGTAATGTACTATATTTACACAAAGAAAGTACAAAGTGGGGAAGAAAACTCTACACATGCAGTTCATCATAGACTATAAATGATGTGTGAACACTCACATCTTGTAGAAATTCCTGTCAAAAACCGTTGATGAAGTCTGTCTAAAAATCCCTTCTTCTTCACTTTAGGGTTTTATTGCCAAGCTGCAGTTAAAGTATAGTTATTCCATGTACATGCAATAGGAGAGTGGGACAGAAGATTGAATGAGATATAGTAGGTGTTTACAGTCTTGTAAACTCCAAGGAAAATGTTTACAACTTATCGGGCATATTAGCGAGACGCAGCTGAATTTTATTAGCATAGCATTACCAAATCAGCTGTCAGCAGGATTATCCTGCCACATTGCAAACCCACTTCAGAAGACTTTGGAGACGATCGTAGGAAACAGCTTTCCGGTTTGCAGCTTTGTTTTCACTGAAAACAGCTATTCATCCAGGCAAGAGCCCCAGTTTATTCTGTGCTCACAGAGAGTTGTCTTTTCAACAAAAGCGTCAGCTACGATCTGTTCCAGCCGGTTTTGATCAATTTACTGTAAAGGTTAACTGTTGCTCAGTGGTCCATGTGTAAAATGAATAATTCAATGTGTGTCAGTAAAATGCTAATTTGTAGCATGTTGTAACCTAAAGGAAATAAACTTGGATGGAAGTCTGGGTGTTTTAACATGTATTTGTATTATAAAAGTATTAGTTAAAGGGATTATAAATTTTGTTGATCTTGTTGAAAGGAATCTTGTACTGACCTAAAACAATGAGTTGAGCCCTGTGTGTTTTTAAAACTGTTTCAAAACAGTGCCTGTTTAACTGCTCTGTACCGTTCTCTAAGACCAGGAAGGCTTTTCTGTTAAGGATAAAGAAAACGTTTGATAAGATTACTGGTGTATGTTTTCCAGAATATCTGCACATGGAAAAACTGTTTTCTTGTGTTATAACAACCCGACCTGAGAGACCTCAGCTCCAGCCTTTGAGTCCTGCAAGTTTTCTTTTTATAGCTGACCTCATAATTACTTTCTTGAGCCAGTTATTTCTTAAATAGATCACAACGGTGACTCTCTAGTGTTTTAACTAGAACGGGTGCTCGCCCCAAGCGCAGATTGAGCTCGATGATCACGGGTTCAAGCCTGTGTCACTAGCTGGCTGTGACTGGGAATTCCCCAATGATTGCATGCAAATGACGGTGAGCCTCCAAGTAGTCATCCAGGAAACACAGCACCCCCTGTGGCCTTCTGCGGGGCTGTCAGGGAGCTGTTCGTGCTGAACCTCCTACACAGGGATGTCTTGTTCCTCATCACATGTTAAAAGGCCGTTGGCTGCCTTCACTTCCTCCTTCTCCCCGTGTGTGGATACAGGGTTCAACTGGTTTTGCAAAGAAATGATAATGTTCCTTTGGCCAGGTCTTAACTTGTTTGGATCTTAAATACGTCTTTAGACCTGCAGGAAGAGAGGAGTGTAAATTGGTCCTGCTGTGTCAAAGTTAATATGGAGTATGTGTGTTCTTCCTCTCAGTGCACTACCAGAAGATCGTCCACAGGGATATCAAGCCCTCCAACCTTCTCCTTGGAGATGATGGGCACGTGAAGATTGCCGATTTTGGAGTCAGTAACCAGTTTGAGGGGAATGATGCATTGCTGTCCAGCACGGCAGGGACCCCAGCGTTCATGGCTCCAGAGACCCTCACAGATCACCGCAAGAGCTTCAGTGGGAAGGCAAGAGGGCCTCTGCTTCTTTAGATCCAGCAGGGTTAAACCCTTGATGAAAGAGCACCAGCTGATACACGGCTTGGATGTTTCTGTAACCCAGGAGATAGTTGCTCACCTTTCATTAAGAAACTAGTTTTGTAATTTTTGAGACATACTGGGCACTTTGAATAGTACATATGTGCTGTGCTTCTGGGAGTGGTGGCAAATCATATCTTAAAGAACAGACAGGAAAAACATTCACTCGTGAACAAACTTAAATTTCTGAAACCCATCTTCAGTTCTTTTTAGATAAAGCGACATTCACAAAAAATGTAAAGCACCGTACCTTAAAATCTGTAAAACAGAGACAAAAGAATCAAACATCAACATATAGCAGATAACACACATTATACACTCTGTATGAATGCCAGTTAAGACAAGTACTGTAATTTGTGAAATTGAAAGATGATGAAAGAAAACTCCAAATTCCTGATCTCACAGGGAAGTGTTACACAGCCGAGATGCATAGCAGAAGGCTCTGCCTCACAAAGTGTAGCTAGGGGTGTGCATTTTCAGGTGAACAGAAATACAAGGGAAGTGTGAGGGTCTTTGAAATCAAGAGCATTATCTTGTACAACATTCAACAGGAAGCCAGTGCAGGGAGCTCAAAACAGAGAATATACTGTAGTTTGTCAGACCTAGACAGAATTCCTGGTGTTGAACTTGCATTAATAGCATTCTTACATGGTAACTGAGTTTTGTTATATGTAGTGTTAAACCTTTGTATAGATATTTTACATTCAGTACATTACACAATGAGAGAGAACAAAGTACCAAGAAAAAGGAAGTAGAAGTTCTGTTTTTTTCATTTTTAATTTCATTTGCCTGCTGGTCTCTTTTTTTCGCATGACCAGGGGAGCAGTAACTCAAGCACTCAAGCTAGCTTGCTTCCAGTGAGTCCTTTATAAGTCCTGTTCCTTTTCTTGTACAAATAAAAACATCATTTCTACCGTTGTAACCTCGGTGCTGAAACAGCCCTGGTAAGATTGCTATGGTAACAGTCACATGGAATCGGTGACAATACTTAAGCATGATTTGAGACCGTGCTGCAGGTTTGCAGTGTAATGAATTGACTTTGGAAACCTAAGAGATCCACCTTGTTTTTGCATCATGAAATTATTATATAGGTGTCTTACTATTTTTAACTTCATGGAGCAAATCAACACAACAGGAGTCACTGCCTTTCAATATGAAGTCACACATACATACATTTAAGAGAAGTCCAACTAAATCAACTTCATCAGATGAGAGATGAGCATATTGGGGAAAAAAAAGCTAGAAGAATGTACACCCAAAGTTGTTGAGATTCTGTTCTTTCTGATGTAAATTAGTGAAAACAATATATTGAGCTGGATGCACAATTGGTTTAAAAAGATCTTGTGTAACAAAAGATTGATTAATTTGCAAACATTGCTCGTGGGGGGAAGCCTTACTTTAAATCAAATAATTCAGAAACAAATTCTTCACATGATGAGCAATGTGTGAAAGAAATGAATATCCATCCATCCGTTTTCTAACCACTTTATCCTGCAGAGGGTTGCAGGGAAGTTGGAGTAGTGGGTGCAAGGCAGGATACATCCTGGATGGGACACCAGTCCGTCACAGGGCAGACTTAGATACAAACATGCACGCATGCACAGCAGGGCAATATTTTCCCAGAAGACAATTAACCTTCCAGCATGCCTGGAAGTGTGGGACTGTGAGACTGTGGGAGGAAGCCGGGGCACCTGGAAACCCAATGAGCTTGCAGAGTTTTAATAGTGAGTGGACTCACAGCTTGCATGAAAAGTCAACCCCTGATGTGAGGTAGAAAAACTTGACTATACTGTAATACAGGATGGATTCTTCTTTCACTCTAATTGGTTTTGAAAAGTGTGATTTGAAAAGACTACTTGTGCTACACTGAAACTGTTGCTCTCAGTGTGGCTTAAGTGGCTCCTCTTGATTCTGGCTGTGAATTACGAGGGGTTTAGCTATCTGTTGAGGGGGAGATACTTGTTAGCAGGTCATGGCACATACCTACAGCCCCACTATCAGCTAGACCCAGGCTGGCACTGCTGCCAGAACAGCTGGAGCAGCCTTAGAGACAGTGCAGTATTTGTCTTGATGTAATTCCTGAACAAGCAGTAAAACTAAATACATTGTGCAATAATTGAAGTTGCCTGTTTGAAAGGGGTCAGCCATGGGGGTGTCTGGGCAGAGCTGCGGACTCCTGAATGAAGGCTTGTGAGTTCTTGTTCCAGGTGGAGGCCCTGTTTCTAGTTGACCCTGGGAGCCATGGCAACCCCAGCTTTTTAAAGGGGTGGCAGAAATCTGTGGTTAAAAAAAAAATCTAGAACATTGTAAGCGTCGCAAGTCACTTTGGATAAAAGCGTCGGCCAAATGAATGATCATAAAAAAAGATTTAATACATAGTTTCTAACAGCCCTGGAATGCGTTTGCCTTGAGGAGCCATGGAAAATCTCTCACTCCTGACAGGAGCTGAGGACCCCGTGATAAGAAGTGAGGTGCCCTGTAACCAGCTGATACAAGAAATTAATATGAATTATTATTAGATGTTAGCAGATAAACTGTTCTTCTGATGGGGCCCAATAGAATCCCATCCTTAGGCTGCTTTGACTGAGAAATGAACATCTTCAAGGGTCTTTCACCATGTCTTATGTGGCTAGATGAGTAGAATGCTGAGCCTAATGCCTTCTAAAAATGATAACCCACATATACAGTACAGTATTTATGCACATCTGCTTGCACTAGAACCTTCCTGGGTCAGTTGTTTTAAATTCCTATTCCATGCCACATGAGTTGTGTTTTCTGAATAAAAATTGGATGATTAATTTTCTGACAGTGCTGCTTCCTGTGAAATGGGTAAGCTGTGGCAGTGCAGTCGGGTTGGTGTCCGTTGTGACCTTGAGATGCTGTGGCACGTTAGCAGAAGTATCTTCACACGCCAGGGACTGATAAAGCTCACAAGTGCAAAACTCCGGGCTAAACTCCACCACTGCACCACAGATGCGACTAGGAACTGAAAGCTGTACAAAGAGACTAGGGGAAAGGAAACGCTGCCTTTGATTCCTAAAATTAAAAGGAGATTTGGGAAAAGAGATTTCCCAAGCTAAAGCTACCATAGAGCTTGATATGGAACAGGAACACTTATACAGAATATGGAGGTGACAAAATTCAGTCTAGGCTGCCTCATATACAGTAGATCTGCTTGCTCTCTCTTTGTGACTGTAACCTGACTCACTTATCCTCTCTCTCCTGTTCTGTTCAGTCACTTGATTGGTTTTAAAATCTCATTGATCGCAGTGGAAGCTGCCCTACATTGTTCGGCATGCTCATCCGTCACCATTGCACTGTCAGCTGCAGTACCGAATCTCACACTCTCAAATCAATAATGAGCCCTCTGCTGCCCACAGCTCTGCACAGTAAGGATATGATCTGCAGCTATGGTTGTCTTCATTTCGGCATCGTGGGTTATTTCAAAATCGTGCAGTGCTGTTTACTTTTTAAAATATATGGTTGTATAAATCTACAGGCTGTGTTATATTGTTCTTGTTGTTGCTGTTGAAGAATTAAAAAGTGGATACCATTGCAACAGGGACAAAGCCTTCAGAAATTGTGAATGAATGTATATTGTCCCCGGGGAAATTATTAAGATTAGGCTTAATAAAGGGGCAGTATGTCTGAAGTGTTATTGTCAAAGAAAACCTTTTATATTCCTTAAACAGCAAGTGGCTGTTTAAACAGGGGTTCCCAATCCTTGTCCTAACAACCCCAACACCTGCTTGTTTTCAGTGCAGCTGAATTCTTTACTTAAATGAATTGAATTTCAAACCAATAGGTTACTTGGTTGGAACGTTTGCAGGTTACTTTACTTATGAAATGCAATAGTTAAAAAGCAGCCTCCTACTGTACATGTTTAGGAACTGAAAACAAATAATTCAATTATTTAATATAGTGATCAGGTAGAACAGTAATTAGCAGGTGTGTGGGTCCCCATGAACACGATTGAGAACCCACGGTGTTAGAGATTATTTTTCCTTACATGACCACTGAAAGATCATCCATTTCATGTTTGTTACTGTTCTCCAATAATTAGTCTTCACAGTATCCTGTGGTACCCATCTCACTGTCAGCCAACACACTTTTTCTTTTAGAAATAATGAGTAGCATTGCTTCAGAAAATCTGATTAAAAACAGTATCGTTCAGTTTTTTTAGCTGCAGAAAATTCTTTGGCCGAAATGCCTAACCACTGATTTATTTTTGTTTTTCGCATATTAGAAAATGACTTGGTGCAGAGCGTAGCTGGATTGGGGTTTCTCAGTAGGTAGCCCACTCTGTTATTAGACGGAGGATCGAGAGGTTAATTCCTGCCTGAGGATTGCTTCGGCACACTCCATCAATCAAAATGGCAGCAGCTCTCTTCAAGCAGCTGCCTGGGTGGAGTATAAAAGGCAAGGAGCAGACTGAAAGACCATTAAGAAATGCAAGAAGGGCTGACGTCTTTACACAGTATGGCACCAGAGTCTCTCAGTGGCCCAGAAAGCAGTCCGTTCCTGATTCAAAGCCTTGAACAGACCATTGTGTGTTACTCCATCGGAATGCTTCTTTATGTTTTGGACTGAAGCAGGACAAGGAATGTAATCTATACAGTAGGTTCCTGTGGGATTTTTTTAACTATCCAAGTGTTCCATGTTCCTGCCCCAGGTGACCCTTGCAGTAAGTGTTTGAAGTATATGTGGAGAATCTATCTGTGATCTTAAAGCCTCTAGTTCTTGCTGAGGGTCACAGAAGCTATAGAGCAGCATTACCAACTTGTACCAATTTCCCATCACATCTCGGAAGCTAAGCAAGGTTGGGCCTGGGAGACCTCCAAGGAAACCAACCCGTAGGTTGCACTCTTCCTTGTGAACCTGAATTTCCAAAACATTTCCCCAATTTGGTGACGGGGAACTGCGCAGTCGGAGGTGGTATCCTTCTGATATATCCAGGTCTCCTGTGTTTCTTTCATACCACAACAGGACTCTGTTGTCTCGCATTACTGCTGTTATAGATTATTTTTATGGATTGTACCTCATTTGCTTACCAGGCATTCGTGTTTTTCAGGCTCTGGATGTGTGGGCCATGGGAGTGACTCTCTACTGTTTCGTGTTTGGGAAGGCAAGTGATCCATGCTGATGTTTTTGCTACTGCGAGACTTAATTTGCCCGCTTTGCTGAGAACATACAGTATGTACTCCAAACTTGAGCACAGTAAGGAGCTGTTTGTCCACCACACTAATTTCCTTTCCTACTACAAAGAGCACTTATCATTAAGATCTGTGGCAGAACTTGAATGTTTACTTTAATAGCAAGATTTATATAGATGTATCCACAGGACTGATACTGTATATTGCAAATTTACCAATGTTTCCTACTTGGAATGAACCGACTAAAATAAAAAATACAGCCCTTGCTATTTTTAGGTTTCCATAGCATGTAATTTGAGATTATTTTTTCTTATCTATAGTGTTGATTTAAAAAATAAAGAAATTACAACAATGATATAGATGTTACCAACATTGGAAAGAGACATTGCTACATTGATGCAAAATGTGGGAACTCTCTGTGTGTTTTTTGATTGTATGAAGCAGCTGTTTAAAGTAATGGATTTTATTTTGGAAAGAATTCTGCTTTTTCTTAGGTTATGTTCTTTTTATTTTTAGTGTCCTTTTATAGATGAATACATCCTGGCATTGCACAACAAGATCAGGACTAAATCTGTGGTGTTTCCTGAAACGTGAGTCAATTTTCAATGCTGAGCTTTTAACAGCTGAAAACCAAGATCTTAAAGTTGTGTGAGTTTTTATTCTTCTGCAAATTCTGCAAAAGTCCAGTTTGGAAATTTACGTAATCCCGAAAGGCAGTAGACATTGTTTCTTGGGGGAATTTTCATTTCTATACATTATGTTACTATACACCCCAAATAAAACTGTCTTGCCTTAAGAAAAGCTGGTTGTTTAAGATAAACACAACTCAGAAAGGAAAAAAAGCTGCTAATTCTAGAGAAGTCTAAACCTGCACAACGAACAAAATTAGAAACAGTTAGAAACGGCAGCAAGTGTTTTCATAAACACTGCAGACATCAGATGCAGGCCATGTAGTGAAAACACTCAAAGAGAGGTAAAATAAGGGCACATAGTGCTGGAAAACCCCTACAGAAACAGAGTGATGTTTTTCCACCCATGAGCTCACTTTCCATCCTCTCAGTATTCCAGAATCTTGTCATTAATTTTCAGTCCTCACAGGCCCTTCTTACTGCCAGTTCAAGTATCTGTCTACCTCATTCCACGTGTTTGGTTTTAGTGGGGGTGGTGACCTTTATCGATGTTTTGTTGGGTCAATGTTCCATTCTATTCACAGGCCAGCTATCAGTGAGGAGCTGAAGGACCTCATCCTGCGAATGCTGGACAAAAATCCAGACACTCGGATAAGCATTCCTGAAATAAAGGTATGGAAGAACTCGCTGGCTCGAGCATTGCTGCCTTTTGCTATAGGCCTACATTTTTCTGATATTGACAGCATGATTAGGACTGATTTTCATGTCTCTAGCTTGTGAATGGTATATATTAACCCCCCCAAAATCTTGAATGTTCAAGGGTAAGCTTTTTTGACATGTCAGGCTCTGTTTATTTGGGATTTAAAACAGCCATTTCTGTTTATTTTCTATTAAATATCTCCACATGTTGGTAAGGCTCATGTTTAGTCGTAGCCACAATGCTGCAGTGAAGAGCCCTTAAATCATCTTGATAACAGGATTCTCAGAATCTGTCCCACCAAAAGCACGGCAGAAGAAGAACAGAAAGCCCTTACCAGGAAGGTATTATTAACCAGGGACGTCCAGATATGCCTGGTGCACTTTAGTTTTGCTTGGTTTCTTTCAGGCATCTCTCATCTTCCATCCAAATGATAGCGCTTATTTCAAAAAAGCTCCCCAGTGTTGTTCTGTTGGCGCTCGGTAGCAGGTGTCTGCGCTTTCTTTGCAGCTGCACCACTGGGTGACCCGCGGCAACACTGAGCCCCTGCCCAGAGAGGAGGAGCACTGCACTGTGGTGGAGGTGACGGAGGAAGAAGTAAAGAACTCTGTCAAGCTCATCCCCAGCCTGTCTGCAGTGGTAAGAGGTCCACACACTGCCCCCTCCACACTCACAAGAGTTTCACCGCCTTTCATAAACTGATGCAGTGTGCGCCTAGATGAAGCTCTGCGTTTTCCTGGCAAGGTTACCTGATGTTAAAGCAAGGATGGTTTCACTCATGTTAAACGTGGTTCCATGGCAACAGAGTGTCGGAATTAAAAGACAAACTTCAGTGTTTCCTATTTCGCTGCCTCTTGAAAACCAATGTATTTTAGATTCAATGCTAAATCCATAAACATTTTAGTGCACAGCTTGAATTGGACAGTGTCCCATTTTAATAAATAAAGCAAAATGAATCTAGCATGCCTTGTTAGAAGCCCTCACCATACTCGGAGCGAGCACTACCCTACACGCTGCTTGGCATCCTGTTTCAGGAACCTCTTCTGCTCCTGTTTCTGTGAGGACTGGAAAGCTCCTCCTGGAACCTTGCCTTTTGTTATTTTAAATGTTAACATTTATATATTTATTTCAGTAAGGCGCCGTTCCCATCGCTGCTTAATAAATAATGAGCTGTCTGTTGTATGTGCCTCAGTCCTAGGAATCCATTTAATGAATACAAGTTGGGCTGAGATCCTATCCAAGATGCACTGTCAGCAAGAGACTGAGAGGCAGTTAGGAATGCATTCAGCCATTAGAAATGGGGAAAAAGGATTCAGGCCCCTTGCCAGTGGAGAGCAAATCTACTGTAAATGTCACAAGATGACATGACACACATCGAACCCACATCTAATCTAACCACCTGTGCTGAAAGTTGCTTTTCATATATGGAGTGTGTATTGTGTATTAAAACGTAAGTCGTATTTTGAAATGAAAGAATGGGGATGTTTGTTTCATGGATCTTCTCCATGGGCTCTCTGTGTTAGAGGCAAGCTCTGTGTAACGGCGAGTGTCCTGTACGTGTCTTGTGACGTAGATTCTGGTGAAGGCGATGCTGAGGAAGCGATCGTTCGGGAACCCGTTTGAGTGCCACAGCAGGAGAGAGGAGAGGTCCATGTCAGCTCCTGGAAACCTGCTCATGTAAGTGTGTCCCAGCTGCAAGGGGAGGAAACAGCTTTGTTGCCTCTCACCTCACTCTTAAGAGGACACTTAAGAATCTTAAGGAATTCAAAATTCCTTAGATTACAAGGTTACGAATGTGAGGAGGACTTTCAGCCCATCTTACCTGTTGGCTTGCAAACCTGACTGTCGCCAACAAGTGAAAAGATTTTGTATTAAAGCTAAAACAGGAGCACTTCACTGTTGTGCGCAACGATTTTTTAAAAATCACTTTTGAATGATCAACAAGGGTACACCATTCATTAACTACAGTTGGTAAGGTATTGATTTTAAAGACTGTAATACAGCAACATCATCAGCATCATCATTATTATCTATTCATTCGTTTTCTAAACACTTTATCCAATACAGGGTCATGGGGCGGCAGGAGCCCATCCCAGCAAGCAATGGGTGCGAGGGATAGCACACAGACACAGACACGCACACACTCACACCTGGGCAGATATTCCCAAAAGCCAGTTAACCTACCGGTATGTTTTGTGGGAGGAAAGCGGAGCACCTGCTGTAAACCCATGCAAAGACGGGGAGAACATACAAACTCCCTTGCTGCTGTGAGCTTGTGTGTGTAATCATGTGTGCTGTGATGGACTGGCATTCAGTCCAAAGTGTTGTCCCACTTTACATGTGTATTGATGCTTCCTGAATAGTGTCTGGGTTGAGATGACCCTCATCAGCAGTTAGTGACTGTCTGATAATAGATTAAATTGTAGCACAGTGTACTGGTAAATGCAGAATGATTTTATTTATTCAGGACTGCCTGAATAATCTTCTGTAATAGAAGCACAACATTCAGTAACCTGATTTGCGTTTGAAATCCATATTTGCATTTTATGGCTTCATAAATATGCTGATCGTCTTTGCTTTAATTATGCAAATAGAAAAACAGTTTGTTTCTGGAATTCTGTCAAATTAGCCAGAGGATCTTTTATTCTTTGTTTTCTTGAGATCACAATTTGATGGTTTCTTTTTATTCCATTCGCTGACTGAAGAGAGAAAATTCCACTGGGTATCCCAAGAGTGTGAGTGGCATTTAAAAAATTTGGAGTAGAACACTATATGTACAAAGCAGTTGTATATTAGGTGAAGTGGCTGGCTTTCTGAAGAATAATGCGTGGTACTTAGTGGACAGCTGGTGCACTAATTAGTGTTGGAAATGAAAATAAGTTGTCTGTTTCCGGTGTTCGTATCCTTCATTAGACCTGACTGCCACACCCCTACCCTCCTATCTAACCATCTCGATTTTTTTCCTTACATTTAAACTAAGATCTCACTCCTACTGGTGATATAGGATATGACGGACTGGTTAGGTTTGGTATGTGCACTGTTTGTGAATCTAAAATCACTGATCTGTGTTGCATCGGGGGGTTTACTCTGATTTACTTACTGATTTGCTTATTTAGATTATGTTATAAACCCTTAAAGGAACTCTAGTTAGTTTTATATCATTTATTATCAACATTTAAAAATGGGCTGTTGACCCTCTCTAAATAAATGTGAAGACTCAGTTGGGATCAGAACTCAAATTTTATATTTCCAAACAGCAAATTTATAGTATTGTGACTGATTTTAAAGCATATACCAGATTCATCAGAAGCCAGAAGGGGAGTTAATCTTGATCTTGTTTGTTTTCTATTAGATAATAAATGCTTTTTTAATCCTGAAATACCAGTCCTATACAGGCAGGATTTGGTTATGTAACAGTGCCACCTGTTGAGACTAATTTTAAGTACAGTTTTTACATGGATTCGATCTGTTTTCAATGTCTAAGAAGGAGACATTTCTCTGTGCAGCTCTTTATAATACCTTTTGTAATATTTATGGTTCTGAATTTTAATTACTGTGAAGTGCAAGTACAGTATTCTTCAGAATTATTGAGACATGTTTGATCTGTGAAAAAAAGCCAAGAACAATATACACATAAATGACCTAATCCTGCAGTTGGTACTAGCTAATGTTGGCACATTCTGCTATTTTCAAAAGGTAATCAGTGTTGTACTTATAACTGTCTTATTTTTAGTGGTGAGAGACCTCTTTGGACTATTTCATTGGACAAGTTAAAGAAGACGATTGACACATCTTTTCCAGGATTAACTAGACTGTCTTTCAGATAAACTGTAGGACGCATGAATTATGTTCTCCATATTGCATTATTTGCATTTTTATGTGTAGTTATGTGTAGTTTAATCTTACTCGGAAGTCCATTTGAAGTTTTAGAGGGGCGAGGCTTGTAATTGTGTCTTTAGAGAAAGTCCAGAGTGGGTATCTCAAACTGGAGCTAAGGATTGGTTTCTGTTAGAACTCTCTTGATCATTGATCCTAGATGATCATTGTTTTATGGGTTATTAGAAGCACAATACTGCAATGATTCCTTCTTCACATGTTCATAGTGGGCTCTGCCAATGTTAACAACAAACTACATCTCACTGTCGTGAAGGAAATATTTAGCCACACAAGAGAGAGCACACTTCTGATCCTTGGTGGAAATAGTGAAGTAAACAGAAAGTATTTTTAATCCCTTCCAGATGAGACCTGCAGTATTTACACTGGTAATATTATATATATAAAATATATAGTGTTTTGAATTTATTTTTGGTTATTATACAACAGTTGCCGCATGAACCTCTGTAAAGGACTACAATGTTATACTTAAAATATAAAATGATGAGAATTGGTTGAATCTGGTACCGAAGATAAAGTCCCACACGCCAGATTGATTGGTCTTTTCATGTTGTCCCTGACATTCTGTAGATCTCACACAGCAGACCTGATGAGATAAAGAGTTACTGGCTGTACAGAGCAGGTCCATCTCTTTATACCAATGAATTCCCTCTTGGCTAGAATTTCGGTTTTACAATACTTAGTTCTTTATTTCTAGAGCAAAATTTTAAGCCAATAGTGAGCTGGATTGTGTGGCTCAAGGAAGAAGGGACAGGTAAACTTTGGCTTGGGGGTTTATGTTACTGTTTAAGTGCTACATTGCTACCATCTTGTTCTCCCATAAGTACAGAATTCTAATTTCTCCCCTAGTTTTTCAGCACCTTCTTTTGTAATCTGGGATGCTGTCTGGGACATACACAAACCTGTAAAGTTAAATGACAACTTAAGCTAAGCCTTTGTGTGGATCTGCTCACAGGAGGCTAGGCCTTTTCTTGGAAAGACTAGTGTTCTGTGAAGAAATTCTGATATAAGCCCAACAGCACAGAAAGCACTGTGAGATACCTTTAGTATCTGACCTCCTACTTTGCTGCACCTTTGTAGAAAATATGAAGGAAAAAAATGGCAAAAGTATTTTTTTTACCATCCCTCGTCCAGTTTGTCACATTCCCAACCATCCACCTAGCGTTTAGGATTATGTGTGTATATAACAACAGTATATTCTGTGTGATAATTTCCTGTTTTATGTTAAAAAGACAGTGGTTCAACAGAGTATGTTTTGCTGTGTTTGGTCCACAATCATTTTTCCAAGTTACCGTGCAAAATTGTCACAGTTTGAACTTAATCAAAGGACACATTGCTTTATGGCCTTTTGTTGTTTTTCTGCGCTGATCCCACGTGGCTCTTTTTGGGCAAAGGGCAACCTAAAGGGTTGCCGTGGTGATTTGCACTTGACAGAGGATGGGGAAATTGGAAAACAGAGTGCTACACGGGTGCTGTCCTTTTGATTCAAGTTCCTCTGCCTCTTCTCTCCATTCTCATGCCATACAAGTCACTCAGCTGATGCCCGTTTTGAAATTCTCCTTTTCCTCCACTGTTTGCTGCAGGGACAGGTGGCTGTTCCACTCCTCTGTAAAAGCTCATCCTTCATTAAGGTAACTGTGTGCTGTGCTGGTGTGGTGTTAGTCCCCTGTTGTCTGCAGATCTGTGTTTCCCTGGGTATCGAAGTTTTGCCGTGTTTCCCCAGTTGTGCCCGTGTTGTCTATCTTGTGTCCTCTGTTTGACTATAAGTTTCATGGGTCCCGATGAACTATGTTGCTGTTGTTAGGTCAGATAGTAATCCTTCCCGGCGCCATGCTAGCCTTTGCCTTGCAATTAACAAGATTAAAAAAAAAAAAAACTTTCTAGTTGGCTAAGAGGAAGTTATAATAATAAACTTTATTTTATATAGTGCCTTTAAAGGTGGCTTCTCAAAGCCCTTAGTGTAAAAGAAGAAGTGTAAAAGATCCAAAGGCTTGGAGCTCTTAATCTTAGGCACAGTATTTTAGTAATAAAAACGAGTGGCAAAAATATGCCACCACTGATTCAGGCATTTATTCTGGCTAATCATAGTTTTTGTGATTAGCTCAATTGTCATTCATTTTGTGTTCTGAAGTGAATAATTACCAGGTTATTTTCCTCATCTGTTTATTGATTAAAAACAAAAAAACGGATTCCTCGTCTTTATTTTTTCAATCATTCTCCTCAGACGTACTGGTCTCTTAAGCAGCACTGCATTTCACCACTTACTGTACTGTACCTCTGTAAGCCTGCTGTCTCCAGCTCTGAAGACTGTGCCTTAGAGTCCAGAATTACTGTGAAGAAGCAGAAAGAGATTTCAGCAAATGTTGGTGTGCACTAAATCTAGGTCAGCCTTCAGGGATGTTTGTCAATGGAAGATGCCTGGCATGTCTCCTGAAAGATTATCCACAGGCATCCATATTTTCCCAAATCCTACAAAATATTCCTCAACTCTTATCTGCTTGACACTTTTTGAATTAACCAGCACAGAACCTATCTGACATCAATGCTGCCACTGTCAAATAAAAAGCTACAGATAAAATACAATAAGAGCTTACAATTTGTAAAACGCAAGCAGATTGAAATGTCTTGTTTTGTATTCTCACGGAGATACAGCTGTAGCTAGGTTTTTGTAGATTTATTAAACTGCATATTTGCATCCTGATAAATGAATAAAGTAAACACTTTTTATGCTGATTGTGTTTTTAAGAGAGACTACTGATGTCAGTGCAGGAAATTATTTTTACTCTTATGCTTTTGTTTCAGCAGTGTACAGAATGTACTGTAGATGGTCCTTTAGTACACATAGTGAAATATCTGCATTGCTCTGGTTTGGAATGAGTATGTGTAGTTCGCTTGCTGTTAGACTGCTAGACTAAGCTTGAAGAAAGAAATGCTACTTCTGAACTTCAAAGTGTGTCAGGAAGGTCTTTAGCAACTGGGCCTATATATCTGTTTAAAGTAGCTTTTCAAGGGTTAAAATGAGGCACCCCACCTGAGATTTAAACCCACAGCCTTCCAGTTTCAATACAGAGCCCTTCAAAAAACAGATGGCTTCTGTAATAGGAACTCATCTTCCTTAAGCTTTTTAGTTCTTATCTGGAAAAGAGTGTGAGGTAGACAAAGCTGTGTGTTAAACAAATCAAGATCTTTTTAGATTGCTGTAGTTCTAGCCTTAGTCCCTCTACCCCGTTGTGCGCTCTTCCCTATGAAACCTAGTGCTCTGCAGAACCTGATGGATTTCTGTGCGCGTGTAGTTAGGTCTGTTCTGGAGTGAATGATGGATTTCTGGAAATATGACTGAGCTGGCTGCTATCTTAGCTTCTTAATCACCCCATGGATCGTTCTCCAAGGTAAGTATTAATCAGAATAGACAGCATCTCTCACCCTTGCTTAACTGGATCCTGTTCCATCTTGCTGTGATTTGCTTGGAGCTTTGAGCTACTTGGCTCGGTGGTGGCTGAGGAGGGCAGTGAGGTTTGGAAGGGTGTGGCTACTGTGTTAAAGTTGGTATTGCTTAGTGCCTTTAATGGAGCTTTCTTATTCTAGCTTAGTGGCCCTTTGGGTTGGACTAGGTACCATAAATACTGGGCTTGGGGGACAGAGGAGGCATTATGTTGTTTTACTTTTATTTCGTTCTGTTTTGAAAATAAAAACCAAGGAAGAGGCAGCAGTGAACTTTGAGGTTAAGGTTTCTGTTGTAAGGATTTTTTTTTCTCTTTTCTGTCACATAAATATATCTCCCCCAGCTGGACCTATTCTGTTGTTGTTTTTTTTACAGATCTGTTTTGATTTAAACAGGACAAAAGGGTAGCCTTTTACTCCGCCTGTTCCTTGCAATCATAATGCGCATTTCGGATGCTACTTTGATGATGTGGTTTCAAAATCCATCTGAAGAAAACTGTGAAACCCTAGAAAGCCCTATTCTGGCAATTGTGTGTTAAAGCAAGTAGAAGAAAAGTTTGAAGCCAAGTGAAAGATGAGGCCTTGTCATTGGTATTCTGTGTGAACTCAAGCCTAAGGCTTCAGATAATGAAGCTGGCTGAGCTCGTTCTGGATCTATTTATCACATAAAGTGGATTAGTGACAGATCTTTAAATGAAACCTCCCTCTCTGAACAAGCACTGTCAGTTAGAGTGAGGATTTATTGGGCTGTTGGTGAGGGTTGGACTGGACAAGGACAGCTCCCTCCGCACACACATACACAAGTGGAGGTTATCTCAAGCACCGTTGCAATTATTCTTCAAGGGAAGTGCAGGGCCAAGTTAGCCTAGATTCCTCAGTTTGAGGAGGTCCTATCATGCCTCTTTGTCACTCTCCGCTCCTGTATTGAAAACCGGTATCAATCTGCTGTGCTTTCACACTCCAAAGAGCCGTCTGTTTTCCACGGCCTTGGTGCTCTTCAGCGTATTTCGTGGACCTTGACTTTCCAACTTAAGGATTTTTCTTTCTGTTTCCAGTTTCTTACAGGCAACCTCTTCTTCATAGCATACAATTCATTTTTCAGACAGGGGGTGAATTGTAACCGGACCCTATAGTACAATGGATGTTACCCTGTTCCAGCAAAGTCTAGACAGATTTCTCTGACATTCTAAAGCCAGTGTGGAAATACAGTATTAATTTGTCTGTTATGAACCTGTTCATACAGATCTGAAAACGTTATGAACAAAATTAATAAATGTTTGGGTTGTTATTGTATCTTTTCACTGGGAGCTTCTTTTGAAAACGTCATTTAAAGAAATCATTGGATCTTTAATGAACAAGACATCAGCACCTTAGTTTAATGTTTCATCTGAACAATGGCACTTCCTACAGCACAGTATCTCAGTACTGTTTGGTAGTCTGTGCCAGAGGTAAGACTGCCACCTATTGGATCACCAACACCATTTAAGGCAGTGACCTGATTTCCTATCCAAGTACTGACCAGGCTCAGCCTTGCTTAGCTTCTGACATCTGATGACATCAGGCTACCAGGTGGTCACATTGCTGACTAATTTTATTCTTATTCGCTCACTAAACATCATCCCTGGAGATTACATCTTAATTTCTTAAATTTCAGTTTGAAATATTCAACATTTTTCTTTTTAAGTTTCCATTAAACGGTTTCAGCAAAAAAGCAGGCAAATCGGGAATGATACTATCACTGCCTGTGCAATAATGCAAGCTGATCAAAAGATTGGTAAACATTGCTAATTGGAGAGAACAAAGTTCTGTATCACCACTTCAAATAGTATGAATGTCGTGTAAATGATTAATTGCTAACAGAGAAGGACAGGCTGGATTCTGACATCATGCCCTGAGTTTTATTTGTGTATTTTTTTGAGGGTGCTTGACTCAGGTGTTTAAACAGCAAAGTGCAGAGTTTCTTTCTGGCCTGGATCTAATGAGCTGAAGCAGAACAATCTCACCAGCCTGGTGCACTGCATTAATCGCACGTTGTCTCTCCTCTCTGTTGCTCTAGCAGGAAGGAAAGTAGCAGTGATGGGAGCAGGGAAGCAGAGCTGTCCGATGTGAGGGAAGATGAGCCGTCTTCCTGAGCGAGCTGCTGTTTTCTCTGACTGATTCGGGCTGCTCGTCCAATCCTGTTCCCCCTACCCCAGTCCTCATCAAGTCTGTCCTTCCTTCTTAACACCAGCTATAATTTGCCCCCTTCTCTGTGGAAAAACAAACCACCTCCAGTGTCTGGAGAGAACACAGAAATGCTGTCATGTGAAAGGTTTACCGGTGCTTTGGGACTGCTAGTATTACTGCCTGCCTGTGGTATCTAACAACACCTGACTGTATTCATCTGCAGTTGTGTCTCTGTTTAGCCTTATCTAAAAATGCGCTTGTACATTTGGCAGCTCTTCATTGCTCAGAAGGCATTTATTAGTTCAAGGATATGTTGGCAGCTTTATATATCAAATCCTAGCCCCAGCTCTGGCTGAGAATTAATGGAGACTTATTGTAACTCCCAAATAGTCCTGCAATTCAAAGCAAAGGCTTGCATCTATATTAACTGGTTTGAAAGATCTGTACTCGCAGTCATGTGGATGCTTGTTTGTTGTCCATCCTGGAGTATGTTTGCTCCTTCATTCGTTGAGAGGGAAAGGTTAGAAATGTGCATTGCGTCTCTCCCCTCAAACAGAAAGCATAACCTTCTCCTAAGCTCTCTTTTCTCTGGAAAAGATCCCCGGTGATCTTGTAACTCTGAAGAATGTACACAAGTATCACCCTGTGGGTTTTATTTCCACTTTCCCCTTACCGTACTTGTACAGTAACTAGGAGTTCTCCTTTTTAAATACTGAGCAGCATGATTAGGAGAAGGTGTCTTCCTAGTGCCAGTTTAGCTCTGCCATTGTTCTGCACTCTTATTGTATTTTGATGCAGTTGACTTGGAACCTTCCATCTATTCTCACTCTAGTTGCAATGATCTGGAACTTGTTCACCCAAATGCTGTGCCAAACCGAAGGCTTCTATTTGACTGCCACATCTTGGAGGCCAATGCTGCAAAGTTGTTAGCCATACATATCACAGTCCCATAGTGCAATAGGTGTTAGCAAAAAAAAATAATGTTCATGGAAACCATTGCAGGAATGCTCAGACTGTATGTACAGCATGTATTCACTTAGTGATTTTTAATATGTATTTAATTCACGGCTGCTCACTAGTCATCAGAGTTATACTGAAATCAGTCTCTGAATTATTACCAAGAATGAGTAAGGACATTTTTTCTAAAAATAGGTGCAGTATATGGTGGTTAGTACTACAACCCTACAGCTCTTGGGTCCTGGGTTCTGTTCTGGCTTACAGTGCTTTGTGCATGGAGTTTGCACATACTTCCTCTGTCTGCATAGGTTTTCTTCCAGTGAACAGTTTTACTCAGTTTTACCTCCAGAGACTAGCTGGCAGGGCTAGTTAGTATCTCTAAATGATTCCTGTGTCTGTGTCCTGCCATGGACTGGCATCCTGACCAGGGTATAGTTCTGCGTTGTGCCCTGTGCTTGCAGGGCTGCTCCGGGTTCCTGACACCTTCAAGATGAGTTACATCTTTAGTGTTTTTGCAGCTTTTTTTCTTTACTTAAACTTTCTTTACTGAGATATTATTGCTGTGGAGCTTTACACAGTTCTGAAAATCTAAAAATCTGAAAAGTGTTCTGTAAATGAATCCTAGTTAAACTGGGGTGAGGCGATACAGCCTTTGGCTCGGACTGTTAGAAAGATGGGATAGAACTGCAGAGCTGATGCCACTGGCACCCATATTAGTCATCGTAATCAGCAGCACTCATTTCCTTTAAAGAAAAGGCTTTTTTTTCCTTAGTGAGTGACAGCACAAAAAAGGGTTTTCTTTCATTTTGGCTGCCATAATCCTGCAATCAGGACCTAATCAAAATGAACAGCTTTCAAAACTTTACAGCCTTTTCTTGGAACCATGGTTTTGTTTGCTGGCAGATTTGATTCAAATCACAGGGAGATTTTGTCATTACCACTAATTGCCAGTGATTGCATATTGTGTTCAAATGAAAGCTTGTTAATAGCCGAAGTGTGTGATGATTTTAAGTAGAATATCATTATCTTACAATCACAAATGTAAAAGCATTGCTTAAATACAATAATTAAACACACTGAGTGAGGGAAATAGTTTTGAGATCCGAACATGTCCCTAGCTTATGACCAGTGTCCTAGATTTAAAGTGTTTTTGAAATACCTTCAATTTATTTTAATTACCTGCATTTCCCTCCCTTGACTTCCTTTTCCCTGGGATAATTTTTGTTCTGTACAAAATTATTTAATTAGGCTAATAAAAATTGCACAAGCACTCTTGGAAAATTACTTGATGCACTTGTAAAGTGGGTTTAGTACAAGCTTAAGACTCTTTTGTTTGACAGCAGCAAATTGAAATACACAGTTGTTTTTGTCCACAGGAATTGAAATGAAACTTGTAGCTTATTCCCTTATCATTTTATCATTAACGGGGTCTGGGTTCATTTGAAACCACATGTATGGTTTGACATTTTGTTGCTTTAAGCATTTGTTTGATGAGATGGATCTTGTATTGCTACAGTATAAAAGAAAGCGGTGTTGGTCTTCTGATATCAGTATTTTTGGTTGTAGTAAAGATAGGGCATGATCTCAAACCCTGAGATGCAAATCTCCACCCCAGTGGTTCTTAGAAGTGGCACAAGTCACAAAGTGGCACGTTGTTGAATACTCAATCATTGATAAGACTGCAGCAAGAATGCACATCAACAGCCATTTGTAGGGGCCGTTGGAAATTCTCCAGCCATTGTTTAACTGTGATCACATCTTCAGGTTTGCAAAGGTTACACAGATTTTCTTTTTTGTGTACTATTGTTACCTCTAGTGAGCTATGCACTCTGCCGTGCTGTGCATTGCACAGAGCTTGTGTTTAATTTTAGCAGTGGTTAGCTGAGAGTCAGTGGCCTCATGTCCTAACACTTCCTGAAAAGTGTGTGTGCACTTCCTGCAGTTTCCTGTGACCATGATAGCTGGTAGTTATGGTAAGTCTAGATAAGCACATGGTGTTGACAAAATTCAACAAATGTCTACAAGAAATGTTTAAATCGGGAGAATGTTCTTTTATTTTTGGATACAAAAATGTTTCATCGACATGAGGCAGCATTAAGGACTTTTATGTATGTTTTAATGCATCATACACATTGTAAATTTTTCATTACTGTATTTCATTTTCTGGCTCTCATAATTATTGTTTCACCACAGTTTCAACACACACAGCCTGATCATTTAGAAGCGCTGTTGCTTCTCATGTTCAGTGCAAGCAAGCAATTTAGAATGTGACAATTAGAGTGACATATTAATCCATGGAAAAGGAACAGCACATTTTAATATATGTAAATGAAAACCAATAAATAACGGGAATAAAAACCTTGAAATGAATGTTTTGAATTTTATTAGTCTCTGCTGTAGTGTGACATTGTCATGTATTTACATGTAGTAATCCCGTGTATCTATTTAGTACAGGTTTAATATTCTACTCTCTCTTTGTATTTTGGCAATTACAAGACTTACAGTATACGGTTTCCTATTCAAATCAGGGCATGATTGTTAGAAATTTAGGTGGCTGATTCTTTTATACAGTGCAGACTACAACTTTATTAACTTTTTAACTATACATTTTATATTTGATAAAGTACTGTACCTTTTTCAAGGGTGAGCCTGGGATTTGAACCCATGACCCTCTGCTGTGGAGTCTTAACCATTCTCCACAATGGCCTCATTCTAGTGATGCATTGATTGGCAACCACAAAAATGATCATTTCAAGTCAAATCCTGCATGTCTCCTGGATTTTGGATATTGCTTTGTTGGGCTGACGGTTCTAAGCTCGTAATCTGAGGTAGCTGAACTCGGGGGAGGTGCTTTCTGTAGAGCTGTTGGGGGACAAGTAATAGATGTTTCATGGTCATTTTGTCTTGATATTTCCAGTGATATGGACATGGGACCTTGGTTCTGTCTCTGACAGAATTAATGGTAAAATAGCTTTCCTTATCTGACTTCATCCTTCGTTGACTCAAGTACAACAATGTCGGAAAACTGTGATTTTTGTGTTAAATGCAAAAGGGAGCTTCATATTTTGATCACACTGTCAGGCTTCTCTAAACGAGGGGTGTGAAGTTAGCAAAAAATGAAATGCTTTCTAAAGGACTATTGAATACAAAACAAAACTGTGTTAGGGGTAGGTCAATTTTACACTAGATTTTACAGGTAGATTTATTTTACACTAAATGCGGTTGTTTTGTGCTGAAAAGAATTTAGTCGATTGAATTTAGTGTGCTGTAGAGCCTGTGTGATAAAAAAGACCATTGGATCATGAAATTCAACTGTTTTTTCCTTGATGATGTGGCAGATGCAGATCAAAGTAGGGGGGATCACAGATTTATGGGTCTCACCTTTAACATCCCTACCTGAGTACAAGCCATAATTGGTTGTTTATTCAAGCATGGAATATAGTGTATATAGAAATTATATTAAAAGCTGTTTAACGTGCAATGACCTGTAATACTGAAGAATGTATAAGCTAATAATTTACAGTTAGTTTTATTCCCCATATTACTATTTTTTTATTGCTTTATTAAGAAAAAATGTCTCCAAGCAGAATGAGAGGAAAGTAAAGTGGTGAGATGCAATTGTGTTGTACAGTACATATGAATTTATAGTGCTTTATCAGGCACTGTGTGTTACACTAATATGCTTCCCCTCCACGCTTCCTGGACATTAGCTGGCTATGCAGAGGCCTTTTTTTCCCCAGAGGGGACAAATATATTTAATGTTGGAAACCACAGTCTAAAGCAGTGGTTCTTAATCTTGTTGCTTGAGTACAGCTCATGGACCAAGACTAAGAACCATCAACCACCACAGTTGGTGTTTGTAACAGCTGCTGAGTGGTGCCAGTAACTGATTCACTTGCTGGTTTAGGCTTTTTTACTAATTCAGGTCTTGGTTATAAAAATACCCCAGTACAGTTGGTTGTTCTCAGTCCTGGTCCTAGGTAACCCCTGTAACCCCTGTACCCCAGCTGAGTGATTAATCACAGACTCATTTATTTTACTTTTCCATTTGGGAACAATGTTTCAGCTGTTAAAAAGCTGAATGAGATCTGTAACTGTTGCCATCCCCGTGCTAATGAGTGTTTCAGGACTGTCCTCATTCAGGTATGGAAGATGAATGATAATGAACCAGCAGAAGTAACACCACTCATTCCCACCTATATCTATCATCAGCTGTTCACCTGGTAAGGGCTGTTTGTTCAGAAATAAGGGAGGAAATTCTGTCTTGACACTGAGCATACAGTTGCTCAGGTTGCTGGAAATAATGCAATTTATTTATGATATTTTTTTTAAAATAAAAAACTAAGTAAACTGATAAGCAGATCAGTTACAGGAATCAATTAGCACTAGGGATTAAGGGCCTAGTAGGAACGGAAACAGTGGTACTCCAAGAGCAAGAATCTCAGATTTAAAGGATTCATGGCCACCATTTTAAAATAAATAGAAATATTGCAACCTGCTTTCATCTCTCCCTCTTCAAATCCCATGTCATTTATTTAATTGTACGTATTCTGGAGGTTGGTCTTGAATGATTTAACAATACGAATGAGTTTATTTCCAGGTGTCCTTGTTAACATGCCTCGTGACGTGAGGAAGAATGTGGAAGGATTGGAAGGGTTATTATTTTTTAATCTGGAAGGAAAATGATGGCAGTAGGCACAAAACCCACCTTCTCTAGTTTCGAAAAACTTCCAAGGTGCCAGAGGTTGGAGTGGTTATGTGTTATGTACAAAAACAAAACAAGCTCATGCTCATAAACAGTCAAGGGGGACACAAGATCTAAAAAAAAAGAGAATCTAATAGTAGATTTTTCATATATACAGCATAGTTCTCATAAGAAACATCATTTGATGTTGTGCACACTTTATGGCATTTGAGATGGCCATTTTGCTTCAGAATGGTCAGAGCAGATGCAAGATGCACGCTGTAGAATCAGAAGTCTCTTTCGATTATTCTGTTTCTTACCGTTGTGAAAAACAGCTAACGGTCTGTCCAGCTGTATGATGGACTCCAGCATTGCTGGGGATCCTGTGTCCTGTTGTTTTTGGGAGTCACCCTCAGGCTGCTGGACTAAGCTCTGGCCCATTGAGCTTCTTGAGTCTGGATATTACTATCTGCTAACGGGTTTCCTCGATGAAAATGTCTCAGGTGGAATATTTTATCTTCATAGAGCTGGTGTCTTCGGAGACAATTTAGTCTTCTGCTAAATCCTGTCTCATTTTTGTTACCTTTTCCCTTTACATTCCTTACGTATTTTAATCTAATAACACATTCATTCCTTATGTAACTGATGAAGAATATGTAAAAAAAGATGTTAATTGGAATCAGGAATGCTCTGCTTTTTTATTGGCTTTTGCACAAACCACACTGTAATTCTTCCCCAGACTATCCTTCTATCCTTATATGGATTTTTTTCCCACATTCCCAAATTGTGTTTTCTATTGTCTGACTGTCATGTGGGTTTACAGTGGGATTATTGCGCTTTATTTTTTAACCAAAACTAAAAATGTACTGTTTTTTTACAACGTAATCAGAGGGCTAATGAAAAAAGGAAACATTTAAGTGGATGGGAAAGTCAACATTGTAATTTAGCATTGCTGCTATGTATCATACAATATGTAACTGTTCTACGTGTGTGTGTGGTTGAGGTGTCTGTTGCTGTATGTTTAAATGGCTGTACCGTAAATGCATCACTATGAATGTACTGTAGGTTGTCTTTGTTTATACGAAGCATGGCGCATCTGTACTGGACTGAAATGCAACTCTTATTATGTAAATATGTACCAATATAAAGAGGCTATTTTTTGCATGCTTTTGTACACTAGATATACGGAGAAGACAATAAAGAGGTGTTCATAACCTACTGCTGCTATCAGGTGTGCTTCTTGCTTCTCTTTTCAATTTTAAATTGCAGATTTTCCATTCCTGTACCATCCCGGAGAGTAGGAGTTCCAAAGCAATGAAGGCAAAGTGGTTTGGTTGATGTTAGAATACTAATAATGGTAAATGAGTATTGACATGATATTTTTTTTTACATACAGCATCTACAGGATAAAATATGCATAGGTAGCTGCTGTTCAGAATCTCTTGCCATAGCACCTAGTTTTTGCATTGAGCACAAGGAGGTTAAGTGACCTATTATACAGTGTCACTGGCAACTCTGGGGCTTTAACCAGGGCTTTCTTCATCTTTCTCACTGGAACAGGTATTTTGTTTTAAAAAAAGAAAAGAAAAGAAAAGAAAAGAAAAGAAAAGAAAAGAAAAGGGGGCAGAGAGGTGGCTCTGTGGCTAAGGATCTGCGCCTGTGACTGGAAGGTTGCCGTTTCAAATCCCGCGGCCGGCAGAGGAATCCTACTCCGTTGGGCCCCTGAACAAGGCCCTTAACCCTAACTGCTCCAGGGGCGCCATACAATGGCAGACCCTGCGCTCTGACCCCAAGCTTCTCCCCGTCTGTGTCTCCATGGAGAAAAGCTGGGGTATGCGAAAAGACAAATTCCTAATGCAAGAAATTGTATAGGGCTAATTATAGAAACATTAACATTAGGTACAAAGTGCAGCTGAAGTGCACTTGACCTCTTATCTGTCCATTTGAAATACAGATTTCCAGTCTATAAAATAATTAAAACATCTGCACTTTATTTTACTTACTTCAGGTGAGGGCATCTTCCTAGAAAACACTTTCTACACCTGTCCCGAGCAATTGTTTAAGTCGTGATGCGACTCAAACGGGTAATATGAGACAGCAACCACAGTTTGCAATATAGCCTACTCCTCTCAAAGCACTCTTACTCTCAGTGTGCTGCAGGAGATGTCTTACCATCTCACCAAAATGTTCTTCAGTAGAGTAATAAGATGGTTGCCTCATAGTGAAATGGTTTAAGTTTATCCTTCACTTACACACTTTCTGCTTTTCAAATACAAAGCAAACGTCCATGGACTAAAAGACCTTTTCTCAATAAATGCCACTCACATACAGGTCTACACAAGTTTAACACTGCTTAATCTTCCCAGGTGAAGCTTCCTTTTCTCTGTTGTGAGCAACGTCTTTCTCCCTCCCGTCTGTCCCTTCTTGTACTTGAATATGAATCTCCAGCAATGTTGTTCACTGAGGCTTGATTACACTATCACCTTTCCTTCCTGAAACACACACGAAAGGTTTGTTAACACTGACTTCAGTAGCATTTATTAACCAACAATGATGTTTCTTAAGAAATTGTGGTTTCAAACTGCAGTTTTAAAAGCAAAAGGGTAGAAGATAGATCTCAGTCCTGTTCTGGAAACATTCTTCCAGTACACTTGTACCGCACACAAATCCAGAATCTTAAAACAGTCGAACCATTCAAAGAAATCCTATTATTATGTCAGCTGCATAACAGAGCATAATTGGTGTAAAATCCAGAACCGGGCCTGGGAACCCACGACAGTACACACTGTAGAAACCTCCTTAATAGAACTCAGAACCAGGTACATTCATTATGAGACAAGAGATGCTTAGATTTTGAGGTTACGCAGACAATTAGTCATTTACAAATTCAGCTTTGTGTTTTTAGAGAACTACCACTAGTTTCTTTTCGTATTAACATCGCACTTTTTTGTCACAGTGGGGGGTCTGTACCCAGCAATGAAAATTGCATACATTTTAGCCCAAGTTTGTTTTTTTCTTTTTCTGGTGGTCACTGAGAATTAATTTTGGAAGGAACGAGCAGTAATCATAGGATCTCTAGTTACTAGAACAATCATGTGCGCGCAGAAGGATAATTAGGTTAAGCGTACTAATTAGGATTAGTCAACTCAATAGTCAACTCAAGTCAACTCAGTCAACTCAATAGTTCAGCTGAGATGAAGCACAATATAGAAAATATATTAGTTGCGTACAGTCCTAGAGGTATTGAAAAATACACTATGATTAATGGTAAATGAGATGTAAAGTTTCTAGTAATTCTCATCTGAGTGCATGTGAGATTCTGCAGACATATATTTATACATCAGAACTGAAAGCTATAAA
The DNA here is from genome assembly GCF_059453375.1 of Lepisosteus platostomus. Taxonomy (NCBI): domain Eukaryota; kingdom Metazoa; phylum Chordata; class Actinopteri; order Semionotiformes; family Lepisosteidae; genus Lepisosteus; species Lepisosteus platostomus. The sequence goes on from NC_142632.1 coordinate 15,286,846, forward strand.
AGGAAAAGTATTTTTTATTTGCCGATACAGTGCTGTAATGTGTTATGTGGCAATGCCTCATCCACGAGGCCTCACCAGTTAAGGGACAGGAGGTGTTGTGTTATCATAAACATGTGTGCAGAGAGTACCTTACTCGTCTTCCTTTTGCTTCTTGTCTGGATGCAATGTCTGGCCCTGAAAACAAGAAGCACGTCGTGATAAATACGAGGCTGTTTCCACAAGATAAAAGGTTGTGCAGGCATCAGATGGTGTGCAACGCTTCCACTCCGCTGTATTACAGAATTCACCAACCTGTGAAAGAACAGGCTGCAGTCTGCTTTTAGGTGAAAAAAAAATCACATCTGCTGGGCAAACCGCAACCCCTTCTCAGCACATGAAGGCCAAAACACAGTACCCAGCACTCAGAGCAAACCACAGCTCACACTGTGTGAGAAGTGAAGCTTTCTGAAATCTGATCAACGCAAGGCTTATGTGTTTCAGAGTTCTGCTTTAAATTTAGCATTTAAAAGATCATTAGTTGTTCAAACAAACGAGTTCAGAAAAGTTCCGTGTGGAGGTGGTGGTGATTGACTGATACTGTAGTCCTGTGACTTCTGGGTTTCAGCCCGTTCCAAGCCACGCATTGCACGACCTCGCAACACCAAATTACAGTTTGAGAATCTACTTCTTGCTTATTTCTATCTTCAGAGCTCGTGGGTAGTATAGCTGTAGGTTAAAAATTGCCCTTAGATTTCTGAAAAGAGACATAAGTTCTGTCAGCACGAAACCGCGTTGCCATAGCAACCACTGCTCAGCGAACTCTGAAACGTCTCGGTGGTATTGCCTCGGCCGCGGCCTACAGGCTTGCACTGGGAGGAAAAAAACAGGCTTTAGTATGGATAGCGTACATTAAACCTGCACATACATGTATAAAAAGTGCAGAAATGCATTTATGTTGAAAGACAGATGTTCACATACATTGTAAACATCAGCAAACATGACTGTTTCTTAGAAATATATATCCTTGAGGTTGATAAACCTAGGAAAATTATACATTCAACAAACTGATGTTGTGTTTTTCTTACTAGGTTGTAAAGGTTATTGGTTCATCTCTGATTAGGAATAGGTCTTATCTTAAATGACAATAAAATACATGATTACTGTACCTCTATCTGGAAAATGATGCCTATAGCCTGTTGCACAGTGCAGCAGTTGCTAAGGGTGGAGGTAGATGTGTAGGCTTAGAAACAGCAGCCCCATGGGGGCTTTGAAAAATATGAAATAGTTCCCTTTTGGTTTCAGAAACTAAACAAGCAGAACAAAGGGAAAAAGCCCAAAATGCTAAAACAAGGATCCTCTTTTGGTAATAAAATGTCTGGCAGTAAAAGAAAAGAACATTTCTATGTTTTTCATTTCTCTAATATTGAAAGACCTTACATGTTCCTCTATGCAGTTCAGTACTGTTCGTTCCCGACTACTGCTTCTGCCTTCTTAAAACGCACAAGTTTTTTTTTTATTTCAGCTTTAACCTGTTTTCTCTTTTAGTGGAAGGCTTATATGAAGACGCCAGAACCATGTACTCCGTAGGAAACACTACTAGCGCTCCTGCTATGTAAATAATTTGAATGTGTGCAACAGAAGTCATATCAAATAGAAGCCTACATTGGTTTGGTCACATTCTCTGCACCAAAGTTTATTACTATTTCTCTATCGCCACCTTGTGGAGAAAACAATCTCTGACAAAGAAGGGAAAAATACTACAGCCCTGAGAAATGTCCATGAGATTCTCCAGATAATATTTTTGACACAGGTCTTTCTAAAACATGAACATGACACCAGCTACCATTGTGCAGTACGTAAAGGATTTCCCTTCTGGCACAGCTAGTTTTTCTTCTAAAAGCTACTTACCTCTCCATGATCTATAGTGTATTTGAACTTCATGTTTTTGAAGAAATCTCTCTTTGGTAAAATGTAGAGAAGCATCAGGTCACATACTACCGTAGCCTGTAAGAAAACAGAATTGTTAAATTGTGTATTGCACAGAATTGTACAGCATTAGACATCAAACTCTGCTTTCAGAGTGTTTTTACACTAGTGAAAGAAAGGGTTACTGTAAGGATAAGGGATAACTGTATTTCTGAAATGTACCAAGCAGGTAACTCACCACACCAAAAATGCCCACACCAGAGCCTATTGTTGTTAGTGTTGGAATGATATCAAATTTCCTGGCCTGAGGAAGGAAAAAAACAACTGGATCAGCCTCTAATTTGACCGAACGTTCTCATACTCAGCCTGTAGGCTGAGTTTAAGAGTTTACTGGCTATAAGGTTTTTTTTTCTCTGCTTTCCACAGCTTTTTCCCTCCTTTGTAACCCTTGTGCTTTATTCTCAAAGCTTTCTTTCCTTTTTTCTGCAAACAAACAAAGCTGTTTTGAAAGCAGCTCGTAGGCAGGGCTCCAGGTACAGTACCAGTGTTCTTGAAAGAGCAAGTGAGCTTACCAAGCTTCGTACAATAATGTCAAACCGGATCCCAAACACCTTGGTAATTGTTCTTTTTTCACTCTTGTCTTCCATGTAATATTTAGCGTATCTAAAGACACAAAAAAAGAATAAAAAATTACTCAGAGGTCCATAAAGGTACAATAAAAACAAAGCAGGTGATTGCATCGGAAACTGTTCATTAAAAAACAGATTCTTCTGTGGTTTACTGTTGCAGACGGTTCTGTTTAAAGATGACAGCTAGATCAGAAAACAAACACCTCCCTATGTACACAGATCAGTTATATTCCAAGAGGAATGGTCTTCAGGTTTGTGTTTCTGCCTTTACAGAAAAGAGGTCATCTTTTGTTATGAGATGAGATACAGTATTGCATAAACAAAGAGTATGAGTGATGAAAAGCAAGGAAATCCACATCGCTTTGTGCCATGTTTCATACAATGTCAAAAAACAGTAATTATGACAGGCAAAAAGGCTGATGATTGATGGAAAATATTACATGGGAGGTTTATATTCCTATTTAAGTTGTCATTTCTCTTACAGACTAGATATTACTTGTATAGTTTATTTTTTAACAATATTGTGAAATATTATGACTGAATATTTCCAGATACAGATTACCATTGACAGTATTTCCTTTGGAACCCCATAAAATCACACAAAAGAAGAATCAGGCTGTCTGTGAACAGCTGCAGACAACGTGAATGTGCAAAGATTGCAAAAGAAAAGATATATCTTCCCTTACAAGTGTCCTTGGCCACACTGGCACATTTCTATTTATTGACTGGGAAGTGTGTTCTGTAGTCATGACATAGACTGGGTTAGAATCCAGGGATCTCCTTTTCAGATGCGCCAAGGTATGCAAGTTTCATTTACATTGCTTTTAGGTCCCTGTGCCTTGGTTTGCATACCTGAAATTATATCCTTTGGACACCTTTCCATTTCCATAGAGCCCATAGAAATGGTACAGTGGCCTGCAGTAACGCTCAGCCCAGTCAAGATTACAGGTCCACTCAATGAGAATTCCAATTGCCCCACCCTGCACAGAAAGAAAGAGTTGGAAGCTCATTTTAATTTATTGCTTGATTTAACCTGCATATCTGGTTTGTGCATTCTTAATATAAAAGGAAAAGGGATAACATTCCACCTGTTTCTGCCCTGGCTGCAATTTCATCTAAAATATAGTTTCTCTTTCTCTAAATATTCCTAAATTCCAAGTAGAGGATCTGAATAACCCAGGGCAAGATCACCAGATACGACATGAGATGTTGCATGTAATTATTAAATATTTGGCTGGCAATTGTATCCAAAGCGACTTACATTTGTACACATTTACACAACTGCGTATTTCACTGAAGCAAGTGTACAACAGCAATGCCCCACCCAGGATCTAAACCCACATAAGCCCTAAATATGAGCAGAGTACATACAGTATTAGTGCTTTTGTAAAACACACAATAACTTGAGCAACATCTCCTACCTATGCAATAATATGCAGTTTATATTAGGCTTGAAACTTCCACTTATGCATCTTGTTTACTGGGGAATGGAACTGACACACCTGGCACCTGAGAGTGTCTGTAAGAGAGGGATTTGGTGTAGACTAATATAAGATACTGTAGATCCAAACTCTGTAATTAGTCATTCCAATCCTATTTCAATATGATTAGGTTGTTAAACTTAAAATTGCACTGTGCTGTGGTATAGTACTTCAGGAGGAGAAAAAAGAAATACAAATGTGTTCAATCTCATTCTGCCCCCAGAAGATTTCTTTCAGAATAGCATTGGAAATATACCATGGTTTTCTTTTTTTCTTCTTTTTCTTATAACCATTACATCTCATAGTTTCTTTTAAGGAACTGTACACCCTGTAGCCCTAGACACCTTGGCTTTGCCTTGAAAACAGTGTTTTTTCCTTGTGGAGTTTTGCTTTCAAATTGTAAATGCAATTGGCCAATGGTAAACCAAATTGGTGTGGTGAAGAAAATTAAGAAAAGCTAGTCGAGATGCATGGACAGAAAGACAATATTCCTTAGATGGCAGACATACCCCCTGAGCCAGCTCTTTAAAAGTAAAGCCTGACATCTCAACAATGTCTCCCAGTCGGAATATGGGGCACACAGGGTCTTTGGTCTTGTGGTAGGTGCAATTCGCAAGGTAGCTGGAGTCAACTTCTTCCACCAAATTGCTTCTGAAAGGCAGAGAGAGAAAGCAATAGGAAACTGTTGTCTCCCACGGAGAAGGCCTTGCTGTTGTGAACAATAAACCCCTAAAGACAATTTGTTTATCCAAACCTTTGTTTTGTACATACAGTACAAAGGCATGGAAGGCAGTAAAGGCTGAATTTTCCCAAATCTGTAGATTTACAAAGAAATGCCTTTTTGTCCAACTGTACAGAAGTGCCTACACATAAATATAAAAAAGGTCCAATGCACAAATATACTGATCTTTCTTATTATAAGCACTGCCAGCTTATTAATTTTGGTTACTTTATACAGTAGAATTATAAAAGGATTGTTATTAGTATTCAGTGAAACAACTTTTGAATACTAAAGGAATAATTTTTGCAGTGTATGCATTTATCTTCAGTAGCATTTTTTTTATCGTATGGTAGCTAAGTTCCCATTTTAAAGTTTTTCCATAGCCTCAAAAGGACAAAATTCAAGCGTTCACTCCTCTAGAATTTTTTTACTTAGAATGTATTCTCCCTTGTGAAAGTTTTCTTTGACCTGTACAGAGCTTAGGTCACATTCCAGAGCAAACAGATTATTCCCATATTTGGGGAAAACACAGTAAACAAAAATCACTTGGACAGAAACAGGAGGGAGATAAAATACAGTTCAACCTGCTTGCGTTCCTGTTGTTCTGCAGCTTTAATTCTTGATCTCTAACTTCACCATGGTTTTATCTTAAATTCCAGGGAACTTTCATTGCAATTTTAGGACCTTTTGTGTACAGCTCATAAGAGACACTACACATATGAAAAGTGAATGTTTTTTTCAGAACTGTTTAGAAAATATGTAGTCTTTTTCATTCAAGGCAAGTAGCTTGAGAGCCATCCAATTCAGTGGAAGAATACTGGAATATCAAGTGGGAACTGATGCCTTTCTGCACAGTACAGTACCTTATTACATCAAACACAGGGAAGGTGACAGAGTTTTTGATGAAGAGAGTGAAGTTTTCTGCTGACAGCAACAAGGGTGGACTGAAAAACAATGTATAAATGGTGATTAAAAATGCCTTTTTAAGAATCAGTGACTTATATTGTTTAAAACAATAATACTTCAATATATGATGGCTTACTCTGGAATATAGTGGTCATTTTCAACTGGACACCATGCAAATATTTCACAGGCATTGGTTGTCTGGTTACACCTTCCAGTCTTCTGCCCTGAGGATCATTTGAAAACAGACAGATAAATGTAGCCTTCACACTGTGACCGCCATGACAGAATACTTCTATGAGAATGCATCCAAAAGCTACATAACCCTTAAATGCCAACATTTAAGTCACATGACAACATGCTCCTGGAAGAGTCAATGCAATTTATTTTGGACTTTTTTTTTTTCAAAACAGAAATGAGGTGACTTTTCATCTTATATCTTATAAAGAAAGCTATTTAATTTAATGTCATTTTCACGCAGTTAGAATGAGATTGACTTTTTGCAGTTTTATGACAAGTGTGTGTGGTTGTGGTCAAACCCAGAACAATAGAGAAGGCATTAGCGGCTGATCTAGATTCTGCAAGCTAAAAAGCAGGCTGTGCAGTTGTGGTTGCAGTTTCAGTTTTTGTACTGTAAATCATGCCATTTTCCTTGTGCAGACCAGCAGCAAGCAATATATTGATTTGCATGTAGCATTGAGGATTTGATAGCAATTACATGGAAATTTAAACAGAAATAGTAAATATATACAGATTATATCAATGTGATGGCACAATGTCTCATGAAATAATAATACAGTACATACTATAGTTGTGTTAAAGTTTGCATGCCAAATTGTAACCGAATGTTATGGTACTTCATTATTATTTTCTTTTGTAATTACACCGCTTGGGTTATTGTTGTACTTTTTAATAGAATTGCTGAAATTAAATGTAGTAGCATCTACTGTATCTAGAGGTCATTGAGCACCTCAATATGTAGATCTTGAAGTTGCAAGTATTACAGTATATGGTCTGTGTAAGTGTAATATGTGTTTTATTTTTGTTTTTATCCGCGTCATCTTTCTATCTAGGTGAAATGGGGCAAATTCCAATTTGGCAATAAAGCATTGAATCGATTTGAATCTAACAGGATTCAGATTCATAGGAATACAGAACCTGTGACACCCATCCTGCTGGGTATCCATCTTAACATTTTATTGTATCAATGTTGATTTTCTTTAAATAAATTTTACTTTTTAAAAATTGTCTGTAGTCTGTTTTTTAATTCTCTGAGAATAAATCCCATAACAGTTGTCAAGAGCCCCTGTGTGCGATTGAAGCTGTAGAATCATTTCAGCACAGAGCGCAATTAATCACAAAATTAGCTTCAGCAGCGTTTTGGATCTCCACTGTCGCACTGCAGTGGAGGACTGGAGACCGTTATTAATTTACCGTGTCCCGTACGTTTGTAATCTCCTTTTTGGCAGTCACTGTCAGACTTACACTTGTACATGTCATTAGGCTGAAAGATAAAAAAACACTTCACAGTAAAGTCAACAAATATTGATTTTGACACTGGATTGTGCACGCATGTTTGCTAGGATATGGTTAATTAAAGATGTCTCTTATGGAGCTTTTTTGCGTGGAATTATCCATATCCACGGAAAATCCTCATCATAATCTGGGAAAAAACAATAGAACTTGGTGTGGAGCTCCTAAAGTGAGATATGCCAAAGAAACAAATAAAAGAAAAATGGAAACTCTGAGAAGATGTATAAATGTTGCATGGAACATTTCAGGAAGTTAGGAAAGTTAAGAAATACTGTTCACATGATGACCCAGAGGAGTCATTTTTAGTAAAAAGTAAATATATGTTATATATGATTGAATAAATCAGAGTTAACAAGCCCAAATATTTTAGCATAGTTAGTATAGTTAGTTAGTTTGGATCTGCATATCAGAGAATAACAATTTAAATTAATATATGGTGCATTACCATTTCTTATTTGTATCTCCTGTCTAGCTTGTATTGATACATGTTGGATGAATTGTTCACATACATACTGTACAATTCCAACATGATCATTTTTTTGTAACACTACCTTATTAAATGAATAGTAACCAACATATTTAATAATTTCGCAGCCAACGAGAAAATTATACAAAGCACTAAGGATACTACGATGTGCTAACATACCTCTTCACAATAGCCCAGCTTCTGTCCAGCAGTCATGATAAAGTTAGTCATCACCACAAAGGAGCTTGACCCCTGTATGAGAGATGGAGAGAAGAGTAAAACAAGGAAGATACTGTAACAAATTATCATCATCATCATCAACACATTTGTTGTTTGCTTATTTAGGTAAAGACAGTTCTTTGAATGTTCATGATTCATAGCTTTTATGGTGTGTTGTAGCTTCCATACAGTATGACCACAATGCTGATACTGTATATCCCGAGATACATTCAAAACAGATGTTTTTGGTCGGTACTCAGTTCAGTTCTTTGGTCAAATTCCATTGCAGGCAGAGAAAGGGCGTTTCAACGGGGTAACTCACTTCGATGAGTAGAAAGACAACATCAATAAGATGTAACCCTCCCTCGTTAATGAAAGATGGGCCAGGGAGCTGTTGCAAGGGTAAAGATGTAGGGTGGGGAGTAAAGGGAGTGAGGGAGGCAGACGAGGGCGAGATGAGATGTTTTCCAATTCCATTAGTTGCATTTTTAATGCCTCTCAGTGTATATTCTTGTGGTCTGCAAGAGCTTCTTGTACTGTGCACTGTGCTGAAGAAAATTTTTATTTTCTTTGACAATATCCCAGAAACCTTTCACCAGCGATGCAGCAGTGGCACAAAGCACTTTTGAGCCTAGATTCCAACTATAACAAAACTGCAACTGCCTAGAAGAAGAGGTCTGGGGTCAATGACCACGATGACGTCCTTCAGATTAGGAAATAGTTCCTTTTAAGTTGTGCATTGTCACTGGAGCAAAGACAGAATTTTGCATGAACAAGTCAGAAGTACAAAAACACCAAGAAATGCATAAAATGAATTACCACCCTGCACAGATGCAGAAAAAATAATTAAAGGTCAATTAAGGTTCTTCTTTTGAAGAGTTTGTAGGAAAAAAAGTACCTAAGACTCTCTTTTCATTACATTCCCCAGTAACGTAATTAATGTGCTTTATCAAAGAGTTACTTCATACTAATAGAGTCATAGGTCAATCAAGTCAGCTATACAAACAGGCAACACCTAACATTAGCTTAAGCAACAAAGTTTAGCAAAGACAGGATTTGCAATGCCTGAGCAAACATATTGTATGAGTGTCTTTGCCACTGCAGGTTGAAGAAACTGTCAGTCTAATATTCAGCCATTCTCTTGTGGATGAGCAGAAGCTGGGAGGACTTCCCATTACCCTGGCTGACTCACGTGCTGTGGGAAGACGTAGTCCCCCACATCCCAGATCCGCTCGCCACTCTCGTTGGTGTAGGCGATTCCCTTCATCTTCGTGAAGACGGAGCTAAGAGCCGTGTCTGTGGATTGGTAGCCTTTTTCATAGATGAACACCCACCTGCAAACAGGAAACAGAAGCCGTTTTGCCCTGTAAAGCTCATTTTGTATGAACAAACCAGAGAAAAAAAACTTTTATTTGAATAAAGTATGGCAGAGCACGGTCCACAATAAAAGTTTGTAATATATTTGGAACCCCAGTTTCAAACCAGTTAAATACCCAGGTATTTAACTCCACTGAGCCCTTTAATGTGGCTCATTAAGGCTCTTGTGATGTAAGGAAGCACGTGCAGGTTTTAGGTCGACATGTAAGTCAATATTTCATTTCATAAGTCCTAGCTTGCCTGGGTATAATGCAGATTTAGTATAAAAATAATCTGTTTCATGTTGGCCATAGTTTTAGAGTACCTTTTTCAACTGGTTTACTGGATCAGAGTGGATCCAAGTAAATGGTAATTTCTTACCAAAACGTAAAATGTCTGGGAAACAAGGCCTCCCTTTTGACAAGGCAGTTTACCAGGACCATCAAAGACGTACCTGAACTTATTTCATTTCTGGGCACATCACCAGAAGCAGTCACCTCTAATGATAAGACCTACAGCCATGCTGACAGTTACAAATGATGTGTGCACTTCCTCAGACTTACCGTAGGAATGAGTTAGGAATGTCCACAACATATAACAGAAATTACTGCAGCTGGTAACAGCAGACAAAGCCGACTGTCCAATTTCTTCTTGCTAGCTAAAACCGAGACTTTGGGATGACTGACAAATCTAAACCACATCCCAACTCTTTTCTGGCAGGTGCAATTTATAATCTGAGACTCCCCAGTTCCCAAGAAACCTGCAACTGAGTTATCCTTTAAATTTATTAAACACTTCCTACAAATCTAAATATACCATAGTATGTGCTCAACTCATACATACTACATATGCAGTAAAGTATATTAAGCAGCTGTTAATAATAAAGATAATTATAAACAAATGATATATGATATATATATATAATTAAATTAAAACTATCTTGCTTTGGTAGTAATTGCTTTCAGGTTTCTGTTTGAGAGCAGAAATGCATGGAGTAAGTAAAGGTTGTGAACCCAAGCACCTTATCTTTTTACCAAAGTTTTTTTGAACACATTACTTAGTTTGACCTCCTGCTGTTTGTAATATTTTTTCATGTTCTTTTTCTTTTGTAGTTTTCCTGTGTAAATATGAACAAAACAAAGTTTGAAAGAACATCTCTCACTTTGGTTTCTTCTCAAGTATCAGAGAAAGTATTTTCTAAAGAATGTTCAGCATATCGACACCCACACACCTAGTGGTTTTTGTATAGGGCATTTAAAAACGCTCATTTAAACTAACCACAAGTGTTACACACACGAGTATGTGAATTAATTAATCCTCTTCTTGTTAGAAGGGAAGTTAAGGTTCTGCATAAAGCACTGCCTGTCCTTAGGATAGTGGTACAGTACTGTAATGGAGACATTTTGTAACTTGGATTGCACCTGAAAAAAGTACTCAGTTACTATTCTGTGCAACCCACAGAACAGAGAATACACGGCACATTATTTTCTCTAAATACGTTAAGTTTGTCGAAATGCCTAAGCAACTTCTTTAGTTGCTCAAATAAGTTTAACAGTTTAAAAATATGTTGACAAATGAAACTCAGTGGATTGTGAAATTGATAGTATCAGCTTGCATATAACTAAAGTTTATAACCACCAAAATAACCACCAAAATCCTGTACCAAACTAAATATTTCTGGTTTGCCCACTAAAACAAAAGTTATTTTGTGCTGTTTTTTAGTTCTTTACATACACGTCTGTAAGAAACCAATGTGTTTTATACTTCATTACATTTGGCAAAATCTATATTAAAAAAAAATCCAAAGTGATTTTCCATTACTGGGCTTCCTGTGCTGTGAAATAATTATAAAACAAGCTGTCAAAAGTGTGGTATTTCACCAAAAATACTGAGATACAGTCCCTTTCCTTTTTGGCAACTGCAGTTGTTAACAAAAAACGAGTGAAGACTTGCTGGTGAATCTCTTAGAACTACATTTTCTCAGGAAATGATACAAATATCTAAGATCTATAAGAGGAGCCCAGTGTAGCGATTAAATTGTGTCAGTAAAGGGTTGTGCAGCAGTTTGCACGCAACACACACCATCGTTTATCCTGTACAATGTCGGCACACGTCCACAACAAGCAGCAAATCAGTTTATGAACATGGAATTAGAACATAAATCAATTTCAACCTGTCAGCAAATGGCAGGAAAAGGATACCCTGATCATTGCAGGTCCTGATTTCTATGATGCTTGAAATAGGAAAATTACAATATTCTCTACCTTTGCATTATGTCCCTTTAGAGGTCTGATCTTCAACACAAAATCAGATTTTCAGGTAACTCTCAGTCCTCGATAATTAACTCAACAGTTCTAAGGTGATATACGGTGCTTTATAATGCCTCAGCACTCTATTCACATAAAATACTTTTTAAATAAAAATAGATTTTTGTCATGCTAAATTTAAAAAAAATGTTTTTGGGACAAATATCAGGAGATTTAATCTAAATGAAGGGGACATTTTGCACCCCATTCTAATGCAGAAGCATGTACCTGTAAAATCTGTATTCTTATGTAGAGGATCTGCACTGACAGCAGTCTGTGGCTGTAAACCTGTATAGTAGTTTGATTTGTAATGGTCACAAGCTTCATCTTCATGGCTAAAATGGGGACTCCCCTGTAACCGCAAGGGAAGGTTTCTTCAGTCAGAAACTCTGAAAGTTAAAGTTCTGTAGAAAGACGTTTTGTTGTTTATTATCATAAGACTTCTTAATGGGGTTTAAAGGAATGTATCAATATGTAGCCAACTGAAACACTATTTCACATTCCAATTGATCTGCACTGGGTTATACTGGTTTCATATATGTTTATATATGGTTTTATATTTGACAAGAAAAACTTTATTGTCCCATAGGGGAAACATTTTATAGACACGCATTGTTTCTGTGCATTTAAATACATCACAAAACACTACACATCCCATCTATTGCTCATATGTAACTCAGTAGAAAATTCATTGTATTACATATACTGTACATACTGTAACGTTTTACAGCATAAACAGTACTGACCCAATTGCATTTACCCTTGTCATTTATTTCTATTACAGTAACTGCTTTAATGGATTCGATTATTTTGACTGTGTTATAATATTATGAATATTTAAAAGAAATGGTGATTTGTATCTATTTGATCCACATTTATTAACACTGAGAATTTATACTTTGTGATTAAGGGACAATAATGGGCAATGGCAATTGAGTAAAACTATCCTGATACAGGTACAGTATGTGTAATTGTAAATAGCAGTCTGTGCCTGCCCTGTGATGGACTGGTGTCCTGTCCAGGGTGGATCCTGCCTTGTGTCTGTTGCTTGCCAGGAAGAGCTCCGGCTCTTCTGTGACCCTGAATTGGATGAAGCAGTTCAAAAATGGATAGATATGTTTTTCTTTAACTTGATTTGTGTAGGCCGTTATCTACATGGGCATTTCATTCTACAGAATAATGTTATGAGCTCAAGTAACAGCTTACAAACGGAGAAAAACCAAATGAACTTTTTTATCCAACCAACAACAAGGAGCAAGTGAAGTTTTTATGCAGAATAAATCTGAACTCGATGCAGTCACTGCATTAGCCTGTGTTTTCATTTACACTCAGGTTATTAAGAACTTTTAAGATAAATGTAAGCATATTGCTGCAACCAAGAAAAAGAAAAAAATCATGAACATTATCCAGTAATTATGAGGTCTCATAAGACAGGTACAATGGACCCCTCTCCCTGCAGCAAGGCTTTGACTGCATGAGCAGCAGCAGCCCTCCCTGCTTCCACTGTCCCACCCCTAGGGAGCTCCATAGAAATACTATCAAGTAGTATTTGAGTAGTAGTTAGTTGGGAAGCCAGGAGAGCGAATTCAGGTGCAGCACCTGCAACTTGTAACTTCAGACCAGGCAGCCAGATCTATTTAAACCAGATAAGAGCCACCACCCAGTAAGAGTGAAAGTATTATATTAAAACAGTAAAAATTTAATTTCAGCGTAAACCTATTAAACTCCCCCCTCATAGAAAGTACTCAAATACTGTACACATCCAAGAATAAACAGCCTCTGAAGTCAGGTTGTAAAAACTCATTTATATTTTCTTTGTAAAACAGCCCATCTTTGCTATTTGCACCTTCAGCAATAGCTTTCACCATAGATGGTAGACTCAAAAATACATTTTCCGGGCATGACCAGCTCTGTGTGTATGAGCGAGTTGGTGAGATGATTAATGTTGTAATACAGCACAGTGAGGGAAATTCCATCAGACTGAAATAAAAATAAATTGGGGAGGGAGGCTTGTTCTTGTTGTGATTTTCAGTGGTCTGTGCTAGTCCCCCATTGCATGAGCTCTTATATTGCTAGGGAGCTCTGTTCTCTCCTTGATGTATCCAGTATCCAATGCCTTCTTTTGATCAATATTGGGACAGCTCTGAAAGATGGGACGCCTCACGAAAAAGTTTAGACTTAAAACTTCTTCTTGAACGTCGAACAAATTAATATTGCTCAGTAATTTTTTCCTGTTTTGAGACAACCACTGCTTTGCCGTTTCTGTGCCCTGTTTGCAACACGACTAATTGATTCAACTAGCCTTGCGCGTGACGGCGCTCTTGAAAAAGGCCCTAAGTTTTCACACACAGCTCTTTCTGTAAATCTGGATGACTTCTGAAGCTGTGAGAGCAGCCCCCATGCCACCCACCTGCCCGAAAAGGAACGCCGCCTTACCCGATGATGTAAACCAGGACACACAACTGGATCAGCCGGCACACGACTCCAATCCTCCTGTCCTTGACCAGAACCTGGCGAGGGGTCTCGTACTCGAAGAAGAAGTCAGAGAGGGCTTGGCTCAGGTACGTCTTCATCGCCGGAGCTAGCCTGGTCCCTCGGTCCCCGAGCAACACACACACACACACACAGGCACACACACTCTCTTCCTTCCCTCTCTCAGCCAGCCACCACACGATGACTCTGAAATAATGCTGCTCACATGTAGTGACCAATTGCCTTCTCCACTGTTAAGTTGGGTGGAGTTTATGGATGTATGTAACACTATCTCCTGTTTAAATACCTTAGAGCAAACATTTCAACATCTGTCAGACAAGAAAGACACCTCAACTTCAGCTTCTGTTTGCTGTTCTTTTTTTAAAAGAAAAACGTAGAGTACTGTGGTCAGAATGTTTGTTTGATAAGTAAGAGCTGTCTTCCTGTATGATACAGATTCAAGCCATGCAAGAGTATTTTAAAAAATGTTTTTAAGTATATGTCCTTGTGTCTGCTTCATTCCTTCGTCTTTCTAGTATTTATTTTTAGACAGCATTGACAGTAAATAAAGTCATACAACTTTGCTGAAATAAAATTCTGTCGGTTAAGTGTTGTTTGCTCATTGATGCACCTTCAGAGGTGAAAGAGAAAGCGATTAGATAGTATCTTTGATGAGTCACTTGAAAACACGAACCAGAATGTGTCTAAGATACAGATACAGCTTTTCAAAGAACCTTATTTCTTACACATTAAAAACAAGGACAAATTCAGCACCAAGAAGTTAGGTGGAGAAAATGCTATGCAACAGCAAACATCAGTAACAAAAGCAGTTCCTATGAATAAAGGTGTAATTCAAAGAACTCTGACATAGATTAGAATTAAAAGGAAGTGAATTGAGGATGAATAATATTCCACAAGGTTTGAGATCGTATGCATCAGATATGAATATATTAAGGTTACTGTATATCCTTATTACAATGCTTTAGAATGCATTTAACTATGAATGGAAAAGGAACAAGCTCGGCTCTGTTAGATTTGAAACACTAGTGTTTGTGATGCTTTGAATTCAATAGCCACAGCTGTATCCTCTTTATTTGCAGCCAAAGAAATTGGAATGTGGTGTTTTATTTTGTAAGTTGTTTTCTTTTACATTTATTTCAAGTTATATGTCTAACTAGAACAGCACTACACTTCTATGGATGTTTTGTGTTTTGCTATGTTCGGGGGAAAAAAAAAAGAATGAGCTATTTTGAAATTCCATCAAATGCAAGTACAAACATCTCCAAATGGCTAAAGTATGTTTCCCTATCATTTCTACCAATACCATAATTTCCGTGGAATTCAAGTGTTATCTCTGAAGGGGTTTGGGTCCTGTCTTTACATGTCAAATTGCCCAAAGTAACTGCAGAGAAAGGTAACAAAACACTCTGAACCTTCGACAATAAATGAAGTCCATTTCACTCTGATATTCAACAAATAATGCGGCCACTCTTAAACAGGGAGAAAAACAGACTTGAGACAAATAATGGCCAATGAAATCCTGAAACATTACTAAAGGCATCAAAACACAGCAAGCCTGCACAATGGAAGAACAATGTTTATTTTGCATATAACTGTTTACCAATATTAGTGTACTTAGTGAAACCTGAAAAATGACCTCTCTTTTTCTCCTCCTTTCCTGTGGTGGTGACTTTGCTGAGACAATTTAAAAAGCAGCGGACAGCTCCAGGGGTCCGGACAGCAGACCATACAGACTGAAACCACATGGTAGAGAGGAATGCAATGTAAATTTACTTCGCTCTTGTCACATTTGAAAGTTGGAGACTGTCAAACGGCTGTGCATTGGCAGGTATCCTGTTAGTATTCACAACCGGATCCGTTGCAGCTTCAATACAAACACAAGAGCGTCTCTCATCAGCTGTGCTGTGGAAAAGTAAACTAATTCAGTCACACAGGCCTGTTCTTCTTTCTCCTGTTTGATTACGGTATACATTCGATAACGGAACACGTTGTGTTAAACCTAAAGAATGGGAATAGAAAATCAGCGTTCTTTACATGAGGAAGCTGAAACTGTTACCTCTCCACACTACACAGTGGGAAAAACAGAACTGCAGAGCTGCTTTTGGTCACAGAAAGTTAAAGAAGCAACACAGGACAAACAATACTACTAATTACATGAGGTCATTTTCACTTTCTTTTCAATTGTTTTCATGTCCTGCCTGTCAATAAATTGGTGTCTTGCTTTTGTTCTACCACTTCAAGAATCCAGCAAACAAAAAGCCCATTTAAACTAGAATGATTGATAAAACAGGGTCATTCTCAATGTTAACATAGTTGAACCTGCTTCTATTCAAGCCAAAATACTAACTTCAAAATCCTCTTCCTTTAAAAGATCCCTAAAGCTTGGGAAATGAAAACCCTAAAACAGCAAAGAGAACAGGGAATATCTCATTAGATTTAGGCAGGAATACTTTACTTTAGTCACAATTTTGTTATTCACTCAGGTATGTATAGTGTTCGAAATTGGCAATCTTGATTAGAAATCATTTGTGGCACCACTTTTTCACCTACTGTATGTATGTTCACATGTATATTGTATGTGTTCATGTACTGTATGTAATGTATGTTGTGTTTTCATGTATACACAGTATTTGCATGTGATAGTATGTTACATGTGTTCATATGTGTATGTGTATGTTCACACCATCTGTACATGTGTGATGTTCATGTACAGTATGTTTTCAGTCATTCCAGACACCCCTCCTCCAGGATGAAAACAATAAAAAGATTTTGCTGTACAGTATGATAGCTTACATCTGTTCATTTTATTTCAAAGATAAAAGTAAGTATTTCCCATATGTCTACATTAAGGTTAACCTTATTGCAAGGTTCTTTTATTACATTCTGAGAACAAACATGTCTTTAGATTAATTCTGGCAATTTAGGCTCAAGCATTTTAACAAGAAGTTTCCTCTCAGTTGTTTCTGTACATACCCAATAAAGCACCATTCCTGAATAAATAAGATAAATAATCTTTATTTTTTAAATGTATTTTTAGAAAATATCTGTGTCCAACAGATAATATTAACAAGGCAATACAGACAAACCCCAATTTTATTTCTCAGCTGTTAGAAACAGTCTCCAAAAATGACCTGATTTCACCTGTTGACAATGCTGGTGAAGGTTATCATCAGTAACTGTGTGAAACTGATGCTTTCAATGATTTCTCTCCTGAAGGAAATGAAGAACAGACAAGGCAGGAGAGCAAGGCAAAACGCAGATTGCTTCAGTAATATGTACAGTATAGTAGTATAAATGGGTACAAATATAAGTAACTTGTGGATGAAAGCATCAGACACATACATTAATAACAATAACAGGTGGTTTTAAAATAGTCATATTGTTTTAACATAATAAAGGTGTGGTTTAGGCCACTTTCAGAAGAACTGATCAATTTTACATTGCTAATTTCTTTCCACGAGAATGCAGCTGTTTAATTTTCAGATGTTAAAGTAAATATTTGGTGCATGCTTAGGGGTAGGGTTTAACTCTTTGAAGTGTCGATGAGAAGATGAGATTTTTCAAATATTTTTCAGTAGCCTCATACATTTCATATTCATCGAGAAGTTACTGACAAGGACAAAGCCAGCTCTTACACAGGCATGGGGAATTTTAAGGGGGGGGGACTGATGCAGATCTCCTGGGATAACTCAAGGAAATTACAAGACACTATCCTTGGAACAATAAGCATCAAGCAACCAAGATGAGCAGAACAGACTTCTCTCATGTTACTGTTAAGTTATATTCTCAAAGAAGTGGGAAAGCTTATCCTGAAAGACCTGCCTTCTTTTTACAGTGGGGGTGATTCAGTCACATATCCCCCAAAAAGTGTGATCTACCCCAAACCCAATGTGAACAACCAGCAAGAAACTTGACGGAGGGACAAAAACAACTGGACAGGAACAGGTCTGTTTTTGGCAGGACTGCCATGGCATTGTGAAGTGCAAAAAGCCTGGTTATGGATGAATACATACTGTACCGTATACTGCCTCAATATGTAATACAGATGGGCCAGAGATTTCACATCAGAAAAAGCTATGTAAGTGAGTGTTTTATAGAATTACCATAATACTCATTACATAGTTAATCCAGTAGCATCAGAAGCAGTATGTAGTCCATAAGAGAGTTCACCTTTGTTGTTTTGCACCAGTTACTAAATGCCACTGATAAATAGCCAGTTTTAAAGCAGTTTTAAGTTACACTCCTTTGTAACCTTTCTGAAATTCACTCCTCGTTTCATTGAAACAGCACACTTAGGTCAAATCAGGTCAACTTAAGAGGCAGTTCACAACACTGAAACCTTCAATGAGCAACCTAAATCAACTTCATATCACACGATTCCTCCCTTCACACTCTCTGTGTAAACCAGACACCTAAATAAACGCAACGTTCTCCTTGCAAATCAAATTATCATCATCGTCGTCATTATTATTATCATTATCATTTGGAATATTATTTTACACATATTTCTCCCCCTGAAATAAAAGCCACAAGACCCCCAACAACTGTAAAAACAAACAATAACAAGGAAATAATTAACCCTTCTAGCCTACAAGTGAAATTCCTAGATGCCATGCGCTCGAAGAAAAATAAGACTCTCAGCGGTTTAACTCAGTTCTCTCGTCGTTTTTTTCATGTTGTTAAAGTAGATATTAAAAAATTAAATACAATATACTGTATAGGTTATTAATTACAGTAACAATGTTCCATGCAATCTTTTTTCTGTACAGAGTTCAGAAGTTCAGTAGTAAATAACAAGGCTATACAATCCCACATTGCAGGGCGGTACACAATATCATTCAGCTGTGGTACAAGAACACAAAAGGTAAAGTTCCATCCTTTCCACTGGATTATACCACTTTATTAGATTCAACAGAATTCAAAATATTATCCTGAAACTCAACTGCAAATCACGACCTTTTTTCACTAATGCCCACAAGCGATTCTATTTTACAGAGTTATTTAAATTACATCCTGGAAATTTACATGTACTGTAGCACGGGTTTTCTAATGCACTGATTTAAAGACAATAATGGAGTCCAATAGGACAGTTACCATGTGGTCACAGTAGCCCTTAGGGCTCCACTAAAATCTTTAAGGATGTTTATCTTGCACTACTGCCACGGTCTGCCCCTTCCTAACACAGTGGCAAAAACTGGAAAATAAGGCCCAAGCTAATACAAAAAAAACCAAAGATGGACTTTCAGGCCATACTCAGTCAAAAATGAGCTTTTAACAACTGCTACGGCCATTCTACAGCAAAGCGTTGTGTAAGGGTCATTTCACAATCTTAAACAGAAGGAGCAGGCGAAAGGAAACAATTTTATCTTGCCTTACATAAACTGCACGGGAAATGTGTTGGCAGGCACAAACAAAATAACGGAAGAGAGGGGTTTTTGATAATCTTATAATCCGGATTGTGTGAAGAGTATTTAAAAATAAGCACTGGGGTGGTGTGGTGTCTTGCATTTAGGACACCAACTGAAAGAGGGGGGTTTCAGTCAGTGTGAGTTGGGAATAAACTGGAGGTCTGTAAACATTTTAAGTTTAATGACCTGTAGTTGACCATATTTGTCACTTTCTCAGCAGGCCTCAGGAGACCTACACTAGTTAGCAAGGAGTTTGCTCTAGAATGGCCTCTGACCCAGTAAAATGAGAACTACAGACTGAAAACTGAGTTCAGAAAATGCTTGTTAAAGCACAGGTTTTCAGGTCAGGTTTTGTAGGTCTTTTGTTCTTCTTGTTCACATCCTTGCCAATTAATCCGGTTGTATTTCCTGCAGCATTGTTACTTTCTCTCTGCTCTGAAGGAATATTTTTTAACCCAAAGCATGTTAGAAGGGTCCTTCTAAGACTGATAGCATTCCCCGCTGAGTAGTGTTTTATAAATCGGATGCAAGAAGGACATTTAGATGGCAGCTTGTTCAAAAGTGTTCTCAACAGTTTAGAAATATCAACTCAGTACTTGATCTGAATCATTTCTGCAGAGTCAATACCTAGTAAACTAGGATTCAATTGCTTGGCAAAATTATTGTGTACTCACTCTTATCCAGGCTGGGAGACACCTACTGCAGTAATCACCAGTCCTTTTTTGATACCTGCAGCAATTGGCAACTTACATTTGAACTGGGCATTCCAGGTTATAGAGAAACTGGAGGAAGCGCTAAAATACATTTCATTTTAAAAATATAATAAATATATATATATTTTACACATTCTTTTGAAATTAAAAGTCAATAAAGCCTTGAAAGACAAGGAACTTAATTTGATATTCCTATTGCAAAAACATTTCAAGATAATTGTATCTTTGGGTTTATGAAAGTATTTTTTAAATATTCAAATTTCATCTTGGTTTAAAAGGCTGGTGGGGGTGGGGTGGGGGGGGGCAGAACAGATAGCTACAACTTAAAATGAACTGCCTGTTGTTTAGCTGGATTATAGACAGTATGGAAAACATTTTTTCAAAATGGAAGAGTGTAAACTTCAAACTGGAGGAAATGTGAAATTTCGAGAGGATCCAGACAGACACCAAGTGAGAAGAAACAAGAAGGTCTCCTAGCAGACACTACGAGTGAGAAGAGTACTAAATTCTCTTGTGGCCAAGATTGCCAGATGTGTGCAGAGGTGATAGAACTAGGTGATAGCATCCGACTGAGACATTATAAGAGCATACGGTTCAACCATGGACTGTTCTTCATGTGGCCACATCCCTGGAGCCAGAAATCGTTAACCGGTTCGCTTTTCACTAAAGCCAGTGGATTGTGAAACAGTTTTAATCCCTTTTTTTCTCTGACGATGAAAACATAACTGGAGAACCGAGGTCCCACGCACCTGCCACTGCAGACCCAGATGTAAAAAGGTCCCATTCTGTGGCCGACCCAGAAATAATCCAGCTCTCCATGGTCCAGTCTCAGCTCCTCCCCTGCCCAGCCCGCTTTCTTCAAACTGGACTCTTCCCAGCAGCAGTGGATCAATCCGATGGATCCTCAGCGGCCCCTCTGCTGAAATCACCCCCACCCTCTTCCTCCTCCCCATCCCCTTCCCCTTCCCAATCTTTGCTCCAGTTATTGCACTAGTATGTACAGAAAAAAAAAAGCTATGAAAGTCATCAGTATGTTTCTGCAGTTTGTCCGCGTTCTTCTTACACATGCAAGTCCTGCTGGCTGATAGTGGTGGTTGAACATGCAAGACTTGGTGTACTTAGGGCCAGGGTTCAAAGGGTTAGAATTTCAGCTGCCTTCTTCTCATGTATTTCTTCTCCTCTTCTCCTGTGGAAATGAAAAAGAAAATGCAGAGGAGTTAAGTTCTGGACCGCCTGACCTGGACAGGTCCAGAGAATTAAACGGCAAGCTTTGCCTTTTCTCCAGAGTGCCTTTTTCTGTCTTTGGTTGACACTTTCAGTACTTTTAATCAGCCACACCCTGCATTCAGCAAGCATGCTAAATAAACCTTACCTTTCGTGGATTTAGTTTTCCTTTGAAAACAAACCTTGTTTGCCATTATTCATAAAACTGTAGCAGCTGCCTGACTTTTTAGACAGAAACACATTAAACAACAAAAACAATATAACAGTTAATGTCATCTGCAATTCTTGTGATGCTGTTCTTTCACCTGTGTATGGTTATGATCTGTTAGAAAAGACTTAGTCTCCAAGTCACATTCAGCATGAGTGGTGCTAATAAAATGACTGTGCTGGAAAAGCAGCTCATGCAGTCACCAGTTCATGACTGCTTTCAGGGCCAGATGTACTAAAAGACTATACCTGCTTTAAGAGTGGCCAACATATTAGGTTGGAAGTGCTGGGTGATATACACTAAACAAGCATAATAATCTGGGAGCTTTCATACAGTTTGCGAAGGTCATTTGTCTGAACCGGTTAGACCATTAATTTAAATTTGGGCGTTCCTGTAGAAACCACAAAAAAGAGGTGTTTGTGCCAAAGAGATTTCTCAAATCTTAAATAAGATGTGCTAAACCTGCAAGGAATTACAACACTTAAAATTACTCCAGACTGTTAGAGATTTTGAAAAGTGCGTCTTAAAAGCAGTCACAAAGACAAACCATTACAAACCACAATGCCAGTCCCTAAGCACACACTGCAGCAAGAATGACCCATCACTTTTAGCAACAAGGAGTGAAATGTAGAATGATGGGAAAAAATACTCTTCCCCTATGTGACGGTCAAATTAGATTAATACATTACCTACAGTAATTCATTAAATAAAAACCCAAAGTTATAACAGGCACTCTGTCTATGAAAAGCCTTTCAAATATGAAAGATTTAAATTAACTAAATTCTATGCTGCCATCACATCCTTAAAATCATGTAGGCTACACAGTCAAACTTAATTACAAATAGCTTAGGCAAGTCCCACAGGTTAATTCACAATTATTTTACTCTTAAGTAGAGCTTTAACCAGCTGTCCAACTTATCAGAAAAACTGACCTTTCTTGCACACAGTGGACATTGTGCCATACATTGATACTAGAGTTTTTCTCGTAGGACAGAACGTTTATCTTGTAAAATGTCGCAACACAACTGCAGTTTGCATGTACTGTATGTGCTGTGAGTGGCATTTCGTAGTACATCTGGCCCTATGTCTTTGAGCAGCCCCTGCATTAAATGGTCAAAAATGTATGAACTTAATTACTGATATTGCAGGCAATTAATAAAATGGAAATTACAGCAGCAATAGGTCCCTCAATTGGCCATTGACCAAACCAAAACAGATGAAACTTCTTTCAAGTGACTGTGATAGAATCTTGGCATGAAATAAGTGAGCCAGAAAAAAAACACCTAATGATTGTTTCAACAACGACTGCAATGAATAACATGTCCAGCAGTTTCAAAATGATTTAGAATTATCCTGTGTCTCCTGCACACAATCCTCTTTTATCTCCTGTTGGACATCTTTTCCCATTGCAAGGAGATCCCAGAAAAGGAATTCACTTTGGAAGGAGTTGGAATTTCTTTTTGGCAAAAAAGCAGATTCTCCTGAATGAGTATCAGAAGAGTACAGTAGTCCCATGCTGTATGGATGACAGGGTGAGAGACAGAGGGCAGAAATGTACCTTCTCCTGAAGACTAAGAGGAGAATGTTAGGCTGCAGGGGGAAGAAATAGAAAGCATGTTGACTTTGGTTTTCCAAGGGTCTCAGTCGTGCCACGGAGTTCTGTTCGTTGCCACGGAGATGTTTGCTTTGTGGGTGTTGTCCTGTAGATCTTCATTCTGTGTGCTCATGACACTGCAGTGCGTCTTTGGAAATCTTTTGTACACAGTGCAGTACCTTCCCCTCGAGGTATGTGTGAATTTCACCCCCCCCCTCAGTACCAGGACACAGATACTCCTCTAGTGTTAAAACTGAAGTGGCATCAAGTATTTCAAAAAGTAATGTGCACCTTTTCAGACTTGAAATGCCCACTTTCAAGTGTTCATTATTATTTCTCTAACCACTGACCTAATACTATGGCTGCATACAACAACAGAGACACAATGC
This sequence comes from Lepisosteus platostomus, assembly GCF_059453375.1. NCBI lineage: Eukaryota > Metazoa > Chordata > Actinopteri > Semionotiformes > Lepisosteidae > Lepisosteus > Lepisosteus platostomus. Next base: position 15,310,394 of record NC_142632.1, read on the forward strand.
CTTCTTTGATGATCACCCTTGTTCCTATGAAGTTATTATTCCCCCCAAACCTCTATAAATACCCTTTGGTACGAGAATGTCAATGAGACCTTTAACTAAAAGTATTTACTATAAATTTATCAAAAAGAGCTGCTTTTGAGACTCACAGTACACCTGTCTCAGGAGCACTGGCCATTTGAAGACTTCATAAAGGGTTCTGAATTGAGAATTAGCTACAGTTTTAGGAAATTCTGTACTTTATCGTTGGAGGTTTATTGTGCATTCTGCCTTTTAGCATCAATTAACCCATATTTTATATTTTCCCCACTACTGCTACATAGCTCTCAGGTCTCACTGTAATCACAGGTCATTGAAGGTATTAATTTGTTTTGCTGGCACAGCACTCCAGATGCAGAGGAAGGTGACATGTCAAGCTGACTCCCATTCCTTATCCCATAATAAACTCAATCGGATCACATACCTTCCAGGTAGTGGCGGGAAAAGTACTTGAGAGTTTCGTCCAATAGGATGACAGGAATCGAGATCTTCAGGACCACCACCCACTGAGACCACCGCAAAGGTGTCACCTGGAATATCAGCTGAGAGGGAGGGAAGGGGTGGGGAATTACAGGGCAGAAACCAAAGAGGTGCTTGTGTTCCTGTAGGTTTTTCATGGCCTCAAAAAACAGGACTGTAACAGCAGTTACAATGAACTGCAGCTATCCTCTGGAATGACAGGAGCAAAACATTCCATAAGTGCAATGCTACAGTACCTCATTTTTTCTCTTAAATACCACTTTGCTGTATGTCTCTATGCAGGAGTTCAACAGCATGTTACGTTCTTTCTGGTTTTCAGATTATATCTTGCATAGGCAATCCATTCATGACAAAATGACATTTTCACTTAGAATGTTATATAAAGAATAGGCTGTGATGGACTGGTGTCCCGTGCAGGGTGCACCCTGCCTCCTGCTCACTGCTTGCCGGTACCCTGAATTGGATGTAGGAGTTACAAAATGGATGGATTTGATCAAATTAAGGGTTTTGAGCCTAAAACAAGGCAGAACACTGTTAAGACTGCGCTTGTCTGCAATGAATGGGCAGCGCAGGACTGCTGCACTTACCGGCAGGGGCTCCACGTACAGGATGAGGAAGTGCAGAGACATCGACAAGACAATGGCCCCCAAAAGCCAGATGTTCACCCAGGGAGGCATCCTCAGCAAGGACTGGTTCTCAGACAGGCTAATGAAATGAAAGGGTGGCAGGAAATTACCATCAGGGGCTGGACTCAACCAGCCTTGAGTGCCACGTTACCTTTGCACGCACAAGAACTTACAGTCAGTGCAAACCTTTTACACTAACAATCTAAAGAGAAAAGACTGGACAAATTCACACTGCCCTACTACAAACAACCCCCTGGAATTAAGACACACAGGAAAAAGTCTATGATATCCTATTGAAAAAAAAAACGTGTGAATTCTCATTTGTTTTTCAACAGTTTTAACTGCAGTTTGGCTGAGCTGTTATTGGTTATCATTTAAACTATCACTAAATGAAGTTAAAAAACAAAGTAAGGACACAAAAACTAAATTGGTCTAGTGGAGCTCGGTTCCCCTATCCTAGGTTTTAAGCTATATGGATTACTGGAGTTTATGCCTCACGCTTCTGCTTGCCTGCGTGTAGAAATCTCAAACCCATCTCTCTCGCATTCCTTGGAGCAGCTCCCCAGCTCATTCCTTGCCTCAGTGAGGGGGATTTAGGCAGCCTTATCCGCACAACTAGACTGGCATTCCCTCTGCTGGGCGAGTTGCACCAAATATTCTCTACATATTCCATCTCACTATTGCATTCATTAGCATTTAACTGAACTACATAAGTGAAAGTTTACTCAGATACAAAAAAGTCCACATTAATATCAGTCTGTACTTTATAATATGATACAACATTTAATCTAATTTAGCTACTTAAACTTGGTATGAGCAGGACATGTCTAATGCACAGTAATGTACTTACCTGTTGAGCGCGTTGAACATCTCTATAGTGACCAGCACAGATAGAGCCATAGTGGTTGGGTAGCGTGACTCAAATATTTCACAATCAACGTTGGCGAACATGGGGTTGTCCTCTGTGCACTGCATGAAGTGTCTCTGTGGACCGACAGCCACACACATGAACGGATGAAAGGTGTTGTACAAGGCAAAAGGTAAAACAATGTTCATAAATTTTGAACCAGCCTCAATATAATGTTACTCAAATCAAGCCAGCAATTGAGAATATAAGTTTAAAATGTGTATCATACAAAATGCTGCCATAAAGCAATTATGCTTCGTCTTCTTGAGTTGTGATACTATCTCGGCTATTTTCCATTTATAGTTTGTATTAAACCTTTTGATGTGCTTCCAACTTACCAGCTGGTAGAAAGAAACCTGAGGACCTTCTTCATCAAGTAGGAACCACCATGTAGCGGCCCCTACTGTTCCCAGGCCAACATACCCTGCAGGGTATAACTGCGGTTATTATTCCGTCTTGACTAAAGCAAACCACCCCCAATGCATCGACCCTTCCAAGTTTACAACTTGTTAAACCAATCTGGTGGAAAAGTCATTCCGAGCAGCTCAAGTGATCAGAAGACCTTCGGGCTCTTGTGGTTTTACCAAGGTGTTCTCTGTCAACGACCAGAGTGCAAGAAGGCTCCCTCTGCTTCTACTGATAAAAGGGGACAGATCAGAGCTAGTTTGGGTGCCCCCCCCCAGCTCACCTCCGATTGCCAGATATCGGAAGAAGAGCCAGCCGGAGATCAGGGGCTCCTTGGGGTTCCGCGGGGGCTTGTCCATGATGTCCAGGTCCGGGGGGTTGAAGCCCAGGGCGGTGGCAGGCAGACCGTCCGTTACCAGGTTCACCCACAGCAGCTGCACAGGGATGAGGGCCTCCGGGAGGCCCAGGATGGCGGTCATGAAGATACTGGAGACAAGAGGACAGAGCCCTGATGTCAGGAATCAATGGTCTTATAAAACGGCTACCACAGGAAATGTATTAGCTGGGTGTCTCCTTGTCAGAATACACATGATATAGTGCAAGGCTTTTCATATGAAAAATATGGGATGATAAACATTTTGGATAGTTTGGTCAAATTCTAATAATGATCAAATGAGCTGACAAATATATAGGAAGAGCGGACGTATTGCTTAATGTTAACTTGACTGGCCAAGGATCAGCACCGTCCCAACTCCCCTCAACCATGAGGAATGAACCAGGGAGCTGCTGCAAGAGTGAAGTTGGGGTGGACGGAGGAGTGTTAAATCAGGCACAGAGTTAAAATTTATTAAGCATTTATTAGTATGATTGGGCAGAGGCAGGGTGCAGGTCCACAGGTAGCTATGTACATATCCGAATGATTCAGTAAGTGAGACAAGGTTTTCTTACCACACAACCTCGCCCACGTTGGAGGAGATGAGGTAGCGGATGAACTGCTTCATGTTGTTGTAGATGGCCCTGCCCTCCTCTACTGCTGCCACAATGGTGGAGAAGTTGTCGTCCGACAGCACCATCTCCGAGGCGGACTTGGCTACGGCGGTGCCCGAGCCCATTGCGATCCCAATCTCCGCCTTCTTCAGGGCTGGGGCATCATTCACGCCATCACCTGTCTGACAGGGGAAGGGGACACCATCACTGACAGGGCGGAATGGAAAACTGTCTGTCCGAGACCAATCTGGTCTGCAATGTGTATTCATACTGTTCTGACCTTAAGGCTCCAACTTTAAACAGTACAGAGCCAAAACATAAAAAAATGATTTTATGTTTTGGCTGATTCAAAGTTTTGGCTGATTAAATCAACAATTATTTTACATTTATTTTGCATAGACATACATCTACTGTTCAAACATGCCTCTAGCAAAAAGATTCCTTGCTTATTTAAGCTAATTACATAAGCTATCATGATAATGAAATTGGAAGAAATAACATTGAATCTGGTTGACTGAACGAGCAAGAGCACTCCTTCTGAATCGGACTGTGTCAGAGGTACTGTATCCAAGCCAGGTCCCGCAGGTGCCTGGAGGAAGCAGGTTTTCCATCAACTTGGTTATTAATGACCTTATTCAGTTAATTATTGGCTTAAATTTGGAACTTTTTCTCAGCATGTAAGGTGCTAGTGCTTTAAAAAGACTGGCAGTAGAAAACCTGCAGACACCCTGGCCTCCCATGAGAGTCTATAACTAGGTATTGGCTTAAGATTAAAACCGGTTCAGTCCTTCTCAGGTCCACTCACCATGGCGGTGATCTCGTCGAAGGACTGCAGGTACTCCACAATCTTGGACTTGTGCGCGGGCTCCACGCGGGCGAAGCAGCGGGCTTGCGTGCAGGCCTCTTTCTGGTCCTCGGGGGACAGGTCGTCAAACTCCCGGCCTGTGTAGGCCTTACCAGTCACCTCCTCGTTCTCCCCAAAGATCCCAATCCGGCGGCAGATGGCCACCGCCGTGCCCTTGTTGTCGCCCGTGATCATGATGACCCGGATGCCGGCCTCGCTGCAGAGCTTGATGGAGTCCGTCACCTCCTTCCGCGGGGGGTCCAGCATGCCCACGCAGCCCACGAACGTCAGGTCGGTCTGCCGTTGGGAAGAAGGAGGGGAGACGGGAAGCTTTTGTGAGAAATGAACAGCAAACTGCATTGTGTGAAGAAGGCGAGTGCCTGGTTCACTCCGCAGTGCATCTGAAAATGCTTTGCCATTTGGAGTGACCTGGAATGTCAGAAGTGCCACGACAGGTTTAAAAGGGTAAAATGTACAGAGTAAAGTGTAATACCTCCATTTTACATCACAAAACAGACAACATTCTCAAGTAAGCACAGTGCCACATTCCCGTCATTGTCTATGATTCAGAATGAGGCAACAAAATATCCAGCCCGGCCCTATTATACTGTAAACAAGCAGGCTTTTGAAAACATCTCTTTAAATCCAAAAGTAATACTGCTTTCAATTTTTGTGTAGGCTTTTCTGACAAATACTACTTACTTGTCCTTGTACTTATTCGCTAATACATCGCATCACATTTATTACAGTTATTACAGGGACTAGTGAGCAGGGAGGGCTGCTTCACATCATAATTCGTAGGAACTCTCTCTCTCACCCGTGGCAAGACTAGGGGTCTGTCAGGGTTTCTGAGAAATTGGGACTGCAAATCCCTCAAACAACAAAAACTTTCAGATGGAACCAAAGTAAATAAAAATCTCCACATAGTGTGAAATTAGGCTTTCTGTTACAGTACATCAGTCATAAGGGTAAATCTTGCAATAAAGAGATCCCTGCTCGGGGACAGGTGCTGATGAGCTGACCTCATATATCGCGAACTTGGCAGAGTTCTCCAAGTCCATCTCCTCTTTCCTGGGCGGGATGTCCCGTGTGGCGAGAGCCAGGCAGCGCAGTGTGTCCCTGCCGGTCCCCCACTCCTTGATCTGGGCCATCAGCTGTTCCCTGAGTGGTGGCGTGAGTGGGATCTTACGGGTTCCCAGACGCAGGTAGGTGCAACGTTCTATCACACTCTCAGGGGCACCCTGAATGGAGGGACAATGGCTGAGCATTGAGGCTGTGTGATGGATTCCGGAATACTAGAATAATGGGCCAGATAACAGGCAAGACACCACTGGAATACTCCCCCTGTTGAAGCTGAAGCTGTGTATAAACAGTTCTTCAGTATTACAGTATTACACAAGAACCATTTTCTTTTATAAAAAGACAAATTGCCAGCTAGACCTGTCACTATATACTTTCAACTAATTCCAAAACCTTTTTATACTATTGGTGAAACACTCATGAGAATACTGTATATTATAAAGACATTTTAGTCTAATTAGTCCAATTAAGATGTTTTAATCTTGATATACCCAACAGGACAAAGAAAAAAAGACCAAACTCTCAAGCAGAATTAAAAGCTGATGAAACAATCTTGTTACGGATTGCCCCAATAAATATTATTGGAGTTCTTTACTGCAGTAAAGCACAAAATCTGATATGTGACTCTATATGGTAGGTGAGAGTCTGTAAGGAGCAGTGCATCTTTATTATCACATTAATTCAAACATCATTTGAGCTGCAGAACTAAACGTGTGGAATAGAATTGCTTATATAAAAAACAGTACCTCTCTCTATGTTAGAGTCACTTATTTATTTTAAATTTCAATATTATGTTGTATATATGATTAACTGCATGAAATGAACCCATCCTATATACAGTACATTTATTTAATGAGCTTAAAAAGCTAGTTCTTAAGTATCATGAGCAATTTGAAATTCCATTGCTATTACAATGTGTGTAAATGTACAATAGACTTTGATGAAAATAAATTGTGAGATATAGTGTATATCACCTATAACATGCCAAAAATGCTGCAATATATATTGTACAGTATATATTCAGGCTTATTGATTTCCCCTTTCCCCAGAACATACTGTATTAAGTATCTTATATCTTATGGAGTTTCTTATGTACCTATTGTCAATTGTGGATTTGTATTAAAAATGCAGGTAATATGTCAGTGTACCTGAATGACAAGATTTGTTCTGCCTTGATGGTACATTACACTGGCAGCATAAATTATGTTTTAGTTAATGGTCTCCAGGAAAAATATTCAGTATATTTTCTATATTGTGATTAAGAAATAAAGTAGAAATAATCATGAAAGGTAATTTGTAAAGGGGGTAGGAGAGAGAATTGCTGATAGAAATGTGTTCTCTCCATTTTCTGTACCTTAACGAACATCTTGCTCTGAGTGCCAGGCTTGGCTGGGCTGCAGTAGACAGACATTGACTTGCGATCACGGGAGAACTCCAGGGTGAACTCCTTTTTCATCAGCTGCTTTATGACCTGGGGAGAGAGAGAGGCAGGGTGAAGGAGAGCTGTCAGGCACACACGCTTCAGTGTAAATGACAGGCAGGCCAGTCACAGGTGGTCAGTGCAGTACGATATCACTAATCCGTCACAGCAGGGGATGGTGACAGCTTGTCAGCCCCACTGTGCATGTGCAAAGCCAAAAACTGCACCACTGTTGTGCTTCATTTAAATCCTCTTTTCTAATGTGGGATTTCAATCTAGTATGCGACAATACAACTGTATTGTGTGTTGTATGTGCAGAAATACAACAATGTAACCGTAGAAAGAGGCTCATGTGTTTTAACCTACTTCTCATAGTTAATGGGCAGAGACCTTCCATTAATGTCCTACTTTTTCCTTTTTTGAAGGTCTCAAAATGGTGGCTGTTTTAGCACTAAACTGCCCTACATTTGGAGAACTTGGCGAATTAATTTAATTTCATGGACAGGAATAATGTCCTTCCCCTTCTTCCCCCCCAATTCCATTCCATCATTGTTTACACTGCTCATCTATTCTCATGTAAAGACAGATGTGCGTTGTTTCATGCTTGAACTCCAGTATTTTCACCATTTTGTAAACTGTACAGTATGTGTTTGCAATAAATCCTCTCGGGTGATAATTTTCACATGAAGAGAAGATGAGTTGTTCAGCTAAATGGCAGATTTTAAGCTGGCTGTGGTGAAACAGAAAATGTAACATTGACTTTTAAGTCCCAGCTGTTCTAAATTCTGGCTGAATTAATTTCCTATTAGAACTATTTTCTGCATATCAGCTGTGTTATACATACTGCAGGCAGCCACGCTCAGCAGCTTCTAGTGTATCTACAGGGAGAGTTTTACGATTTTCTCTCTCCACTAGGTGTCCCCATTGTATTGGATACATTTTACACCTCACTGTGGGACAATAAAAGTGAGGTATCTACCATGAACACACTCCAGGCACCTGGGAAACATCATTAACAAAGAGCTAAAATTCAATCATTTTGGACAGCACAGATGTAACGTTGAATAAAACACATTCATCAGGCATCCTGAAAAGAAACCACAATCCCATATAAAGCAACACATCCCATCTTTTGAGTAGTGAAAAAAACCTAAAGCTTTCTCCAAGGAATTTAAAGGGAGATAAATAATTTTCATATTCCGACTTTTAAAAGCTTACTTGGTCCAGAGCCTTCCAAGTAACTCAGGTCATCAACCAAGCTATTTTTTTTCCCGTTGAAAGACTGGTTCAAACTTGAATGTTTAGCTAACCCCCTCATAAACTTATACTTGTCTAAATATTATTCTTAACTTTCAAGTGCTGGAGTCACTAGAGGGCTTTTCAGCCTTTTACAAGGGAGAGTGGTTGCACTGCTTGCCCAGGCTCATTGAGGAAATGGGAAATACCAGTAGCCATTTACACAGATTAAATCTCATTGCATCGCCATTGTTCGAGCTGCAGTACAGGCTGTTCCATTCCACAGACTCCAGGCATCCACATAGTACAAGGGTCAATAGAACTCAGAAAGCAATGTTTGTTTAGGTATTTTAATGAATCTGTTGAAGCACTGTAACCCTTGCTTCAATTTGATTAAGTTGCTGCTCATTTCTCTACTAAAAGGTCTACAAACCATCTAGAAGCCTCATTCATTTTTTTTCTGTATTCTGAAAGCGGATGAATGAGAAATTGTAAGGGCTCCTTATACTGTAGTCAACATATCAAAATTACAGCCAAATCCAGCAGAATGACGGTATTTTTCTTACAAATTAAAATTTGGTGTTCAGGGGAAAAAAAAACAAAAACAAGCTTCTGATTTTCAAAAGCTTACATTTTTCTGGGTCTTTAAACGAATCTCAGAGCAAAATCTTAAAAAGATAAGAAAATGTGGCACAAAGGGTTGACCATATTTTTGGTGAGATTTGGTAAACACCACTGACTGTCTTGGGGTTTAATCAGCGCAATGCTGTAAGCTGGATGTTGAGGAGAGGACTGAGGGCAAAGTTCTCAAGATTTCTGTTTTTGCATTTCAATTTTAAATTAAACTTAAAAGGGACCTTAACCACTTTTAATTAGTATACAAAACATCTGCAGTATCATAGGTTATTAACTACTACTTTCAATAAAAAATAGTAGTAGTGTAAAAAGGGACATTTCTGTAAAACAGTGTAAGAATGTAAGAAGCATAAGACAAGATGAACTTTAATGTCCCCTAGGAACACACATCACATCTATTGCATGTACGTAACTCATAACAAAAAAAGTCACGCACAAACGGTTTATAGTGACGCAATTGCATTTACCTTTGGCATCTGAAGTAAGCCAGTAATACAATCGGTCAAAAATAAGGCAATAAGGAGGCCTGTACAGTCTGAGCTGTACCTTATCGATTTGCAAACCTTACCGAATTGCATGCTCCAGCCCGCTCCACCTTGCTGAGCCCAGAAAGGTGGGTCTTGAAGACGTTCATCTTCTCCACCAGAGTGGTCAGTGCGGTCTCGGTGGCCTCTCCCACTTTCTCGTATACCCCCTTGGACTGCAGAAGACAAAGAAGGCTTGCGCCAGTCATGCCAGAGGCCAGGGGGACATTGTGGAGTAAGACACAAGACACAGCACACGGAAGGTTGCAGGGGAACCAGACGAGCTGAAATTGTTCCTCTGAGACAATGACACAGAAATCTGCAGTCTTAGTGCGACGCACCGTGGAGATGTTTCCTGAAATATAAGGGATACGTCTGCCACATTCAATTAATTTAGAGAGGCAAGAACGCCAGACCAAGACTGCAGTAGTTTCAGATTCCTCTATCAATAATCACCACTATAGAGCACCAAACAGAGCACAATAAACTGAATTTGAAAGCTCACGGCAAATGAAATAATTTACTATAAAAACAGCACTAAATAGAGATAAATACACTGAATTTGAAAGCTCACAGCACATAGAATAATTTACTATATTTTATTTATTACTATATTATAAACAATTAAAGAATAAACTAATAAGAGACTAAGTAGCATGGATTGTCTATAAGTATCTGAGTTCGTTTTATGCAATCATATGAATAAGAACAACTCAGAGCTGGCAGTATTGGGCACAACTCTTTTTAGTGGAAGTGGGAAAATAACAGGAAACATATTCAAATAGACAAAACCAGATAAGAATTAAAATAACTTGCTGTTCACCCTACGAGCACACTGCAACTGTTTGTAGTCAACCCCCTACCTGAAGCTTAACAATGTCAAAGCATGTATTAAGAATAGAACTTGTAAATTTTAGATAAAACTGTATTTGTCTAGAAGGTGTAACATGGACAGGCCACGCCCCAACCCACATTTGTATTCCCTGACTGAACAAAACATGAAACAGCATGCAGGACCCATATGTTTAATTTCATAAAGAGAAACGATACTGGTCTGAAACTGAACCAGAATTGCTTTTACAATGTTAACATGTTCAATGTATACAAATAATATAATGTAATGATCAAAGGCAACAAGTAGAGTGCTCTTTTGTCAAAATGTACCCAAGAGCACTCACGGTGTTTTTATGATGAGGTTATAACTTTCGTCTTCCATTCAGACTGACTGGTGGAGGTTACAGATCTGTATGAATGTGCATTGCTTGACAGATCGCCCCTGTTCAACAGCTTGGCGCCGTGTGTAAACAGTGCAGTGTTTTTCTTAGAGATGCACTACTCTGCATAGCAACCCCACACAGATGTGTAAAACGGCAGTGAAGCATCCCAGCTTACATTCATCTCAGACTCCCTGTTCGAAAAATGCAGAAACATGCTCAGAACCCCTTAACTGTTAATGTGCAGGAGGCCTGCCTTAATAATACTACAGTATCTTTGGTTGTGTCTTGCATTAGGACATTTATTTATGTTTAAAGAAAGACAGACTCCATTAACTTTGCTTTTTATGGTATGTCCTTGTGCAGTTCAGAGAACTGGGCTGCAGTATTTCTACAGTGCTACATGCTACAGTGGTAGCTTTTAAGTCACTCTCTGACTCGAGCAATTTAATTCATAAAATGGGCAATTCAAATTCAAAGCCACCCTCCCCGGGTTCTGCTAAAAAACCCTAATATTCTCACTGTTATACCTGTACAATCCTCTGAAACCCAATAAGAGCCAGCCCTGAATTTGCTGAGAAAAGTTCTAACTGTAAGTATTCTCTTTTCTACTAGAGAAATAGATTACACTGCAATGTGTTTTTGACTTACAAAGACAGACATCGAGCTGGGCTTTGGAGTGTGAAGATGAACGACCACATTCCCTACAGCTTTTTTTACACAATCTGTTCCGTCAGTGGCCCAGTTTTTTTTATTTCTCAAGTGGATATAACCCAAAACATTTAGACCTGTGGTTAAGGTTAGTATTGACCTAATTTCTGGGTTTCGTATCATTCAGGTTTGTAGAATGTGAGTAATTTGGGAACTTTGCAGAGTAAAGTTTAAATAAGGGTGACACTACTTAAAGTACTTGAGAAGGTGAAGTGATAATATTGCTATTGCAAAGGGAGTTAGAAAAGAAACCTGTGGCCAACCCAAACAGTGGATGCAGAAACAGTTTACAAGGGTCTTTTCAAACAAAATAAAAATTACAGGCATCAATTAACCTCTCTGATTAAAGATCACATGAGAACTATTGGTTTAAATGACAGCTTGGACTAGCACTGTGAAAGGAGTGGCTGACTTATCCACAAATCCCCACTGTCTTTTAAAGTGCAATGAAATGAATGGTATATGCGGACCAGAAGAAAAACACGTTGTGAAATGATCCAGAAAGAGGACCAGGTTGACCAAGGGTGGGTGTTGATTATCTAAACACGCCCAGAGAGAACACAGCCATGACCGGAACAGTGCTTGCTCTGGAATTAGCAAGATACATCAGATACATCTATAGTGTGCCATTCCCAAAAAGCTCACTGAACATGTTCAAGATTTAAGAAGCAAAGATGTACCAACAAAACTTAGGTCTGGCTTATACACCTTCACTTGTTACTGCATAAATGATGCTAAATGGTAATCAAAAGTGTCACTCTATTTAATTCTTTTGTAATTTAATTGCAGCCAATATACAGATAGCAGTATTGAATTTGAGTTTTTTTAAGGCTCCAGCACAGAATCACTGCATAGGTCCTGCTGCAGGGAAGCCTAATGTCCCACAGATCCCTAGTGCAGACGTTTGTGGAGAGGAAAGGCTTACCTCATTGTAATCCAGAGAGGAATCGTTGCACAGTGCACAGATCGTCGCCAGCTCCACCAGGCCATCGTAATCCCCACACTGCACCGGTTGGTCTCCCTTCAGCCTGCAAAGATAAAACCATATACCAGTCACATACAGACAGGAGGGGTCTCACGTCAGAGGTGTATCTACAGTATGCATACTGTGTACAACATTACCTATATAATGTCTTCTTAAGGCTGTACAGTATTCATTAGGTGCACCAGAGATATTCTTACTGGGTATTGTCACACTCACCATCGCTGCAACCTTTTAAATGACCCTGAGAAAATCCTTCCCATCTGGCTGGAGATTCAAGCATATTTTAACTCACTTTTAATCCTTCACACTGGCATCTACAGCAAGGTGTTTCAGTGTTGTTGTTTTTGTTATTTAGGGGATTACAGTGTCCAACCATTCTAGAATCACATTTCATGTTTGCACTCAAGCTACAGTTTTCCTCCTGTTTTTAGATTACTGTGCAGAACCTTGTTAAGTCAGTCCCCAGAAACATTTAATTGGATGCAATACCATAAATCCCAGAACAGGAGTATTGTAGTTAATGTAAACAGCTTGGCAGAGATATCCACTAGAATTTTTCATGCATGTCTATGGTTTAATATACTATTTTGACATTCTGAGATCATACAGGACTGCTGGGAACCTAGCACTACAAGAACTCTGTCAGCCTCACAGCCCATACAGTATATATTTTTTAAACTTTTTTAGTCACCGCAGCTGAAAGCAGAATTAAATCTTATTATCACTAACAAAAATGACTACAAAGGCACAGATCCCACACATAACTGCAGCCGAACTACTGCACAGAATCCTTTAAAATCTACTCATGTTAATCCCATAACTAACACTTGTCATTCTCTATGTCTTAAATCTCAGTCAAATGACTGTAGTTTTGCAGTTGTCTACTTATATAAATATATAAATATTGACTAATGATGTGGCAATGCAGGGATTCAACTTACCTTCATTGTATTCACAAGTAATTGTCTGTGTCCTTTGAATTATTTAGAGCTTTAGATTTGACATTCTTTGCTTCACACACACCAGGCTGTTTTGATACTGTAGACTAGGATACATACACTCTGATCGCTTGCAGGGTTAGCAGTCACCCTTACTCGGAGAAATAAACTGAAACTCTATGTTCTTTGGATGTAAAAAAAAGGCTCAGTTCAAGAACACACCATGAGAACCCACTACCTAGCCCTGTGGTTTCAAGGCAGATTCCTATCAGAGCAGTAAATTCACCAACGTTAAAAGGAGAAGCATAAAGGCCAATAAAATAACCATTCATACATTGGAGGACAGGCACCTATATATAAATAATTAAAATACTGGTCCATCAACACCACTTACAATTTGCTGGTGTGAGCGGTGTTCATGGAACAGTAGGTGGCGCTGTTCCCCTTGGACAAGAATTTCCAAACGGATGCTCCAGAATGGCGGCCAGGAACACTGCGCTGTAGGAGGTGCTGTCACTCAGCTGAGACACTAAACCGAAGTCCTCACTATGTGGTCATTAAAAGTGCCGTGGTACTATTCGTAAGAGTAGGGGTGTCAACCCTGGTGTCCTGGTTAAATTCCACTGGGGGCTTGAACAATCTAATGCTCCCCCATTCAATTAGCAAAAGAATGTCTCACATAATGATTTTCCCACATCACCCAGGTGGGTACAGCATCCCAAGATCCTCTGAACTTTATAAATGTAGAACTTTATAATGTAATTAAGAACTTCATAAATGTATTTACCTATTATTTAATAACAAAGGGGAAAAACACTGATGTTACAGACTACAGCTTTAAGGAACTGCGCACAGACAGCTTTTAGTTGCCTTTGCCCCAGACATTTATTTAAGCCAATTTGTGAAACAGAAGCAACTCCAGTCAGAAAAAATGAGTCTGCAAGTTGTCATGGAATTCTGGATTAGGCTTTTAGAAAGACGGTGATATGATATAAAAGCAAGACTTCTCTTTTCCAGCAGGGTGTTGAGAATAAATCAAGACTGGAGGAAAGAAAAGATCTACAAGAGGGCCAAATGCAGTGAATTTGGAACTGGAAAATTGTGATGAATGGCAACAAAAAGCAGTAAAAAAAAAACATGGTGAAATTACAGAATAATGACTCCTCGTAAAACACGTATCAAAGTCAATGCTCCTCTCTCACTATGCTGTCTTTTAAAGTGCAATGAAATATATTCCCCTAGTCACATCTCATGCTAGTGGTCCATGATCGTAAGAGGTGATTGTCCATACTGGAGGTGTATATTAATGACATCACTAGATTACCCAATCAAAGGACATCCTACATAACTAGAAGACGCACTTACTAGAGCCAGAACTACCCGAAGAACCTGCTTGAAGGCAATCATTGTTAAAAGGCCATGCAGTTTAAGGAGAGCAGGAGTGGAACAAATGAATTGAGAGACTAGAACTGCATCAAGCTAATATTTTAACTGGTCCTAATGGTGTCTTTCTCCAGGAGGATGTTGGAACAGCACTTAAAAAGGGCTTCAAGAACACGTTTTGATCAAGCAGCACTTTGTGGGAAGAAATGAATCCCCTTGCTTTGGTGCCACGAGGCAGCAAATGAGGCAAAGAGAGCTTTCAGGTCCTGGCCTGGTAGTGTTGAGCAAATGCAAAAACTGTTCTGAACTGATATGACAATTCGTTTGCATCAGTGTATTACTCTGGTAACTCATTTTTGTTTCCTTTGCCTAATTAACCAAATTGGAATGATCTAACTCCCATTTGGGTTGCTACGCTCCAGTGCCTCTAACTGCCAGAAATAGAAGCAGAAGACCCTGGGCTGTAAATGTCTGCTGGCATGACGAATACTCACACTTGACCTTCAGGGGCGTATGTGGAGCCGGTGATGGAGAACTCATGCAGGGTACAGCTGGAATTGTCAGCTTTGTCCACCACGAACATCTGAGGGAAGAGAACAGAGGGGGTTTGTCTTACACTATAATACAATCACGCTCGATCAGGGTTTAATATACTACAAGCAGTCCCGTCTACAGTATGAAGTGAGCAATACTAGCAGCATTTGAATAAATCATAACATTTATTCAGGGATGCCTGACGAAAGTGAAAGTTAGGACACAAGAGTGACAGGGCCAAGGAAGGTGAACCCTGAAGCTAAAGAGGCACGTAGTTCTGCTATGAGTATATTCTTTTCATCTTTTTAAATTTTAATTCCATCAAGTAGTGTCCTGAATTCCAACCATTCCACAAGGCTATATATTATTGAATCAAGCACCATTTCTCAGGAGGGAATATGTAATGACACTGGAGGGCACAGTCTCCAGAAGTTACAGCGAAAAAAGAAAGGGAGTGCTGCAAATCTCCTTAGCATACCCATTGATGAACTCTCATAAAAAGACTCTTTTCACAATTTAAAAAACAATCAGAGAGTCTGTACAAATAACAAAAGCAAGATTATAAAACAGATAAACAGGCTGCTCTGAAGGCCTTCAAAAGATGGTCTTTTCACCTAGAAATGATGCTTCACATTTTGCCATGTCCCTAAACAAAGCATCAATACCATGAGAGCAATAGAACAAAATGACAAACAACCAGATTTATTTGTCCTTTGAGAGCTGTCTGACCTGCTGTCTCAGAACCTGGCAGTGACACAGAATCTCATTTGGGATGGATAGGAAGAGGAAAAGGGAAATGGAAAAGTCTGGCTGGCCCAGGGCACTGGGGACTGTGTGATTGAGGGTTAATAACAAGAGACTTTTCCTGAGTTCTCAACACATCAGTGCCATGCTTGAAAGGCTCCACCTACCAAAGGGGTTTCCCCTGTGGTCACAGCCAATCAGAATCCACCTGATGTCATCCAGGATGAGGCTTTATTCCCCAGCATGGTAAAGGGCCAGGAGCTTCCCTTCCACTGACCCAGCACAAATCCTCTTCCACACTTGATCTAAGCCAGTCTTAAAGAGGAAGCATGTACAGTAGGTCTTCTCGTTAAGATGAATGCTTATTCAGGGAACTCCTGCCAAGCAATGTGCCTCACAGAAAGGACACTCTTTGGAGGTCAAACTAACCAAACCTTCTTGCATTACAGTCATTAGACAATACATTCTAGTTTGAGGCTCTCTTGTACAATTCTTGAGAGGGATATTTTAATATCCCATCTGGGGGTAAAAACATTTTAATGCACTGAAAGCAGGGCCATAAAGCATCTGCACTTTTCTCTATCAAATCAAGTCAACATGAATTAATGAAAATTAAAATTAACTAATGAAAACTTTGGCTCTGGCAAACAATTCCTGACACTGAACTTTGAGAAACTGATTTTAACTGCCATATAATCACAGCAGAAATAATATGTGAGCAAGTAAATCAATGTGTGACAACACAGCCTCACTTGGAGTGTGTGCTCCTCAAAGCTGTTCTCCCTGTGCTTTGACTGAAAATTAAATTAATGTGGAAGAACGCTATCAATCACTTGATAGCACTTATGCCCCCCACAAATCAACCTAAATTACTGTGCAAGTGACTTACTGTATCTAGCCGAATCAGGCTGGGTTTTAAATTAAACCTTAGCTGATGCACTGTGAAGTTTACCTTGTAAGGCCTGTTGCCCTGTGAATTAATCCCATATCGCTTTCATTTGTTAAGGCTCTGGCCACAATAATTAGAAACTGGTAAGCACTGTTACTCCCGGGTTCTGCCACATCTGCTTTATCAGTAAGGGCATTGAGACCCTGGCTGATAGACTGATAAACTACTCAATTGTACCAAAGCAATTGCTTGTTGCAGGTTGAATTAATAAGGCTTTGTGACACTCTGGGCTTTCCTGAATTATTAACCAACAATGTCTTTAATGCTATTTACACAGTGTGCATATTTCCCACAATAAAGACAGGAAGTAGGCATTCTTTTCTGGGATAAGATAAGATAGTCCTCAAGTCCTCAAGGTAAAAACAGCAGGGGAACTGAATTGGGCTGTGGCAGAGTAATGAGTGAATATCTGGATTCCCATTGGAGTAATGATGCAGAGATGAGGGAGTCCCCAGTTTCTCATAGGAAAGGGATCATTTCAAGGAACCCTATTTTTTTGGACTTTTTGTATGTACAAAATTAAATGCATTTATTTAAAAAGAATATTGTTTCTGCTAACTAGAGGAAATCAACATGTAACAAAAGTCCTCTACTCCTTGCCCAATTAAAGAACTGCATACATACTTCCTAGATTATTACCTTATAGCATGGAGGAGGATATCGACAATTGATGTACAGTAAGACTAAGTCATATGAAATGAGCAGAACATACACCATCTGCAAGAATTCATTGGACACTGTCAATGGTTCAGCAAAGGACCTCATCAGCATATCAAGACCAAAATCTACACAAACACTTATGATTCTTTACATATGTCTATGCAGTGTTAAGAGGAAGACTACATAACATGGTTGCTAGTGGTTTATAAATGTTTTATTCTATAACCCTGGTTCTGTTTAGATATACCCTTTAGACTGACAGGTGTATTGTACAATATGCTTTTTGTGAAAATCCTGACTAATGGCACTAGCAGACCTTACTGTCTTGCATGTTCCCAGAGAAATCAAGTAACCAGAAGAAATTACTCATTTATGTAGTGTTTGTTCCTTATTTATGAAGCTTTCCTTGAAGTATCCTGATCATCAGTTCTCCTTAAAGGGAGATGTTGTTGTCATCCTTAACAACATAACATCCTCACAGTCCCTGCAGCCACTGAGATCATTCTCTGTAGTAAATCACTGCTCAGAACCCTCAGTGCACTCCATTCATCAGGCCAGCTGGACTCGGCAACACGTTATTCCACGCTGAGCGCGTTCACTAGCTTGCTGCAGCTATCCAGATCAATATTCCATTTCAATAATCGACTGGCTTCCACGCTGCCTCTCCAAAAATAAGAAATAAGGAAAGAGGGTCAGTTCGCCTGGGTACTCTTTATGCAAAAAGCACAAAGAACTTTGGTATTGGTGGAAAATGCTTAAAGTAGAAAAAACTGCTGTCCCTTGGCTGGGATCATTCACTTCAAAGCTGTGGTACAACCAAGCTGCTTAGTTAATGAAATTGCCTTCCAGCAGAATTTCTCCTTGTAGTCTCTTCTACAGTATACAGAATTCTCACCATAAAGGACACTAGTCCTTGATCTGCACTTTACAATCCCTTCAATATGACTCCATATACTGGTGGTTTAAAAGCCTGGATTCTAACCAGAGCTGTTCGACAGAGAACAACCATTCACAATCCCAGCCACCACAGACACTCCTGTATAAGAGATTGCCCAATGTGCCCCTTTCTGTCTTCGTTTTCTACTTCAACAGGCACAGCACGATTAAAATTGCATTCTGAAAAGCTTTAAACCAACACATAGAATATCATGTCCCATGCCCTGGTCTCCACTGTGGTGTAAACAAAGTGTGAATTAAATGTGAAATAAATTGACAAAGCTATATGAAATCAAATTCAAGGGGCCTTTGACTGTGCTGCTAGAACCCCCACACTTCTTCCCCAAAATACAAGCATCTTCAAGTGACTGTATCTAAAGCTCTGTTCAGGTTGCATATCTATGAAAACTGCCACTTCACACCCAAAATAAGCCTCTTAATATTTTACACTTTTCATTAGTGGGTGTTTAAAGTCATCTGTGGCTTTTGCTGCTTGAAAGAAAAATGTTCTTCTTTTCTCAAGTGTTGTAATGATTTTACTTGTCTGTTATACTGACAAGGAGGCATTTATTACTGGCTGTGATAATGGCTATAGACTTCTGGGACTGAAGAATCTCTGGGGATCAGACACCAGAAAATGAAACAGTGTAAGATAAGAAAATGATTTGCGCTGGCTATTACTTCTGTGAGACGTGGGAGTCTGTGATGACTTTTTTCATAAGCTGTGCTTTCACAAAAACGTTCAGCAGAAATTGCTGTTGAACAAATTTAATTTAAACTTCTTTATGATGAATTCATGCCTGAATTTCTCACTATTATAAAAGTAGTTACATGAGTTGCATGCTCTCCTCGTTGTAGGAGCAACTTTAGCAAACCTTATCAAAAACATAAGGATGAGTCCTGAATGTCTGCTCCTTATATTGTAAGGACTGCCTGTCAGCTTGGAAACCTACTGATTATATCCTCAATGTCTGGAAAGGAAAAACTAATTCTTAAAAAAAACAGCATTCTACCCAAAGAGACTACATTTTATTCCAAGGACATCCTGTATGACTGGATTAAATATCCGAAATGCACCGCCTTACCAAAATATTAGAGAATGGTTTGTTTCATTGACATAATCCTTCCTGTCCAAAGTAGTAAGAATGGTGCAGCACATGGTATAGCCTATAAATCCTATTGTCTGTAAAGCAGCAGCAGACCAGACCTTTGCCTCAGTGTGCCATGTTAAAGGAAGGAAGGGTGATGTCAGTGATCTCACAAGAGGCATGACTGTTCTTGTATCTCTCATGGCAAGAACACACCAGACAAATTCACAAACAGTAGCTAGTGACAAAAATAAAACACCAGCAGGAAGCAACACAAGAACCTACTGCATCACCACCTCACATCTCACGAAGAGCTGAATCGACTGCTACAGGCTAAGTGGACACATATCTCCATGTACATCCATGAACACGTACTGGAACCAGTGAAAGATGTTGTAGCTGTAACTGCTGCCGGAGACTGATACTTCCGTTATTCAGAATTGAGTATACAGTATGTATGCATGAATTAGCATGAACTGATGCAGCATGCGTACAGAACTTTGCACATTTTCCCACAGGATATTCATTATATGGGCAACACGATGGCAGCACTGGGGTCCTGGGTTCCATGCGGGAACTGAGATGCTATCCGTGTTTGCGTGTGTTTCCTCCCACAGTCCAAAAACATGTCAGTAGGTTAATTTGCTTCTGGAAAACATGGCCCTGGTGCGATATGGTTTGTTAAGGTTGCTCCTGCGTTTGTCTGTGATGGACAGGGAGTATCAGACCTTCCACCTGTTGCTTGGCTGGGATAGGCTCTCCTGTGATCATGAATTGGATTTTAAGGGGTAAGAAAATGGATGGATGGATATTCCTTAAATGACAAAATTGCTTAACTTGCAAACATTCAACATCATTCAACACCTGTACAGTAAGTGCTTCAAATGGAGGCAGTTTCATTTCACAACATAGATTCCCTAGAAACACTCTGCTGACCTCTGACACCAGCTCACACAATATCCTTTGATATTCCCTGACCATTATGATACAATATGTAATGTTTTCAGTCAGTTTTGTTGTTGACGTGGCCACTGTTTTTCATGTAATGGAACAACATTATTTTCTAAAAAAGTTTTAAAAAAACTTTCGAAGTTTAAAGAGCCAGCAGATTGTTTCAAACAGAAATAAAAAAGAAAAGCTAAAAACGCACCATGGTTCTCACAGATCCACACTAATAAGCTGTGAAAGAAGGAGGCTGAAAATGAATCACCACTCTCAGGCACACAGCCTTGTGAGGAGCCGATACAATTTTTTTTCTGAACTTTTTTTTTCAACCCAGACACGGGTTCCCATCTTTATCACAGTGATGTTTTACTCGGTGGCCATGGCAACAGGGCCTAGCACTGTTTTGAGTTCGTACTCCAAACCTCTCTCTTGCTTTGACTGTGAGTAATGTTATGGCACTGAAACAGGAACCTGAGGCTCCCAGGCTTGGGCAGTTGTAATTGGATTACAATATATTTTCCACCAGCCATAATAATGTTATCCTTAACAGTGCACAGTGCAGAGGAAGTGAGCGCACAGCCAAGCTTTGTGCTAAAAATAGAGCAGCTAATGTTCTTTAAACACAGCACACCACTGAACATTTCGAAAGTGTGGGGATCCGAGAGGAACCGGATCTTCAGTAGGAAAACTCTAGAACAAACTTGTGCAAGTTCACCCTGTGTGTGCAGGAATATTAGACAAGGTCCAGAATTCAGCTGGAAGTCAGAGAGTTTCTCTTCATAAGTTTTACCTGGTTAAACCGTACCCTTTCTCTGACACCTAGATATCTGCAGCCAATGATACACTTTAACACTCTTAAACACCGCTGTTACCAAGTGTTTTATGTGATGAAGGGTGTTTTTTTGGACGCTTAATTTTATATCGGAGAATGTTTAAAAAGGTCTTTCCCGTTCGACCACAAGCCTGACTCAAGTTTTCATACATTAACAAAAAGTAAAAAGCTGGCAGAGAAGAAAGCAATTTATTTGCACAAGGAGTCGAACACCTCCTGAATGAGATGAAACGCTGCACTACAAGTTGGCTCTGTTGATCTGTTTCCACTCTGCATTCCCCTCGGATAGAGACGACAGCTTTCATAGCACCTGACAGCGTCTGTGACGTGTTCCTAATGGACTGGCTGGGATTATAGCAGAGCCAGACTTCCAGACTGGCCCCACCCCTGTTATGTTATTCCTCGAGACAAACGGTGCAAGCTACAGTACAACTTAAACCAGCTTCTGGGCCTCCGAAACATCACACTGGGGCAGCAGGTGCGAAGTGACTGGCTAGATGCCTTGTGCCACTAGTGGACTGTGACCAGAGTCCCCAAGCAGCAAAACGTGTCAAGATGGGACATTGAGATAAATAGAGCAGCCTTTTCACAAGAGTGACCCCTGTTGACTGTTAGTCACGCGCGCTAGTAGGTGTGTCAGGGCTGCAGAACCGAATTCAGTTCATTTAAACAACTAACATTTTCCATTTAAAAAAAATCAATAATCATTGTAAGAAGTCTCTATATTTTAAAATGCACTGAAATGAAACTCTTCTACCCAGAGTTGAATATTGCTGCCCTTTAAGGTAATTTGTCAAATTAAATATCTACAATGTCTGAGGCACCATACAGTAACTTGCTAGTTTCAGCACAACACAGTTTCTAAGTTCTGTTTGGTACAGCTGATGCAGAAGGAATCAGTTATGTCCAGCTGGGTAAGAACACAGCAGACAACCAGTTTAAGCACAAATGAAAAAGAAGATAGAAATAAAGAATACACTTTTTTATGAGTTCTCAAAGAAAATATGAATCGCTAAAATTTAACAGAGGAAAAAAATGCATCCATGTTACATGCTCAATAACAAAGAAGTAACACAGAAGAAGAATCTGGTAAAACAGATTTTAAGTTTAAAATCTATAAATCATTAAACAAGCAGAGAATCCAGAGTCCATCCTGAATTAAGATAATGGTTTTTCTTCCTTTTCAACTAGAAGAGCAAGATTTCCGTGGCTCTCAGACATCCAAGAGTTTTTAAAGAAAGCAAAAGAACTGTTACGTTTCATAATTTATACAGTACGCACTGGGTGGCACGGAGGTGCATTGGCTAGCATTGCTGCCTCTCAAGAGGACTCTGGGTTCAATTCCGGAACTGGAGTGCTATCTCCATGAAGTTTGTATGTTCTTCCCATGTTTCTGCGGGGTTCCTCCTGGTGCTCTCGTTTGCTCCCACAGCACAAAGACACACCTGGTGGTTAACTGGCTTCTGGGAAAACTGGCCAGTGGTACAAGTGTGTGTGCTGTGTGTTTGACTTGCATCCCTTGGTCACTGAGACGAGCTCCGGCTCCCCTGTCACCCTGACTTGGATTAAGTGGTTAGCCCTATAGGGCACCACTGATGTTTCTGAATTTAAAATTCTCTAAATATTTTACATATTTTTATGTCTTAACTTTTGCGTGGTTTTTAAGAATAAACCGAGCCCAGAAAAGTCTGGCATCTCAGATTTGACAGATTTTGTCTGCTACCGTATATCCGAATGTTCAAAGCCATGAAGTGAAGTCTGTTAAAGCGAGGGTTTACTGTCATTCCTTGTATTATTGCATTGGGCCTGCTGGTCGGCAGGAAAACAGCATGGCTATACACTCCCAATGAGAGAAAATTTCTCCTATCATGGGGATATGAGCTGGGCTCAGTGAACCATGAGTATTGTAAATTTACAGTGTCAATATTTACCAGACCATGGCTCTGGCAGTCTGTAAAAGATCTCAGTATTAATGTTGTGAGATTAAACAGGTTCTACCAAGGGAACTCCCTGCAGTTAAACATTTATAAACCATGGCTTTTCCTAAGTGATTATGCTGCCTATTTCTGTTTTCATAGGTCAATTAAAGCAGCAGGTCACTGCTGTGCCCGACTCCTGCTGACAACATGTACTATATCAGAAGCGAGCCCAGTGCCTGGAAAATGGAGAACTGTTCCCTTTACTGGCTTCTTCTCCCACTCTCTGCCAGCCCCAGTGACCACAGCACACGGTCAGTTCCTTGTGTCACCGGCGCTCTCTGATCACGCCATGTTATTACTGCTTTACTGTAGCACGCCATACTAAAAGCAAGTTAAAGTAGTAAAACAGAGTTACATCATCATGGAAACAACATGTTAAACTGTGGAGAAACCAAAGTAAGGTAAATGCAGAAAAGCACAAAGTTACCTTATTCCCATTTTTGTGACTTAATGCGCAGTGCTGTGGAAAAACTTTAAAGAATTATGAATTTATTTGGCTTGTACTGTACATTTATACCAGCACACATTGATATATGTGGACATTTTACTGGAGCAAACTGTAATACATTGCTTACACACACAAAAACATCACCACACCTGAGACTGGAGCTCACACCTAGACCACTGCCTGACCACTTCTCCACTGCCCCTCTTTTACCAGCCACTGAGAGGCTGAATGCAACCAGAAATAATTGGAAACTCCCTGGTATTTGTATGTACAGTATGAATGCTGGGGAAATATGAAAGTGCTTTGCATGTGGCAGAACAAATACAGATTTAGAACTGGAAACAAAGATCCAGTGAACTTTTTTTTTCCCCCCAACCATTTTGAAATGTATTTTTCATGAGTACATTTTTTCACATACTGTATAACAGTGCGCACAAAATAAAAGCATGACAGAATTTATAGTCTGTGCTGTTCACACTTGAGGTAAAATAGATTGGAAGGCTAGATAGACTAGCATGGGGAATTATACCCAGAAATGGTCGATTTAAGAGTTGCCAATCAAACCCAAGCTGCAGGTGTTTCAGATGTAAGAGAAAACTGGAGCACTTGGAAAAGAACAATTAAATGGAACCCAGGACCTCAAAAGCTGTGCCACATTAATTAATGCTATAACTTACTAATAAAACATTAACGCTAAAAGCTATGGGACCATGCTGCTCAAATACAGACAGAGGTATTTACTAACATCTTTGCACCCTGGAAACATCTAGTTACACATTATTGAATCTCGTGTCGTGAAGAGGTGTAAGATATTTTAGCAGCTCTTAAACTGCAAAAGTGATTGGGGACCACAGTACTGCTTGTGTTTCTAATCCACTTTCAGCAGTCTGAGTGCATCAGTAGAGCTCAATGATTTACTGTATTTTTAATGCAGGCGTCTTTGCTGCTGTTTTTTTCGGGGAAGCTGTCAGCTGCTTTATTTGCAGGAGAGACCACATGCATTATTGAAGTGCACAGACACCAGCAATGTCACTTTGCATTGCTTCACAAGGCACAGAAAAATCCCGCGAGCTCGGGCACCCTTCATCTTTCACCAGCTTTGTGCTTTCGCCAAAAGGCAGACGGAAACTGAAAGCCCCGCCTCTCCGCTCTGTTCTCTAGGGTGACCTTGAACACTCCGGAGGACCTGGTCCATTTATATCCGGCCTTCTCTCCTGCTGTGCCCTTATTTCTTACTGATGTTAGTGGAATGGCTCCAGTCAAGGTAAGAGGGAAATCCCATTTTATAAATCAAGTCCAGGAATCCTTCCATTTCATCTTGAGAAACACAGTGTTCCTGTTCCTTATGACTCCGTGTATTTCAAAGGAATTGCCAGGATTATCTACTTCGGAGGTGCAGTAAAAACTGCTGTATTTGCAAGTAGTAGCACAAAACTGCCACTGAAGTTTTTCAAAGAATCTTTGTATTGAAATTGGACTGTTACTGGCACCCAAACACACTTTTGCATTTTACATGTCACCTACTCTTTCCTTAAATGGATGAAAGGGATAATAAAATATCTAAATGTATCAAGAGCGAACTGATTTGGTAGCATTAGCAAGAGGATTTTTACAGTGCAAATTATTTGAATTAGTATTCCTGGGAGCTGGCTAGGTTAACACTTACTAAAAGACTGTCCTTTTTATTTTGTAGGAAACACATCTAAACTAATAAGGAGAAGTTAGGTCATACTATGGCAGAGATGGAAAACTGGCCCTGAACAGCTTCAATCCAGCTGGATTACGAGGAGCAGGTGCTAAATTAAGTCATTCTGAGGTCATTTAAAATGAAAATACCAGCACTCTGTAACTCTCAAGGACTACAGATGGCCATTTCTCACTTAATTGAACAAATGAATTTATGTTATTAATTTACATATCACAAGTCTCTACATATTGATGATTTAAGATGACATACAGTATCAGATCTGAATGGACTGGGGGTACTCCAGGGCTGAGCACCTCTTTAATATGGTATAAAGCACAGAATCATCCCCATCTCCCTAGAACTCGCAACTGATAACCCTTTGGAGCTAAACAATGTGAGCCTGGTCAGTGCCAGGATGGGAGACCTCCTTGGAAAGCTAAGGTTACTACTGGAAGAGGACTGGTAGGGGGCACTCACCCTACAGTCTGTGTGGGTCATAATGCCCCAATATAGTAATGGGGACTCTATCCTAAAAAAGTAACAAAAGCACTGTCCTTCAGATAAGGTGTAAAACCAAAGCCCTGATTCTCCGTGGTCATTAACATTTCCAGGGTGTTACCCTGGGGGCTACACATTGGTGGTGATGGAGGGGAGTCCCCATTACCTGTAAAATGCTTTGAGTGTAATGTCCAGAAAAGCACTGTATAACAATAAGGATTATTATTATTAAATGTAAACTTCATACAACAAAAAATAATGTTCCAAGGAATCAGAGTATGAATATTGACTTTCATGATTAGGTCCCACTAGCTTGGATTATGTCTGAGATGTCAATTCAGCAGCTCCAGTGACAAAGGATTCCAGTAACACAGCTGCCACAGAAGCTCTCATCTCTGCCCCACACTCCGAGTGAAAGTGAACACCGATGGACTGAGCTGGGCTGAAAGGGGTGCCGGAGTGGGAAGACATCAGACACCACCTGAGAAAACTGGTGTTCTCGGGAGCTGAGTGCCAAGGTAAACAAGGAGCGGTTTTTCTTCAGACTGACTGGCATCCCCCCAGCGAAAGGGCACAAAATGTCACGTTGTGGGAGGAGAACAGAGGGGAGAGAGCTCTTGACAAGGTGGTTGCCGAGCATCACATGCACGAAAACCCAGACCAGCATTCTTCTCTCCCTGGCGACGGCTTTGTGAATACCCTGGGGCAAAGATTACTGGGTCTGCAGTGGGAAGTGCAGTGCTTTGACATTTCAAAAACCCAGCCAGGCTTAAGAAAGGCACTTTTAGCATCAAACTTATAGAAGCAGAAGTCCTATCTAAGGACTTTGCAAAGGAAAAAAACGCATGTTGTTCTTGTTAAAGAAAAAGAAAACAACACACAGAACTTTGACATTTACCCTATTCCGCAGTACGTGCAGCTGTATATTAAATAACAGTGAGAATTTAAGAACATAGTTTGGATTTAACGGGCTTGTCCTGGGGGATGATAGGGTGGTCAAGAGGATGGGTTAGCTGATCCACACCTCCAGCCCGAGATACATTACAACAAAATAGCACAGATCATGATACATTCAGTGCAGTAGAAGGAATATTCTAATACACCCTTACTTATAAGCACTGACAAAGAAGTCGGGACCAAACAAGAATCAATTTCTCCTGTTCATCTGTAAAAAATATTCGGCATTAATTAATGCATTTTTATGCTGAATGCTCAAACATCATCATAATGTTTAGAAAAAAAATTCTGTATCTTAATTTAAGCCAGCTCCAGACAGAGTGGACCTGATGTCTTAAGCTACTATTGAATCAGTAAGAAATTAACAGTAATAATAATTAAAATGAAATTGATCTCCATTAATCACGATGGCTTAGACTGCTGTTCCAAAATGCTTTACCCTATACATCCCTGCTTCTTCAACACCTACAGTATGACTGTTTCAGTTTTCTAACAGGCTCATTTTTGCTGTCCCTTTCAATTATACAGCACCACCTTTACTGCAAACGTGCTGTTACAGTAGGTCAGTCCATCGGTTTCTTTCTCATACATTTCCCAAGCTTTTAACAAAAGAGGAGCTCATTTGTTTCTGCCATCATTTACATATTGTATAAGCTGCACTGTTAAAGGACTGAAGAGTTTGCAGTCACATGTTATATGTTTTAGTCTTTAGTTTTTTTTAAGTGTGCAGAAGCCCATGCAATTTAATATTCAGATTGCTGGCAATGTCCTCATGGGCTCAATGACAATAAATACAGGGCTTTTCAAACAGGGGATAAAAAGCGAAGTATTGTGGCACCTGTTCCAACGCAGTCTGACACTAGAACTGCCCCCAGAGGCTGGCACTTACCCTGCACACGGACATCTGGTTGGTGGTGAGAGTGCCAGTCTTGTCGGAGCAGATGACGGAGGTGCAGCCCAGGGTCTCGACGGAGGGCAGGCTGCGCACGATGGCGTTCTTCTTGGCCATGCGGCGGGTGCCCAGCGCCAGGCAGGTGGTGATGACGGCGGGCAGCCCCTCGGGGATGGCGGCCACGGCCAGCGCCACGGCGATCTTGAAGTAGTAGATGGCGCCCCGGAGCCAGGAGCCTCCGTGCACGGGGTCGTTGAAGTGGCCGATGTTGATGACCCACACGGCCACACAGATCAGGGAGATGACCTTGGACAGCTGCTCGCCGAACTCGTCCAGCTTCTGCTGCAGAGGCGTCTTCTCCTGCTCCGTTGTGGCCATCTGGTTGCGGATCTTGCCGATCTCAGTGGAGACCCCTGTGGACACAACCACGCCGATGGCCCTGCCAGCAGCGATGTTGGTCCCCTGTGGTCAAACAGCAAATTACAGGATGAGCTAACATGGATGGCTACTGACTTTCAATAAGGTATAATTACATTTGTACTGATTTACAATAATAGCCCTGAAGTCTGTATTTCACTTACTATCTTTGGACAGGAAAAAAATAGAAGTCATATAGTAAACACCACAGCACTGGTTGTGATCAGCTTTTTTGGCATCATGCGTGTTATATATTGATCTGATTGTAAAGAGAATAAATTCAAAAGTGTTTAGCCTGACACCCAGCAGTGTTGATAACAAGGTATCATAATTTGAAAATAACTACAGTACATTACATTTTTGAGAATTTCTCCCTGAAATATTGCAATATGAACTGACTAAATGTTTGTTAGGTATGAATGAATTGAAATAACAGGGCACCATCAAGCTAAGCTACACAAGGATCTCCCCAAATACTCCCCTCTCACCTGTCAAAAAAGGCTGCTCATGCTACATTCCTACTGTCCCACAGTCAATTTCAGTCCTGACTGGACACACCAGAGCAAAAATAAAAGCTACGTATCTTTTCCTGCAATCTGGTCTGATGTTAAACATGTCAAATGAGACTTGAAAGCTCATTATAATACAATACATACCATTCTTGACATTGTTGCAGGATGCAATCACCAGTGAGATCAGGAATAAAATCCACAACACTCACCGAAAAAAGCATGTTCTTCTTGTCCTGATTGACAGCTCTGGGGTCAGGAACAGGATCGGTGTGCTTGATGACTGATACCGATTCCCCTGTACAAGGAAGGAGCAGATATCTGTTAAACGAGATTTCCACCACTCTTTCTACTGCATTTTTCCCCCTAAAGAGGAGTGATAAAATTTGGCTCCACTCCACCCTTTATTATTCTTTTTATAAATATTGGCTCTTCTGGGAGTTATTTCTTCAGATAGAGAATTCAAGATAGTATCACACAGCAAACTACAAGTTATGTTCTCAAGTTCAAAATACCAGTGATGACAATGTTTTCATTGTAGTCCAATGAACAAAAACTCCACAGGTTGGTGTTCTCTTTTGTTAATTTATTAACCATGTCAAACTTTTTTCTTATAAAGTACATTTGTTCATTGTTCACTTCAACTGAACACCAACTGATTACTAGTCCATTTGAAAAAGTCTGTCTGAATACAAAACCACACCTTTGAAAAACCTACTGTACTTTGAAAACTGTGGCTGAATTGATCTACAATAATTCTTTTACAAATGGAGAATGACAAATGCTTCACAAAAAAAGAAGACTTGTGTTTAGTTACTTTAAACCTGCATGCTGAATGTTGGCGATATAAAGTAGAAGGTTCAACATCAAAATTCTGGGAGCAAATCTGCAGATCTTCAGTGACGAGAGAATTGCAGTCCAGTAAACGAGATAAGAACAAGGGGCCAGAGGAGCCATAGAGCCTCAATTAAACCTGCTTTATATGCAATGGGGGAGAATGTCATTTCGAAACTGTCTGCCATTCAGGAGATTTTATAAAAACCCTTCTGGTCTAGAAATTAATCCAAGTAAGTGAGGATGCGACTTCAGCCAGTTCCACTTCCTGAGTGGCTCATAAATAGAAGGGAAGCACTGTGAATATCCGGACTGGACGCAACCTCTATCAACAACTTACTAATGCCTTCTGTGCGGTGCCCATTATCAACATGCAATACATCAGAATTGACAACAGCTAGCCTTCATCTAAGAATGTGTTATCTCCTTTGCTTGGCTGAATTTTTAAGGATGTTTCTTAATATGTCCACATTCTCGGGGTAATACCAGATATTTTGGAAGCACAAGCTGTTTTTATGGCCAAACACAAACTGTGCCGTTTAAATTTTCTTTTTTTGTGGGCATTTTTATTTCAGTAGGTTGTTCAAGCCTTAATGAAAGTTTGAGATGTTTTAATAGCATGTTACTGGGGTAACTCAACCAGCTGAGGAGAACCCAGACATAACAATGGGGTTGTCAGTACACCCCCTTTAATTGAAGGATGAACCAGGGAACTGTTGCAAGGGTAAAGATGGAGAGAACTCGGAAATGGGTCAGCAGTAATCATATTTATATCCAGGGAAGCTATAGCGGACGAGATTAGAGCTTGAACTACTCCTGAAATTTTGTAATTAACTCCAAATGGGGCTGCTCAATGGTGCAGCTAGCTAGCACTATGCATGTTGTGCAGGACGTAGACGGTTAAATTGAACTTTGTTATAAAACCCTAGAACTTGCCAGAGAAATAATGAAGCGGTACTGTGAAACTGACACAGATAGGAAAAAAATAACAAATTCAGGTAAAGACGTAATCTACTGCATATCAACTGCAGAGAACATGAATTTTGTATCTCTGCTTCAGTATTTGTATTTGTACTATTGTTCTTGGATGCAAAACCTGCAGCTGCCTACATGAAATGTCAGCCAGGCGTTTTTCAGTCTTAAAATTTTACCTGAATCTTACTGAACCATATTTATTGCTTAGGCAGTGTGTTCTAATCCTCCTTTTTGTGGTATCAATTAGAAATTTGGCTAACTTACCAACTTTAATAGAATCTAGATTATTGATACGGAGTATCATATATCCGCTGTGCACCTATATTATTGATGTTGCTTATTCAAAGAGCTCTAATAAACTTAAGCAAGGCTTATCTTTTCTCAATTTAAAAATCAAAACATTCATTTTCTTTTAAGAACTCTAAATTCCTAAAGCTGGTAATGAGGTAGCACTGAACTCATATGACCTCATGTTCACTGTTTTGTTGCCCCCTTTGGGTCTTCTTTTACTGCTGCTTCCAATGCATTTTTTAATTAAATGGATTCTCTCATCTGGAAACATTCTTTGGAAAAGCTCAAATGTTCTATGTGCACTGCTTACAGTATATACAGTACTGAAAATTGATGTGGTCATCAATGCCAAACTGTTTGAGGAAAACCAATACCTTTTCAATGCTGGAAAGGACAATGTAACAGAGACCCCCCCCTCCCACTCACCTGTAAGAATGGACTGGTCCACTCGCAGGGTTGTGGATTTAATGGAGGTGATCCTGATGTCAGCAGGGACCTTGTCACCAACTATAAGGGGGAAGAGAAATGTAAGTTGTTGGCAGCTAGATATTGTATGTCTCATTCTCGTCAGTACTTATCGTTTAACTTTACAGTTCGGTGTCTTACTAGGCAAGAACAATGAGCCACCCTGGGTCCCAACATCCTCAACTCTCTGCTCAGTTCTCACCACATGGCTGACAGTACCTGACTGGAGACGCAGAGCTTCACGTACTCTTTGACATGGAGAAAGGGGTGAATTAGAGACGAGCATTTAGCCGAATGTGAAGATGCATATTTTATTTTTAGCTCTTAATGTTCTTAATGAGCCCTTTGTAGTTTTCCATCTGCCACTGTACTTCATATCCTGCAATCTTTGAGCAGTATTTTCAAAAGAAGAATGAGATGATATTCAGGGGAAGAGTTTAAATGATGCATTAACTCATTGAAACAACACTTAAACAACAGTATGAGCTTCTGAGTAACTTCCCCATTAAATCTGTTTTCAGGAAGTATTTTTATGCAATAAAGCAAGACTACCAGCTGAAAAAGGAAGAATACAAAGTGAATGAAAAGCCAGACAACTAGCATTTAGAAACAAGAGAAATATGTGCTTATATTATAAACTAAAACAATTTTAACTAGTTTTAAATACAGAGCCCAATTCTTCTTAAATCAAAGGAGCACACAATCATCAGATTTCTTCCATTAAAGTCTCACAGATGCTGTGTTTTTTCCAACTGCAGGACTGAAGCAATTTCTGAGATGTTATCATTAGTACTTTCCATTTGGTGCCATTGTTTAAGAACGCAGAATGGTCTTGAAAACTTGTCTCCACTTTCTCCAGACTTCCTTTTATTTAATGTAGTAAAAACACAGAGAAATAATGTATTTCATACCTCTTAAGTTTTTTTTAATTAAATACCGTGGCCATAGACTGGCTGCAGGGATTACTCCTTGATAAAGATGGAAATTAAAAACATTATCTACACCTTCCATCTCAAGAAACACATTGTAGCTTAAAGCAATTTCTATTACAAATTAAAAACATCTACTTGAATGCAAGTAATAATTAAAAGCACAGGGCCTCAAAAGTCCCAGATTAAGGAACCCTTTTGAATCTGTTATTGTGAAACTTCAGCAATTGCTGCATAATTCCTTGTTCATTCTGACCTCTACTATTATGTTCATTGTTCCTTGTGAATGAGTTTTAGTTGGCCATGTTTGTCTGGTGAAGCATTAGTCTATGAAATTAAACACTGATTTCCTCTCTGTGAGGGAAGGAGAAAGATTGTGTTTCTGGGAAAAATCCTTACCTCCCATTTGTGGGATCTCCCTTCCCAGCCAACAGAGAAAATTCTCTGTACATGAATATTCTACTGTATAAGATATGTGGTCATCATGAGGGATAGGAGCAGATTCTGAGAACTGAGATATTCAGTCCTTTACAAACACACGGTGAAGATGCAAGAGTCACTATTCATGTGTGATTGCTTCATGAATGCTTGCTGCTGTGTCACAATAGCCAAGCTTTAAATGCATTTCTTGTGTTTTGGCCATGTGGACTACTAGACCTTACAAAAGATTGACGTGAGCTTTTGACCTGTGTGGCAACTGTGCTCTAGGTGTTGTTGGTTTTGGTTATTCACTTTAACCTTATCTGGAAAATTCCAAAATGAAGAATCTCTGCACCATCACAAGGCTGAACTGATCTGCTACCGTACCGGGAGGATTATAATATCAAAGCTAAGAACAGCACTGAAGGAAGTGCATCTTGACAACACAAGCTAAAGTGTTGCCAATATACAACAATATACAAAGCACTTTCACAGCAACGTTCAGGATATACAAGGAAAGCAAATTTTCCTTATAATGGTACTGTGAAACACACAGGTGTTCCATGTAAGTATCACACACATCTGCATCACCTGGAAGAACGCCGAGATCCTCTGAGCAATATCTTTAGCTTTGGGTTTTCACTTTTATTAATCATTTTATTTGCACTATGTACAGTAACTACATATTAAGGAGGTCAAAGTTATGCGTAATCTACACTGCTGTTCATTTTTTTCACACTGCCTTTTCGTCGGAGGACACAAAAACTAGGGGGACCTCCTGTATTGCAGTACGATGCCAAATGTATTAATTTAATATTAAAACTGTTCAAAATGCCGTACGGAGCAGGCAGGCTGATTTCACAATGCCAAGGCTACCCCTCTGAAGGTCAAGGTCTGGCAGCTCAGTTCACATACAGTATCCTCCTTTTAGCACTGGGAGGACCCAGTCCGAGAAGAGAAGCAGCCTTTTTTCAGCAGGATGTATTTCCTGCTGCGACGAGTCTGCCAGGAGATAAACAAAATGTTCTGGGTTTCTGTCCCTCTGCTCTGCATGTTGCTTTTAGACACTTAAAAAAGACTAAGAAAACACTTCAGGTTACCTGGCTCTCCTAATGTGAAGAAGGAGATGGACAATATGAAGTCAGAGTAACGTTCACCAGTAACTGTAGCGTCAGTCTAGATGTTTTATATCCTGCTGATAAATACAGTGCCTTGAACTTTTCAACCTTTTGCCACATTTCAGGCTTCAAACATAAAGATATAAATTTTTTATTTTATGTGAAGAATCACCAACAAGTGGGACACAATTGTGAAGTGGAACGAAATCTATTGGATTTTTGAAACTTTTTTAACTAATAAAAAAATGAAAAGTGGGGCGTGCAAAATTATTCGGCCCCTTTACTTTCAGTGCAGCAAACTCACTCCAGAAGTTCAGCGAGGATCTCTGAATGATCCAATGTTGTCCTAAATGACTGATGGTGATAAATAGAATCCACCTGTGTGTAATCAAGTCTCTGTATAAATGCACCTGCTCTGTGACAGTCTCAAGGTTCTGTTGAAAGCGCAGAGAGCATCATGAAGACCAAGGAACACACCAGGCAGGTCCGTAATACTGTTGTGGAGAAGTTTAAAGCCGGATTTGGATACAAAAAGATTTCCCAAGCTTCAAACATCCCAAGGAGCACTGTGCAAGCGATCATCTTGAAATGGAAGGAGTATCAGACCACTGCAAATCTACCAAGACCTGGCCGTCCCTCTAAACTTTCAGCTCAGACAAGGAGAAGACTGATCAGAGATGCAGCCAAGAGGCCCATGATCACTCTGGATGAACTGCAGAGAACTACAGCTGAGGTGGGAGAGTCTGTCCATAGGACAACAATCAGTCTTACACTGCACAAATCTGGCCTTTATGGAAGAGTGGCAAGAAGAAAGCCATTTCTCAAAGATATCCATAAAAAGTCTCGTCTAAAGTTTGCCACAAGCCACCTGGGAGACACCCCAAACATGTGGAAGAAGGTGCTCTGGTCAGATGAAACCAAAATCGAACTTTTTGGCCACAATGCAAAACGATATGTTTGGCGTAAAAGCAACACAGCTCATCACCCTCAACACACCATCCCCACTGTCAAACATGGTGGTGGCAGCATCATGGTTTGGGCCTGCTTTTCTTCAGCAGGGACAGGGAAGATGGTTAAAATTGAGGGGAAGATGGATGCAGCCAAATACAGGACCATTCTGGATGAAAACCTGTTGGAGTCTGCAAAAGACCTGAAACTGGGACGGAGATTTATCTTCCAACAAGACAATGATCCCAAACATACAGCAAAATCTACAAAGGAATGGTTCACAAATAAACGTATCCAGGTGTTTGAATGGCCAAGTCAAAGTCCAGACCTGAATCCAATCGAGAATCTGTGGAAAGAGCTGAAAACTGCTGTTCACAAACGCTCTCCATCCAACCTCACTGAGCTCGAGCTGTTTTGCAAGGAAGAATGGGCAAGAATTTCAGTCTCTCGATGTGCAAAACTGATAGAGACATACCCCAAGCGACTTGCAGCTGTAATCGCAGCAAAAGGTGGCTCTACAAAGTATTAACGCAAGGGGGCCGAATAATTTTGCACGCCCCACTTTTCATTTTTTTATTAGTTAAAAAAGTTTCAAAAATCCAATAGATTTCGTTCCACTTCACAATTGTGTCCCACTTGTTGGTGATTCTTCACATAAAATAAAAAAATTATATCTTTATGTTTGAAGCCTGAAATGTGGCAAAAGGTTGAAAAGTTCAAGGGGGCCGAATACTTTCGCAAGGCACTGTATACTGTGTTTATTATTCCCTCTGTCCACACCTGCCTCATAAAGCATATAACACTTTGCAATTAGTCTGTTGGATTCAAATGCTGCTTTTACTGAAAAACTGGAGTCCCTGCTGTCTGAAGCTAGCCATCAGCTCACGGGAACAGTAAGCTGGAGTAACCAAAGGGAGTTCTGTACAAGTAGGGAAAAAAATACTACAAACACAACTCTGGATAAGCTGCATGGAGTCAAAAACACTGCAGGTAATACTCTCCTACTTACAACTTAAAAATGGGGGGAAAACAAAGCGACAGCACATGATGTGTGGATGACCAGGACGTTGTGTGCCAAGCACTGGTGCATCTGGCTGGAAGTCACAGCCTATGATTTATCAGAGGTCAATGTCATCAGAGGACGAACATTTTCAACATTGCGAGCAAACAAGAGCAATCAATGTTTTCCACTTCTTATTTTTATTTTTGAGTTCGGTTTCTGGTGTTGAGTTCTTTGTTCCAGATTTGGAGCTGAGGGAGCTGATGTCATACCAGTGGGAGTCTCTGCTGGAATGCTGCATGCCTAACAACCAAGGGGCACAGTGCCAAAAGGAGAGACGCTACCCGCAGGCAGGCAGTGATGACAAACTGTGTTTTGAAATGCAGTGACCTAGGAGAATCCCCAAAATAACAAGGAGGAGGGAGGGGGAGTTTTCCAAGAAGGCAAAAAAACTTTTTTTTTCTCTCTCCACTCCCTCTCACATGAAAGGCCTACTGTGCTTAACTCTTCCAGAACTCTTTCCACCGTCTGCTAATGTCCTTAGTCATCACTTTTCTACGAGGCTTTTTATTTTAAGAGAGAAGTTGGTGCAGTCAACCCAGGTCACAAGTAACAACAAAGAGACCATCGGCTTATATACTGTAGCATCTGCGTATTTTAGACACACCGCTACAAAGAAGCCTTTTAAAATCAGGATCTGAAATCGGTCAATAGAGGAATTAACTTGGAAAGGCAAAATTCCTACACTGTCTCAAATGCTCTACATAAGCTTGATCTCCAGAAAGATTTTAGAATATACTCAGCTAATTTTTCAATGCATATCTAAGTCACAATGCTTGTATCAGGTGACCAGTCTTAACCGCACAAATACACATCTCTGTAACATACATATCTTTGAAAATTACAAACACATCTCTTCTTACCTAACGTACACATGTACAACTGGGCTCACAGAGCATAATACAGAACATGATCATTGCAGTTCGAGTTGTTCCAAGTTTCACAAGCTCTAATATAAGAGTGAAGTCAAATCCTGGGTATTCATATGTTATATTTATATTGGGCTCTTTTGCCTTTTTCTATAGGATTTGCATGAAAAGGCACATGCATTTATTTTTTAAATATACTTTTGTTTTGTCAGTGGATTAGTGAATAAATTTGCTCTTTAGCAAAGTTGAACTACTGTAGTTCAGCCTCCCATGCAAAGGTAGTTTCCTTTTGAAATTCTTAAAACCAACAGGTCTTGAAGTTCACATTGTCAAGAGGGTAGACATAACCTTACACAGCTTGTTAATTATCTCCCAGGACCTTGTGTGAAAGAACACAAGGAACATTTTTCCTCTCAATGGACTTGATAAAGGCTGCACCCAAGGCTGAGAAAAAGCACTCGAACCTTTGGGAAAATCATTCAAGAGGGACAGACCAAAGGGAAGCCCTAAGTCCCAGTACACAGAGCACATTCAACACGCATCTCTACGGCTGCTCATGACTTTGTGACTTATCGTTTTAACTGGCTACTAGTTTCCAATTCCACAGCCCTCAATAAATCTTGTCAATGCTCCTGCTCCATGCAACCAAGGGTTTTCCATCCTATAAAACCCATGAAACGTTCTATGCCAGATACGACTCTTAATTACGATGTCAAACTGGAACCCGCAGCGCACAGAGTCCTGTAACGGGGGAAATTTTCCACATGGTGGCTTCGGTATTCGTTCCAATTCCCATTTGCTCCCAGCTACCGGAATTTCCAGCAGGGGCTCATGGAGAAACCATGTTAACCGAAGCCACAGAGAGACTCCCTGTGCTCTGCTTGGCGTTCGGCAGAAAAAAAAAGAAAAGGCCCTTTTCATAATTGGTTAATGTTTTTTTTTTTCTTCATGGTGCCGTCACCCACCTTGGGTCTGCAAGCATTTTTTTTTCTCGACTCCAAAAACAATATTTCTATGCGAGAGCTCAGCTGGCGTTGTTTTTCTCTTTCTGTTTATACTGAGAAATGACTGCGGTTTACCTTCTCAACTGTTTACTGGTGTTTAAGGCTGCTTAGCAACGGAAATATGTCAGAGAAGCAGCTCTTGATGGAAAGGAAGGGAATTCTCCTGTTTCTGCCAGACGGGACAGAGCTGACAGCTGCTCTAGTTCAAAAGCATCAATTGGAAACAGTTCCTTCTCAGAGTTTCTAGATGCGGCCTACAGAAAAACAGAATCTAATAAAACAAAAGTGCTCCACAACAGACCACATTACTCTGTGATCCCTGAGGTACAGCTGTTACAGAACTTGATAAGGACTGGAAAGTTGCAAAATTATTCTTATTACTTAGGAAGCAGGTACTTCAAATACACACAGCATTTCTTTTCACATTACGGAAGCCCTGTTATTTATTGAAGACGTTAAAGTAAATGGGATTGTAGGTATCAGTATATTGTAGATAACCTTTCATTTAAGTAAAGGAAATAGCAATAATAGCACAAAATGTCCAGGAGATGTAAAAGTATAATTTTTAAAATAGTTTTTGAAAGGCTTTGATTCGAAACAGACCTGGGCTTCAAGTATGCTTTGCGTAGAATGACACACCCCTGCGTCTCATAATGGCTACAAACAAGGCCGAGAGGTAATTAGTAATTAATTGATCCCAGGATCTCATCCAGCCACTTATTAGAGAAAGCCAGGGTTTCAGCTTCGAACTTGAACTTGTTCAATACACAACCCTGCGCATAGAGATAAGAGCACAAATTTCACACTATCTGATTAGACCTAGCCGGTCTAACCCCTTGTTTTCTCTAACCCCGTGCTCCGCCATGGGGATGTAGCAGTTGGGAAAGAGTCCTTTTCAGGTTTTTTGTTTCACCTTCTCCTCCGACTGAGCTGCTTGTGGGGGAGAGCGTGCTAGCCCTCTCCTGTTGCGCTTTTATTCGGAGCAGGTGGGACTCCTCGGAGAGCCGTGCGCTCATTAACCTCGCTCTCTCCCGCCGACCCCGCAGACGGGCTTTCCTGTGTCGAGGTATCAGCCCTTTCCGCAGGGCCTGACAGATTTGCTGTGTGAATCGGGCAGCCCCATCTCTCTGTCCCCACCACAGGCCCTTTCAAACGCCACCAGCTGGAGATGGGAAAACCTCAAGGTCTCAGGATGCCTGCTTGTCCCATCCTCCCACAGGGTGTCCTTTCCCTCCAGATCCTGTATCCTGCGTTCCAGGTCAGGGCTTTCCAGTACACGGGACGGGTCCTTCCACTCATTTGAGAGGGACGTCCCGCCAAGGTCAGCCCTCGAGCCCACGAGAGCTCAGCCCTCGGAAATTACACGACAGAGGCTGGCGAGGAGAATGGGCAGGCCTCGGATAATCTCTTGTGTGGGGCTTGCAAACTGCAACAACTTCTAACGCAGCTTCTTCAACAAAAAGAGATGAAAGAAAATCAAGGGGCCCTACCTTCGTGATCTTGGATGAAAAAAAAAATGTCAAGAAGCCTTTAGGTACAAGAGACAGCAAACACACAGATACAGGTTTTAACGGTTTGGCATTGCAGCCTCTTCCCACATAGAGAAAAAGAAGAAGTAGAAACAAAAACAAATTCAACAGGTTTGATTCCAACACTGAGCAGAGACGTTTTTTTTCTGCTGCTCTGTTGTGCAAAAAAAGATTAATGTTTTTTTTTTTCATACTGCCTCAGTCGACCTCAAAAGAACTTTAGGAAATAATTTCAGTTTTTTTTTAAAGTCTTACTGTACTTCTGTTCATGCTGTTTCATGGTAACTTAACCAAGAATACATGACAGTCAGAGAAGACTTATTGAAGAGTAGTTTCAATCTTTAAACATTAAACTTTCAGGTTGCGTTTGTGACAGCAGCATCATCTTGTTTTCTGTGTTATTCTCATTTTGTCTTTCTCTGCATAAAACGATTTACCAACTGTACTAACAGATTGTGACACAACAGATAAGACAAGAAGGAGGAGTGTTGGAAATAAAAGTTGCAGAATACCCTGAAGTCCCTTTGGTAAAGCACTGCATATTGAAGCTTGAGTTGTACCGACATGCTTTGCTTTTTCTATTCACTTTCCCAGAGGAATCTTTGCAGTTTTTTTGGTGGAATATTTTAAACCTTTATACAAATATTATAATAATATTAATAATAATAATAATAATAATAATAATAATAATATAATCAGTACAAAATAATAATAATCAGCACAAAATTTGCCCAAAGAGGACGCACCTTCTCCTAATTTTAATTCAACTGAAATAACTATTTACAGTAGGAGTCAAATGTCCCTATTCTGTAGTTCACAAGGACTTGTGAATCTTGCTAATGATCTGTAGGAACTGAAGCAATGAATTAAAGTAAAATAAAGAAACATATGGGAAAAGATCATTATTTTACACTATCATTCTTCTTATCTTGCAAGGGACACTGTATCATAATTAAAAACACAATTAAAAATAAAACACCCTAATGAGGGGATGTAAGCATGTGAAAGTGTGCCAGTGATTTTTTGCACAGAAATTGAGGCCTTTAGGAAGCACGCATCAGAAGAGAATGGTAGCGAGATACCACTGGTTGCTACAGTTCTCAATTATTAGGCCCTGTGATAATATCAGCTTCAACAAGTCTTTAGCAAGAAATGCAGTACAACAAAAGAAAAATGTTTATGATCCTTAACTTTGTAATCATCATTCACAGAAGCAACAAATGCAGAAGACAGAGGACCAGAAAAAGAGATTACAGAAATAAAATAAAAATATAAAATAAACTAAAGAAGGCAGACTTGAAATGTGAAAAATGAAAAATATTATTTATTTTTATAACTTTAAGAAGATCACTTCAATCAACAAATCTCGGAGACATAAAATACTGC
Organism: Lepisosteus platostomus; assembly: GCF_059453375.1. Taxonomy (NCBI): domain Eukaryota; kingdom Metazoa; phylum Chordata; class Actinopteri; order Semionotiformes; family Lepisosteidae; genus Lepisosteus; species Lepisosteus platostomus. The sequence goes on from NC_142632.1 coordinate 15,350,709, forward strand.
TTGAAAGACACATTATTGTATGTTAGTGATAAAACCAGGAGCCCTGACAATGCCAACAGGCTCGCGAGAGAGAATAAAACAGCTGATCTGTACCAACACAGTTCTGCAGTAATGTTGAGTAGCAGCAGAAACCAGAATCCAGTTATCTCCTCACTGACCTCACAAGACCTGGTCCAACACGTACATGTTTGTCTTGATTTCAAGCCGTTGATGTTCCCACTTTCATCATTTCTGCTTCCCACTACCTTTTGATCTGGGCCTTCTGGCCTTTAAGATCACTCCCTCATCACCGCTGCTCTTGCGTACTGGAATGCAGGGCCTGTCTTAGCAGAGCCCTGTGATGGCTCTGCCTGAACAAAGCATGTTTGTAAGCAAGTTGAGATGCCTCTATACGCAGACCTCACAAGGTCATTTGTCCCTTTGTACACGCCATGCAAGGAATCGAGGAATCCCAACAGAACTTCTTAAACATCTGCAAGTATTGCTTTACTCCCTTCTCCTCTGACTGCTGAGATGCTGCTGCTCAAGTCTTTAGAGTTCATGGCTTCCTAGCTGATGACAAATAACCTCCCGAAGTGCAGAGCTGTAATCTGCTGTTTTCTATTTCTGAACACAAGGAAGGGGAGAGTGTAAAAAAAGTACAGGGACCCTGGTGAGCATGTTGGCCTTTTCTGGAAATAATTCCGATTTCTACTGAAGATACCACAATGAGCTACGAGTATCTCTTAAATCAGTGGTAAACATAATGGCATATTTATCATTATGGAATGCAATACCACAAAAATGGCAACAATGCATAAGTTCTAAAACAAGGAAGTATTAATTATGTTTGAGGAAACCATACACACTAAATACATCTCCATCATACAATGGCAGACTATACAGGTAAGTGCTCAAAACAGAGTTTTTCAAAGCTCCTTAAAAAACGTTACATGTGACGCTTAAAATCTGCTTCAATTAGTGTGATGTTAAAATTACTTTTCAGTAATAAGCATATGATAGAAAAACATTTTTGTTATAAGGCACAACCAGAACAGTCACAAGAATGCAAAAGTATTCAAAACTTAACAAAGAGACAAACTGCGTCAAATGTCGTTATATGCATACTGTAGCATGTGTTCCAATTCTTATTTTCCAAAAGAATAGCAATTAAATGAAGAATGAGTGTGGCACCTGTTAAAACACAGAGAGGCTCTCATAGGAAAAACCTATGAGTCAGGTAGCAGATGTGCTTGGCCCATAACCATTTTTTCTGTATTTTCATGTTCATTTCTTTTTGACGTTATGGGGTCTCATGAGTTTGAAGAATAATAATGCCAAAATAATTACTAGAGATTGTATAAGAATGAAAAGATAGCAGGAAAAATGCATTTACCAAATGGATTGCAGTTCAGATTGGGACGGCTTGTGTGTTGATACGATATTATTTTGGATGAAAAGATGACTAGCGTAAAGCTGGAGCAGATGACTAAAACCCATGAAATTTCTGACGGCTGCAAATTGGAGTCTGTCTTAAGGAGATCTGTCGCTTGAATTTTAAACGCGCTTCTCCTTTCCAGGGGGATTCGTCTGCTTTCCTTTGATACCTCAACGCTGTCACTATTCCGTCAAGCCAAATCAATAAATGAGGTGCAACAGGTCATTAGTCCTCAGAGGGAGTGACAGAGCAAACTTCTTCAAGTGGAAAACACTTCATCGTTGTTTACCAAAGCACCCGAGGGAGTGATTTATGCTTTCTCAAACAAGCCTGGCGCAGCGTCTTCAAGACTGAAAGCTTTTCCTTCAGAGCAAGAGCAGCATGACTCTGAGACCTCAAGACAGCCATGTTTCCATCACACTGATGTCAGCGAGGCATTCTTGTACGATTTTAACACCACACAAAAAGCACATAAACATCAGGAAAAAAACAAGACCTTGAAACTTAAAAGAAAGCTACAAAAGATTAACTTTAACTATGGCCCAGATTTAATAAAAAATTCCACCCATCAGCTAATTGCATTTTGCAAAGCCTGTACTTACTGGCAGCTTTTTGTATGATTCTGCCCAATGGAAATCTATCATCAACTACTTGGATTGTAACTTGCAATTGGTTGGTGATTTAAAGTTTTGATTTAATCCAGATCTCTGTATTAGAATGGAAAAACCTGTCTTTCAACCCTTCTTGACACTTCATTTAGAACTTCAGACGAAACCATTTAGACTATGTTCCATGTTTATATATTTATCTGTGCATATAGGTTTGTATTTTCTTTTTTTTCATAAAAAAGTACTGCACAAAGACGTGCAATAACCAACAGCATTGATTTCCAACACAGCAACGATTTGCAGCAATACAGTACAAGTTTCAGAATGAGATGCTTGTAAGGAATTGAAAAGCTAGCCGCACTGGGACTCCTACTACCTCTGAAAATTACTGGCTTATTTTTATTTAGGTAAAATGCCTTCACCAGAATGTCATCAGCGGGTTTTTGCTCTAGCTTTCACTGGTGGCGTAAACAAAGAAACTCTAAATTTCACCACAAAGAGGGATTCTAAGGGGTTTTTATGAGCCACAAGGCAATTCCTTCCAAAAATTCATCACATAGACACCAATGCAGCAGCCCCATGATTTATCATAGAGAGGTTACACCTATGCCCTGCAATGGACTGATGTCCTCTACAGGTGTACCCTGCCTTTCACCTGTTGGAAATGGACGGATGGTCAGACAGTAAGCTCTCAAAGAGTGTGGAGCAGCGGCTAGGGCTCTGGACTTGGAACTGGAAGGCTGTAGGTTCAAAACCTAGGTGAGACACTGCTGTTGTACCCTTGAATAATTCACGTCAGTTGCTCTAGTAGAATACCCAGGTATATACTGTAAATGGGCATAAAGGTAAGTTGCTTTGGATAAAAGCATCAGCCAAGTAAATTAGTACCCATTAAAAACCCAAATACTAAACTGAAACAAATCAAATGACCTCATGTACTACAGTACATCCAAAAATGCAGCAGCACAGATCTTATCAAGACTGGGGCTCCAATTTATTGCAGTACTTACCAGCCACCTCTACTATATCTCCTGGCACGATGTCTCGAGCCTTGATCCTCTGGACGGTTTTCCTGTTCATTCGGAATACCTTTCCCATCTCCGGCTCGTACTCCTTCAGAGCCTCTATAGCATTCTCTGCATTTCTCTCCTGCCACCCCAGAGAAAAGACCATCAGTGAGGAACATGGCTGAACAGGTGCCTTGGTTCAATACTGACCGTGCATCTCCAAGCAGGGATCAGGGGCGCAGTAAGAAATTCAAGAAAAATCAGGGGAAAAGTAGTTTGAATCATCTCGTATTTCACAATTGCTGGCTTGGAGTATATCAGCCAACGTCAGGGTCTGGGTACAGTACCTCATGCTTCTGTCCTTGTTTGGAGTCAATACAAGGTCAGGGTGGAGCCGGAGTCTATCCCAGCAAGCAAGGGCACAAGGCGGGATACAATCTGGATGGGGCGCCAATCCATCAAATGGCAAAGACAGACCCCCCCCCCCACTCACACAACAGGGCTAATTTTCCCAGAAACAAATTAACCTACCAGCATGTCTTTGGACTGTGGCAGGAAACTGGAGCACCTGGAGCAAACCCACACGCACGAGAAAAGAACATACAAACTCCACGCAGATTGTACCCCGGGTGCAGAATTGAACTCGGGGCGGCAATGCTAACCACTGTGCAGATAGCACCCCAGGAATTGAACCCTGGGCTGCAGCACCGCAAGATAATACAAGATACCTGCAACCAGTAAAGCCCGGAACGGATCGAAATTTTATGCAATTTGAGTTTTGTTTCTGTTCCTGCATTTATTTCATCTCATGTACTCTCAGACACTAGGCTCTTAACTGTCCTTGGATTGCGAATTCCCTGCTAGGTTAATTGTTTTGACAGGAAACGGTGATGAACAGACATTTCACAGACGTATTGTTAAGGAAGGGGCTGGGAAAAGAGAGACTGTATTTCTGTTGCAGTGACGGATTTTACATGTGATTTTCAGGTAACCATCTCCCCTGCCTCCCTGAGAGAAGCTTCACCCCTCTCGCCCGCCACTGCAGCAATGGAAACGAAGCCTTATCATGCTCAAACCACAACGTCTGTCTCATTTCTAAATGACTGAACCCGCCTCCCCTGTCAGCACACCTCTAATCAGATCGGTCTTTCGCTGTAAGTTTCAGAGTCCTCAAGAAGCTCTCAAAGAGCTCGCTTGCCTGCTGTATCCCGAGCCCGCCAGAATTTAGAACACAATATTGCAATTCCCCCAAAAAAATTGTTTTATTATTTGAATGTTTTGACAACCTACTAAGAGATGGGCAGGGCAGCAGAGAAATGCAGCCAAAACCTTCCACAACTTTTGTAAATGATAGGAAAAAATGTAACAGAACCGTGTGAGAGCACTGTATGTGTGCGAGGGAGGTGATCTTAATAAAGTGTGTTGTGTCGAGATAAATGTACATGACACACTGGCTGGGATGAAACCCAGCATTCTCCCCCCCTTTTGAACTGCAAATTTCAAATGTACCACAACATGAAGTCTTTCTAAAGCAGTCATGTCCACCCAGTGCAAAAGCAGTACTCAGGAACTGAGTTTGGACATTATGATTATGGGATGGGTAGTGTTTTTTTTTAGTTAACGCCTGGTGCTGCCTTTTTAATAATAATCATCATCAGCACGCTTATCTAGCACTTTTCTGGACACTCCACTGAAACTGCTTTACAGTAATGGGGACTCCCCTCCACCACCACCACTATGTAGCCAGCCCCCACCTGGATGATGCAATGGCAGTTATACTGTATTGCACCAGTCCTACGGCCAGGAGGAAATGTGGTCAGGACACCAGGGTTAACACCCCTACCCTTTTTTACATAGTGTCCCCATCTCTACACTGGGGCATTAGAACCCACACAGACTGCAGGGTGAGCGCCCCCTACTGGTCTCACTGACACCTCTTCCAGCAGCAGCCTTTAGCTTTCCCTGGAGGTCTCCCCTCCAGGTACTGGCCAGGCTCACAGCTGCTGAGCTGCAGTGGGCTGCCACGTGTGAGTTGCAAGGCGGCACAGCTGCGGACTTTCACCAGCGTATCGCTGCAGAAGGACTGGGCCTCACCTGCCATACTCCGATGACGGCGTTTGCAATCAGAATCAGAAGGATGACTATGGGCTCCACGAAGGCTGTGGTGGTTTCCTCACCTTCCTCAAACAACGCCAAGACCTGCAATGGAAAACACATGGCAAATGAGCAGCAGCAATGACAGAGGAGGCCGACAGAAACAGAACTCCCTCAGGTTACACAGCGTGTCACCACCTCCCTTTCACAGGAGGCTCCCATTCATCAAAACAGAAAGCCCTGCACACAGAGGATGTGCTTTCAACACAGTGATGTCACCTCATTCTTACAGGGTGTGACAACAAAATGGCCCAGGGAGTTATCTGTACATAATCACATTTCGATTCTGGGAACCCTAAACACTCACGTTGAGAGATGACTTTTTGCACAAGCAAGCCAGGCGCTGACCTCAATTAACATTAGAAATGCTGAGAAAAAAAGTGGAAAGCAGACTGACTTGGAACATTTGTAAAAAGACAAATAAAGCTGAGCTTTCACTAACCCCAGGCACAAATCAGCTCAAGACTAGCAACTAAAACTTATTTTACCAGGACTTTTTTCTACAAAGATACTGGCATGAAACAAGGGTAGGGTATGTGTCTGGAACAATGTTGTTGAAGCCAGCCTTTGAATTCTTTCACAACTGGATCCTTGGATCAATCCTCCAATATGTACCTAACAGATCAGACAGACCAAAGGGCCTCTTATTGTTTATCAATTTTATTTTTAACAACACAGTTCAGCCTGGGCTGCAGCCAGTCAGTTATATAGGACAATAACATTTGTGCATTTTGCAATACAGAAGAAGTACTGCAAAGTCTTGTTAACCATTAAGTAGTCCTGACCAAGTCAAAACGATAATGCTTCTGTATTTGTTTTGATAGCATCACTTTGGTTCAGGAACTGCTGGTGAACTATATACGTGTTACAATGCAGCCTGTGTTACAGTTAACCCTGGAGCTGCCCTGAGGCGAATCCTGCTATATAAATACAGGTGCAGAGAGGGAAACAAAAGGACATTTATGTATCTAAAATTATAACTGAGAAGATGAGCTTAATTCTGCCCCCCCCCCCCCCCACATTGAAAAAATAATTGAATGTTTACAGCCTGGAAATCAAGAAGCTTACAGTCGATACATCTACTTGAAATTGTTTCTTAGGCTTTTATAAATAATTAATATAACTTTGCCATTTTTTCTTTTAAAAGATTCTTCATTCATCACTTTCTGGTGTTTCCAGCGCACAAAAGAGATTGACTATCTTCAAGGTGACTTCAATAATGTTTCCTCATTTGGAAAACCAACACATTCTCGCCATTAACACAAAATTAACACAAATTTGCATTCATAAAATGGTCAGTCTTTTCACAAAGTGAAGGTGGACCTTAAGATGTCTGCTTGCATTGCCACATTGCTATTTGGGGATAATTGCCCTATCACTAAAGCGAGATAGGATTCTCACACCTTAACATTTTAATGATTGAGCTTGATTACAAGAAAAGTAAAACATCTAATCAGGCACTTCCAAAATTAACCCTTTTAGGTCTACATTTGGCACTTATAACAATGCAGAATTCTAGACTGCATAGACTCGAAAAAATATCAATGTCATTTTAATGAAAAAGCTTACAGTATTACTTCTTGATTCCCTGTCACCACCCCTCACACATGTTACTTCACAAACACTTTCCTGGTCAGAACTAAAATACACAGATTGTTAACACATCCACCAAATAAATTTGTAAGAGACCAAAAAAGGTAAGACTAGAAAGCAGAAGTGCTACATAGATTTAATTTACTTACACAACTTTAGATATTCTTAACCAATTCTTGATTACAGTGGACTATGAAGTTTGATTGCATAGTTTATAGAGTTTATCTCATGGGTACTTAAAATAAAACAATAAGCTGAGCATTTCTATTAATAACATATTAAACCCGCACAGAACATTTCAAGATAGTTCATTATAGTTTGAAAAACACAAGACTAGAGCAAGAAATGCAAAGCTACACGGTTTTGGGGCACTTTTACAGTGGATTGTGCTGAACGAGTGCTGTCAACTCCATAGTATATATTATTAAGAATTTCCCTATGTCGTTCATTTGTGGAACAACAAGGAGGTCTTTTTTTTTTAACAGGGCCAGCTAAACTTGGCTTGTGGTGTACAACCTATGTTACTTTTCAACTTGTTTTGCTTTTTAACGTTTATTTCCACAGGCCATGGGGAGGGCTTTTTTTCAGTCCTTTCAAATGCTGTCAGATTTCAAAAAGTACCTTGTTAATGCTCTTCATAGCAGTTTCCCACCCATAATTCAGGCAGAAAGTTTTACTTTCTCAAAGCAAGCACTTTCCCCTCCGTTTTCAGTTCTCACCCTACTCACTTTTGCCATGCTCGTTAATGCAATCCAAACCACAGGCGGACCTCACACCTGCTCTCTGCACGAGGATACTCCCAGCTAGTCCGTAAGGGAGGGGCTGAGTACCTCGCAGCCAACTTTACACCCACAGACCAGTTTACACTGACAGACCAGTTTGAGGCTTAAGCACAAGACAGTCAAGCTGGGGTAACTCAAAATGAGGTTGCAAAATGGGGCACAAGACAAAATACTTTCAGAAAGTAGATACTGTCAAAGACACTACTGATGAAATTGCTGTATGCCAACTCAATATTGGGACATTTTAGTCAAAAGAGCAAGTTGCTTGTTGTTTAGCATCTAAAACATGACTCTTTAGTTGTTATTCTGTTTTGTGACCCCTGCTTTATTCTTCCCTAACTTTCCTTTTTTAGAGTGTTTATTATTGCAACTAATCTGCTGAAAGAGCTCCCAAAAACCATTCTATCTGATAAATTTAAGAAAGGGCACTGGAGACAAAAATAACAGCATGGCAGTCACTGGGAAGCATGCTGCATGATGCACTGTGTCAAATCCTCTCTTTCAGTCTTGCTAAACCTTTCAAAAACAATTTCCGCTTGAGTACCTAGACAATGTGGCACATCTCTGTCATTTCTCTAAAAATAATCACAGGAAGATGAGAAAACATGAAATCATGAAACCATGAAAAAACAGGAAATATATTACTGGTTCTAAATACCTGTAAATGAATTGATAGTAGCGGCTCTCCCCTGTTTCCTGCCTTATCATTGTGCAACACATGAATTAAATGCAGGACAATTAAAGATAGTTCTAGGCATTAGAGCATCGTCAAAAATGCTTATTCTAAAGAAATATGCTTTGAAACACAAGCACACAGACTTGTTTAAAAAGAAATTAGGTAATCTCATAGACTGCTTTGAAAAATTACTGTTCTTTCCATCCATCCAAACATAAATTAAAATACAAAGTACTAAAGCCTGAAATGTCAAAGTACTCCAGTGAACCTGGATCATGTTTTTGTTTTACTGCAGAGAGTGGGACCTCTTCTTTATCCAGAATACAACCTGAGAAGTTGAAAGCCTAAGAAAAAATAAAAGACACACTGAAGGTGGAAAACAACAGCATTAACATATTTTAAAAAGATTATAGATAGTTCCTTTGGTCAGCACCCACTCCCTTTGTGAAAATCTTTCTTCATTACTGATTGTGGAGTTGTGTTGTACGTCAGTGTGTAGACGTGCCAGAAAAGTATTAATGGAAGGGCTACTAAATCTTTCTTTCAGGGACTGGATATGAAAAAACTTGTGTGTTGATGTACAAATCTATTGAAGTTCCAGGCATGGAACAAAGGTTGAGAGGTTGGCTTTTAAACAGCCATTTTAAATCACTAGGAAAAGGCTAATTGCTTTCTGAGATATAGAGGGAATATAGCCTGGATTTGTACGTACTGTACATACTGTATACACTGCATTTAGAAAGTATTCTCCCACTCCTGAACAACTGCAAATATCGCTGTCTTATGGGCTGACGTTTCATTGCATTTAAATTATTTTTTCACACAACACACTGGATGGACGGTGCTGGTGAACTGCGATTTTCAGGTCCTTACACAGATCCCCACTGTTGGCGCTTTGACTGGGCCACTCAAGGCCATTCATCTTCTTGTTATGAAGGAACTTTGCTGTCATTGTGACTGTGCCCTCGGGGTCTCTGTCGTGCTGGAAAGTGAATCTTTGGCCCAGGCTGAGGTCTGAGGCTGACCGAAGCAGGTTCCCCTCAAGGACTTTCTTGTATTTGGCCCCATTCATTGTTCCCTCTATCCTGATTAGTGTTCCAGTCCCAGCTGCTGAAATGCATTTCCATGATGATGATGCAGAAACCACCAACATTCATGGTAAGGATGGTGTAACTCATGTCGACCACATGCCTTCTCGCAGACTCTGGCCTGCCTTTAGCTTCTGTCTAGCCACACTCCTATAGAGGCCAAATCTGTGTAGTGCAGCAGAGATTGTCCTTGAACAGGTTCTCCCGTCTCAGCTGTGGAATTCTGTAGCTCTGTCAGGGTGGTCAATGAGTCACTTGTCTGATGGAGGTCCATCTTGCCCACGTGCTCAGTCTGTGCCGGTGGCCTGCTCTAGAAAGAGTCATGGTGTTCCGTATTCTTCTCATTTTCTAATGATGGACCTGACTGGACTCCTGAGAAATTTCAACATCTTAAGATATATTTTTATACCCCTCCACACAGTTGCACGGACACCTCTCTTTATTCCACACCCTTTGTCTTCCGAAACAAATGTAAAAAATAGAAATGACTCATTTCTAGGTAACCTGAAGTGAATTAGGTTATTTTGTGGGAAGAATAAGGGGTGGGACATTCATAAAGCATCTACAAAGAATTAAGGATGGACAGAAAGGTGTGTAGTGTAGGAAAAATACTGGACCAGAAAGTCTTGTTCAGTAATAATAACCTGTGGTGGCAGCTACAGACCTGTCAGAAATCCTGTTTTGGGTAACAGGCTGAAGTAAAAAAAAAAACCCTCCCCAGTAATAACAGTCTTAGCAGTGAACACATACTGTAGGCCAACCACAAGGAAACTAACTGACAACACTGGGGTTGTTGCTGTTGCATTTCCCATTCACAAAGAGAATTTGAACATAAAGAGGGCTGAGAGAGATGCCCCTGGTTGGCATAGCTGGGTGCACTGGATCAACTAGAGTAAAATACCTCACTCAAGGCACAACAGCAGGGTCTACAGTGCAGGACTCGAACCCACATCAGGGGCTTACCCACTATTCTACCTTCCCCCCGAAAAAAAACATTTTGGGCTGGCTCGGGTGTTGATAGAAACTCCAACGAGAGCGAATTCAATACCCACTTGTTCTTCCCTTCCTGCTGCGAGCGATGTGCATCGAAATCCAGCCTCTCCCTGAGAACAGTCTTATCCCAGTCTCCAATAGAGGAAATCCATGCAATTGTTGCTTGTGACCTTTACAATTTAATAGCACAATTTGTCCAGTTTGCTTCCTCTTTTTGTGTGGATTTGATGGAGGCAAAAATTGTATTGGAGTTTAAGGAGTCCAAGCGTCATGTTTTTGTATGTTTTTTTTGGTGGCTTAGTTTTACATTTTGATATGACAAGACGGTTATTTCTCCTGCACTAAGGCTGCCTGCTGTCCTGCTTAGAAACTAGGAAATTCACTCTAAGAAGCCATGTTAGACTAAAACACACACACACATCTTTCTCAAAGTACCTTTGCAATCATTAATGTAACGGCAATCAGAAAAAAATGGATAACAGTGTTGAATAAGAATTAAAATCATTGAGGCAGTAATCTCTGCTCTACATTACTTTCCTTAAAGATAAAAATTACATCTATTTCTTTTGCTCTCATGCTAAACTAATTTCTTAGAAATACATTTTTTATTTAGTGTGGAATGCTGTTAGGAGCTCAAATCCATGCAGAATGTGCTTCACTGACTAAACCAAACTTTCAGAATACAAGCTCTCAATAAAGTTCTTAATGGACATTAAAGGGAACCCACAAGTTTCTACAGTTAAGGTAGCATGATGACCGCATCAGCTGTCTGGACAATCTGTCAGATCAAGTGAAAGTGCATGTGAGCTGGAGTGTAAGCTTCACTTAAATTTCACAGTGTGAACTTAGGTGAAGAATAATCCTGCATAAAAGAAAACCTTGAAACCACCAAGAGACTATTATTAAAAGGCTGCAAATTGAATATCTTCTGGCTTGAAGAGCACCAGGGGAAACCCGTGCCTGCATTTCTTTAAGAGTTCAAAAAGGAAATCCTATTTCATTCAATTTACTGTAGTATTTTGATGAAACAGATCTTTTTTTGTATACAGTACGCACTAACAAGAAAGGGAATCTGTAGGACATTTTTTAAAAGCTAGGATGATTCCATTTCAAGAACTTGAAGCTCACGCTAATAAATTGTAACTAATTATGTTGACTAATAGGGTACATCAAACAGAAACAGCAGATTTGAAGGTCAGCAATTAAGGCTGTGGGTCAAACCGCACAGTGGCTAGGCGGCATTTAGCACTGTCCACTGTTTTTTCTAATTCGTAAAGGCAGTAATAACAGCTCATTCTAAACCAAAGAGAAAAGACACCTATTAATTATTCCAAGTATTATGTAAAAACAGTGCCTGAAACTTCTCTAAGATACCATAACACATCAAGATGAACTTTTATATCCGTTCAGAGCACAGAAACAGGGGCTGCTGAGCAGAGGGCTTGTGGGGATCTATGCATGATTTAATTGGCTGATCAGCTGATTGGACTCTAGCCCCATCAGGGGGCTGTATCGGTGGCCACACTCTGCATGTACTGAGATCTGGGCCAGGACACAGAATGTTTATCTTGTGCAGAACTAGAAAGACTCCAGAATAGTGGAACAGGCTGAGCCAGGAAAAATAGTTACAACTAAACATGAACCCCCTAATGAAATGCACACAAGCTTACATATAATCCAGACAGCCTGCTAATTAAATAATTTATTCAAACTGATCCTGTGTGTAAGCCGTTACAGTACCTATTTTCTACACATAAGGGATCTCAAATCTGGATTGTGAGACAGATTTAGGATTTTTCTGATATTCAGACAAAATACATGAAAGGTGTTGAGGAATTTTCCTCGACTCCTTTCATGCATATCACGTATCATATCTGTGTATGAACTGCGAGATTTCGTGTGGAATATGCCCGCATATTCTGCACAAGATCAAACCCCTCTCTGCTTTCATATCCTGTGCAAACTGTTCCCTGTCACTACAGAATCCCTGCATACTTGCATTCAACCAAAACAGCTCCTGTTGGTGTCTCAGATACAAGCTGCTTCTGTCCTCATGGGATGCAAATTTAAGGAAAAATGGGCTGCCGTATTGAAATATATTAAAAGTCATGCAAATGGTTCAAGTAAGGTGACCTAAGCTAAACTTGCTTTTTTGTTCTAATACCCCTTCTTAAGGAAACACACCACTTATGTGTCAATGCACAGCATTTACTGTATGTATGCAAAAGCCATATTTGGAACAATGATTTTTATCTGGCCTACTGACTGATCAAAGCCAGGCAGGGCTTTTACTGCAAACTTAAGGACATCACCAATCAACCAAGATTCCAGTTTTCCCAGTTTCTCCAGCTGACATACAGGTACATGTCCCAGTTCTCACAGTCACTGACTTAGAGAAAGGCTCGGATTTCACTGAGCCAGGAGCTCACTGATGGAAAACTCTGGGGATCTGGGCTGGGTGGGGGGGGAGACTACTTTAGTTTGTCTGCCAAAAACAGGTACTATTTTTAAATTCATTTGCTTCCAGAAAAAAGAAACAGAGTGGAACACCGACACTGGTAGTCTCTGGTAGGTCTGAGCCTTTCCTGGATTAATTTAGAAGTCAATTTAAAAGTTGAAATGCATCTTGTTAAGACGTGTCTATTAAAAATCTGATAGACATCTTTGTAAGATCACTGGCACTGCAACACAGGACTTGGAAAGAAAAAACAGTTGAATGTTCATTTGTTTCACATAATTGACAGCTGCCTTTAGCTTCTGAATAAAAGACACACATATGGACATGACTCCATAACTGCAAATGTGATTAAAAACAAGTAGAAGAAAAATATATAATATGAGATATAAGTGTATCAGAATAGTAAAAATCTCATCAGTAAGTTTGGTGAATAGAAGTCCTAATGATCCTCTTTAATAAATTGAAATTATCTCCTTCACAAGTATGTTTGCACAGAGGCCTTTTTAGCTCCACAGAGGGGAAAAAAAGTATGATTGTGTTATTACAAGATACCACTACATTACTTCACAATAATTATTGATGAAAAAGAGAGGTTTTTCCATCAAAAATTAGAAAAAAAAATGTTTTTTCAGCTTTGTTTAAAAATTGTTTAGGAACCAGAATACCATCTTCATGATGAAGAAAAAAAGAATAACTTTTGTGCAAAGAAATTAGTATGAAGGGAACTACTTAATAATATATTTTTAGACTTCAAGTATATCTGCAGCTACACCAGCACTGCTGGGTTAAACTAGTGTAACATTAACATGTTCCTAAATGGGTGCAATCTAAAGGGCAAAGAAATTGTCGGAAAGTAAAATAATGTACTGTTTCATTTCACACCCCCAATACAAATACACCTGAATCACTAAAAAACTTTTACATTAGACTGCTCCAGTAGTAAAAGATATGGTTTCATATTCCAGAGTGAGTTTGAGTTTTTTTGAGTGTGTGAAACATTGCAGTGTTAAATAATTAGGCCCTGAATATTTCACTACCGTTTTGTGCAACCTGCTTGCATGAAGCTGACATTTCACCATTTGCCTTCAAAAATATAAGTGGCTTTGAAGCCCACTGAAGCCACTGTTGACCTGAGATGCATCCTTTCAAACATGACCAATACATTTCAAAGCCTGTGCAAAGTCAAGGTTCACATTAATGTAGCAATAACTGGTTGCTTAGTGCTGTTTGTGAAATATTTGTGCTTCTGCAAAACTATTGTGTGCAACCAACTAAGAAATTAATTATTGATCTATTTTAACATCATTATTTCATACTAGTACATCATTTCCTATGCGTCAATTATATTTTGGTAACAATTATATACTTAATTTGTAGACCACAGTAAATGAATTAAAAGGAAATTAATTCAAAACTGAAATATCGGTCACAAAGCTGACTCCCAAGCTCATTCTTGGGTCCTGGCCGAAAAAGGTTAAGTTCCCCTGCTCTAAACATTAAATATAAATGAGTAAAGAAGGACAGGGAGATAAATAAAACTGCAGGTACCAGTTGCCTGGGGTAGGCCTAGCCTTGAAACTACCCTGTTTATAGTCTTGCCAGCTTGTTCCTACCTTGGCTAGCTTGGACAAGACTTCAAGACATCCAGAGCCTTCCCCCTGTGTGCCAACGGCTGGCATCACCGGCACTGCCTAGCGCCTCACAGACAGTCCTGCACACTGCAGCAGGGAGGCAAGCAATGTAGCATCACCCAGCAGTGACAGCCTGCCTTCATGGCCAAGTCAAGAAAAACCCTTCAAAGTCTATAAAAGGCCTTCCTCTCAGCTCCGAATAAAAACTCCAGTCAGAGAGCCTAGCAGCAGATGTACCCCTGGGATCGCACTGTTTCCAGGTTGGCAGGACTTAAGAGGCAACTACCGGAATGCAGTGGTGTGGTTTTCTTCAGGACCATAACATGAAATTCAACTCCCTAGCAGCTGGCGGTTAAGCAACACAATACACAGCACAACTGTATAAGCCATCCTGGAGCATGAGCTGAGAAAAACACTAAAGATTGAGAAGTGTGATGCACTCCCAGCTTTACCGTCAACTTCATTAAAATACCTACCATTTTGTGCCCAGTAGAGCAAAGGGCACAACTGAGGCACCAACTCTCAATATACTGTTAACGACAGGTACAGTATCCTGACATTCCCAGGAATGCAGATTTCAGTCTGCACCCTGCAGTAGCTGCTTCAGACATATTTGCCTGTCCAGTCAAAAGCAGTCTGTTCTGATGATTGGAATATTCAACTGCAATATGCTGAATAGAATCGGAGAGCCCAAGGCAGAAAACTAAAGGGAAGCACCCTGCCTCAACAGTGGGGGGTTGTCAGGACAAACTAATTCCAGCTTGAAAAACCATGCACGCGACACAGCACTGCAAGCGCAGCAATCCACCGCCAGAGACGGGCTAATGTGCAGACTCTCCTCCAACAGACAGCTGAAACCTTATAAGAGATGACAAAATGTGATGTTTTGCTCTCTTTAATTTTATTATATACAGTAGTACTATATGAGTCACTTTAGGGAGCTCAAGCGGCTTACCTGGCAGTGTCGGTCCCCCTCTTCCCATGCCTTCCCTTGGGATATAAACTTACACACAGAACAAAAGACACAGGCAGGGCTTGCCGAGCAGGGAGTCCTTTGACTGGTACTTACAAAGGAGACGCAGGCGGCCAGCAGGAGGATCCTCACCAGGAGGTCTTCAAACTGCTCCACCACCAGCTCCCACAGGGACTTGCCTGGAACACAGGGAAACAACACTGCTCGTCCCTGGGGTGGGCTTCAGCACGGCATCATCACAGCACAGTCACCTACACTGGCTGTTGGGGTCCCTGCACTTACCAGATCCAGCTAGGCCTGCGTTTTCACTCTTTAACTTGCATAGAAACTGTCTGCTTCTTGCTACTGTAACCTGCCTGACCCTGGAGCTAAATTAGAGACTTTTTCCCTTGGCTAGTATTTACCTTCTCTGTGCTGCACTTTAGTAGCTTGCTTGAAAGAAGAGTTAGAAGTTTCATGTAAACTAGATACTAAAGTGTGCTGCCACAGAGCCGTACTCAGAGGTATTAAATATAGAACAAATGAACAAATGAGATTTGGAACCAAACGCATTTGTTGTGGTTTTCATGTCTCTTGGTATTTTTTCTGTTAGTAGGATTTGTTTTCGTTGAAGTATGCTTCCCCACAACATGTAGCTCTGAACCTGCTTGCTAGGAAATCAATTCAAGATGGTGCTCGCCATAGGGCTGACCAAAATAAAAATAACCTTCAACAGATGCCTGGTATTGTATTTCAAGGTTTTGTGCTGTCATTTCCCCATACCACTGTGCAGCATCTCTTTACTTTTTAGATCCCTAAGTAAATCATTAAACTAGGTATTTCCATTCTGCAGAGCGCACATGTAAATTCAGTAAAATGCATGTATATTGACTGTCTACAATAGCGTGCCAATGCTGTTTCCTGTCCAAACCACTCAAGTGATGCTTCACTGAGGAATGAACCAAGGAACCCAGCTGGGAGATTACTGAACTGACTGGGGATGCTGGTTCCTACACTTTATCACAATGCAATAGAACTAATTCAGTTCTGGTCAGGGTGGAGCCTCCTTTCACTAATCCAGACAGATTTAACTAAAGAGATCACTGCCATAATCCATCACCCGGCTTTGCACATCCTGTATGCACAGAGTCAGTAGAGGTGGGGAGGGTTGGAACCCTGTTTACCAAGAGGATTTGTACTGTATAATGCGAGTACAATCGGTTCTATTTCAGAGCTGACAAAAGCTTCTGAAGAACAAGGAATAATACACTGGAAAAATCAATATTTACCTTCTTCCGCTGGCAGCTCTATTGGCGTGTTCCAAAAAGAATCCACAGAAGAACATGCAAAAAAAAAATGAGAGAGAAATACAAATGCTGGTTATTAACAGAACCTTTTGCTGCTCAGTGATGAGCCAGATGATAAACTGGCCACTGATTGACAAGAACTCCCCAATGGCATAGAACAGAAAATAGAGAGAGCAGAACTCAGACGCTTCAATTCAAGTCTATGAGCCTCAGAAAACAAGGGGGGCAATTCTGTCTCTTATTTTCAGGATGACAAACTCTATGAAAATTCAGTTCTCTTCTCTGAGTGTAGTCTTGGCAGGTGGAAAGGCATCAGCAGAGGAAGGAACCAGAAAAGGCATGAAGGAGGAAAGAAAGGTCTGTCCTTTTCCTACAAAAATGAAATATTTCAAGTCATTGAGCCTGCTACAGTGGTGACAAAATCCCCAAGTACTCAATGATACCCCTCAATTACCCCGCAAGGGGAGGTAATCTTTTTGACATAGCAGGAATCCACCACTGTCAGCACTTCCTCCTGAAGATGGCTGGGGAATTTACTGGGAAGTGGCAATCAAGTTTGCAGAGGTGCCATTCCACGGATAATTCCAGGGCAAAAGCTGTGGTCCTTTTGAAATCCACTATTTGAGCAACATTTTAGCCCCAGACCCATGGAAAGTGCTGCAGAAGAATATTTTTAGCCATTATTGTAATTTAGAGCCCTCCTTCCTTATGCCATCGTATCCATCTAGCTAACCCCCGAGAATGATGGCAGTGGTTCACGGAGGCTGCTGGAGAACTTGGAGGAGGAATTTGGAGGGGAGAATGTAACTGGACTCATTGAGCTTGTTATAAACACTGCAATACTGCACAAAGAAACTGCCCTGCAGCAAACTCTCCAAAGACAGGAGCCTTTGGGGTAGCAGAATTCACCATTGTTTGGAGGGGATATTTTGTAGCTGGGACCACACCCTGAGAAATTTGAGGTGATTGAACCCCAACCCTAAAAGATGAGCAGCGCACACCACAAGTGTAAATTACAGTAAAATGTTACAGCTGAAATAATTTCGAATGGCTGTACAAAGACCCTTCCCTGGCTCAACTTCCTTCAAAAAGATGTTAACAAGAATCTTGCGCGACAGCACTGCTCTACAGAAGGCAGAAGCTGCTCCTGCCTGGGTGCCGCTAGAAAGTAAAAGTAAAACGCTCACACACACTCCAATAAAACGCTCACACATGCATGCCGTGGGCTCAGCAGGAGACTTTGTCAGGTGAGTGGGTGTCTCGTGCTGGCAGGCTTCAGATGTGCAATCTGAGCATGAGTTTCTGCAGCTCCAGCTCACTCCTTGGTGTGTGTGCATATTAAAGATGGAACATGCTGTATGAGACAGCAGGGCTCATCCTTTGCAACAGGAATAGATCATCTCAAACATTAACCCCTTGTCACAAAACAAATCCGAGGAGCTCAATAGCCATCACATTCATAAGTCGTCGACGTTTACAGTACATAAGGTGGGGGAGAGGTTGGTGAAGCAGGAGAGGGATTAAAAAATGTCAAGAAGGTGAATATCATATCATAAGTGTCTCAGTGTTGTTCAATAGCTACATTTAGAAAACCAATCTTGATCCACCTAGACATTAATATTCAACGGCCTTGTGCTGTGGACACCAGTGTGGTTTGATCTTTAATAAGAACAAAATGGTCAAAGTGCAAAAACAATGGGCAACGCTTGCCTGAAACAGAAAGCAGCATCATATGGCGAGAATGAAAAAAAAAAAAGGTTTACAAAACCTAGCTGCAAATCCCTGTCACTACTATCATTCACTCTGAACCCCTTCATTATGCTGAACTTTATATATAGTAAACCACTACACATATACATGTGGCTTGAGTGCACACAGGCACTTTCACATGCATCAGATCCTATAAAAAAATGCTGTTGGGTGACTGTACAAAATATGCCTGGTGCACAGAAACCCTCTTTTCCACGCTGTAATCTAAACTGATTCTTTCAAAATCAGAAAAAGAAAGAAACAGAAAATAGTTTTGCACTCTTGTACACATTCTTGCCTTGTACTCGATAGCGGAGCATTAACATACTGAACTGCCACTTGAGCTGTCTGGGCATTTTGGAAGCTCAGAAAACATTTCCATCCGAGGGCATAGCGATGCATGGTCTACCCCTATCCTTAGCAAAAGCTAAGGAGGCTGATGGTGTCCCAGATAAAGGAATTCCGACCACTACTGCTTGAGAAGTGTAATTTCTCTCAGCTTTTCATAGTTCCATTCTTTATAGGTTTAAGCAGCTCGCTGTCTCAGGAAGGCTGGAAGTATCACTAAGGATACCAGTCATCCTGGTTTCTAATTTTTCTCCCCCTTCCCTCTGGTAAGCGTTATAAGGGCATAAAGGCACGAACTTCCAGATTCAGAGAGAGTTTCTTCCCACAAGCTGTCAGATTACTGAACTCTACCCCCACCACTGGCTCACACTGATGTTTTTTCTCATACTTTTTTTTAAGTTGTGTGTTATTTAACTTGTTGTGGCTGCTGCTGTTCTGTGTTTATGTTTTTGGTAATTCCTTTTTGTAATTGTATTGGAGCATACGTGCAAATAAGCACTCCATTGCACTGTGTGAAGCACAGTGACTGCAATCACTACAGAAGGAAGGTTAAGGTTTCATTATCATTATATACCATCATTTAATGTCCATTTGTTTGTACGTCTGTTGCTTAAACTAGAGGACTGGGGAAAATAATGAACTAGCCAGCGGCTCAGCAGTATCGTTTTTACAGTATGTCAATCGATGTGATAATGGAGGTTTAATACATGTAGCTACTGTATGCAGGCCGTACAACTGTTTTGTCGACAGGCAAACACTCATTCCCAGTGATAAGTGAAAGTTATATGTCAATAATCAGTTCAGGAGAGAAATTAAAAAGAGAAGATTAGATTAGTTAGATTCCCCAAATGGAAATTCAATTGTACAACACATTCGATCCTTCAGTAGTAATTTGCATGGTAGGCCTGTCGGTTGGCAGTCACATACTGTAAAAAGGATTGTGACCAACAGCTTGGGAAAAACAAATTGACATACAGGATGGCTCTCTTATGACTGTTCAAAATCAGGGCGCAACGCACACCAACAGAGAGCAGTGTGGCTCAGCGAAAACAGAGGCTCTGCGGCTTTAAAAAAAACAGGTCCATTCACATTAGAAATTAGCCACTGCAGGTCGTCACAGCCTCAGGTAGCTGTGTAGGATTTGTCAAGCTGGGATTTCAAGCTGAGCTAACAGGCAGTGGGTGGGCAGCATTTGGCGTGTGGGCAGAGGCCGGGGCATGTAGTTCCAGTGTTATTTGACAGGAAGGAGTGGAATAACGCTGGCAGCTGGCGAACCTTCGCTCGCCCATCGCTATCTCCTCGATAGAGTTCTCGAGAAACTTCAGCGGCTGTCATTCCCTATTGGAAACCCTCCTGCCAAATTCACAGCTTCTTTATCACACTGCGGTTTTATATTTAACTGATGCACAATTTCACAGGTCCCATTGTTCAGGACAATATCCTCCTTCCAAAGAAAGCACAGCACTAACCCAGAAGAGAATAGGGCAAATAAAAGGGTGTTAAATGATTATAAACCTTGTGTCCTTTCCCAAAGTCAATAAACAGTCTAAACATCATTCTGGTGAGAGTACCATGTCGGCAAACAGTGAAGATAATAAAGTAAAGATGTTTTAGTGGGACTGCAAGTGACAACATGGTCATTTACTGTACTTCCTAGGAATTTAGCAGAAAATATCGGGACAGGTGGCAGGCAGAATTCTGTAACAGATTTCAGACCTACCCACATTTAAAATTTCTGGCCATTCTAAGAAGACGCTTCAAATTCTCAATTACCTTGTAAATGTTTAAAAGAGACAGCAAGAAAATATTTAATCACACAGTTATGAGCCTTGAAGAAAAACACCAGCTGCATTTCTAATAGGACCACTACCACGCTTCAGTGATCACTCAGTCCCCTAGGAAAAAGAAAATACCAACTCTTCTCAATGAGAGAACAAATAAGTTGAGGAGAAATCATACGACTAATAATGCAGATTTATTTATAAGCACTTCTTAAGAAACTCTAAGAACAGAATAATACACATAACAGAAGCAAAGACACCACTTTAACTAGCAAATTCAAGACTAAAACTAAATTATACATTAAAAGCTGAAGGGAAAAGACAGAAAAAGAAATATGAGCAGTCACAGAGTCTGTAATGCTGTAGTTCAACAGATTTGGTGCTGCACACAAGAAGGATTTATTGCCCATTGTCTGTAGAACACTTTCAGATTAAGACCTGGAATGTTCTCATAGAGTACATCCTTAAAGTAATCTGGAGCAACACCACTCAATGCCTTATAAAAGTGAACTAACCTTAGCTCTGCTCTAAACCTTGTTTTAGCTCTGCTTCACAATGAGCCAGCAGACTTTACTCAGGCCACAGTAATATACAACTACAGAATTCTTTCAGTGAGCAAATGACGCACAGAATTGAGAATATACTGAAGCCTATTCAGACCCGTCAGGAGGCTACTCTGGAAACAAATGTCTGCATCAATATGCAAGGGTCCAGTCAACACCAAATATCACAAATTGTCTGAGATACAACAGGCTTTTAAAGAAGGAAAAACTACATTTTTCCCATCTGATCTGATTTTTTTAATTAAAACTCACGTGTCACCAACTCAAGCAATTACACTGTCGATATATAAATGTGGTCATTTGAAACGTTTAATCTAGACAAAGAAATTTTTCACAGGAAAGTAGAGTCATATTAATTCAAAGCCGACCCAACAGTCCACCAGAAGTGACTCAACAAGGTACAATCTAACTAGAGAAAGCAGTTGGAGAAGAAAATTAAATTTCAACCAATGAAAAGAAAACACTTGTACTTGAGACGTGCATTCTTCTATAATCAGCTATAATGTGTGAGCAAGAAGATGTCTACAGTGCAGAAAGCCCCAGCCACCATGAATCAGAAATGATCAGATAAGAAATGGAACATTAAAACCATGATGGTTTTTGCAACTAAATGTTTATTTTTCTTGCCATTTGCAAACCCACCAAAAAAACAAATCACAAAGGTTTCTAAAACATTCTTGTATACGTATACTTATATATATATATCACTTTAAATTCTGATGTTTGTACATTTTCACTATAGATACAAAATGATATACAGTATTTGATCACCAATCATATTACAAACAAAACTATTGATAAAAACAATAACAAATAAAAAAACAATGGTTTTAATTTGAATTTTAGATCAACTGAGTCTGGCATCTTCATGGGGCTTTTCTGTTAATGTTTTTGGAACATATCTGTCCTTCCATCTACATAAACTGTGCATATACAGTATACAGAACATGAATATGTACGTACAATATATACATCCAAACCTTGCAAAACTACTTCTGACTTAGAAGTAAAACGTGCTGCCCCACATTCGATGGAAAACCCCAGGAGCCAAATTCCCTACGTCATTCATAATCCACCCTGCTGTGAAGAGCCAAAGGGAAATACCACAGCCTTCCGGAAGATAATCCTCTAAGAGAAGCCTCAGACCGACAGTAGACTGATGTGAGAGACAGCTTTGAAATAATTCTTGACAGGATAACTTTCCAGAGCCTTAATCATCAATCCAAGAACATTACAAAGCTGCATTTTAAACAGATCCCAGACAATTCAGCTCCTCACAACCCGCTACCTTTTTTAAAATGCACAAAGCTCTTTTTTTAGAGTCCAAAACCATGGTGAATCGAGCAATTCTTAACTAAGTGACTGCAGGCTATGGATATATTTTGCCAGCTTGCTAAGCACATGCATGACATCTGAAGAAAACTGTTGAGAACTTGTCAGTAGTGATCTCTGAGGTTCCTGTCTCGCTGAGTCGCTTGCTAAGCAGATCTCTCATACCATTATGAAACCCGAGGGAAACTGGCTACAACCAAACGTTTTGACTTCTGTTGTATTCATTTTGTGGAAATCATTCCAAACTTCACAATGACTGCATTAAGACCATGGAAATTCCTTTTCAAATATTATTAATTGCATTACCTTGCAGGACTGGAAACTGCTTGCGGTGGAAAAGCCGTTAGTAAAAATAAAAGATAATTCATTCATTGAATTTGTCATTTTCAGCACATCAGCTTTCAAGTTCCAACATTTGTTAAGTTTGAGTTGCGAGTTTTCATCAAGTTTCCATTTGCGAAGGCAATGCGAATGCTGAGTATTTATCCAATCACCTCATTCGAATACAAACCAAGTGAATGGCTTCCCAGCGCTTTGAAATAGCAATCAGATTTTCCAGATCGTTTTTGCTGGAGAGTTCAGATGGAAACCTCAAGACAAAAAAGACCTCGATGAAGAAATTACAGCTTCAATGTGGAACTGCAGAGGACCAGCGGATAGTGTTCGCTGCTTCTCCAGCAGTCCGTTTGCATGAACTCAGAATGGACGATCTTTTTAAGCATGAAGGGCCTTAAAAGTGGCAAAAAAACAATTTTTTTTGTACTCTGAAGGTTACATTAAAGCTACCAAAGCTTTCCTCCAAAGACTTACTGTATCTAGTGGCCTAAACCACTTACAACAGAACATCAGATTTTCAACTTATTCAAAGAACAGAGTTCATACATTAACCTTCTCAGGAGAACAGGCTGTGAGTGAATGCCAAATAAACTTACACGTGTTGGAATAAATATCTCTCCTTCATAAGCCATTAACCATACTAATGCTCAGTGTTGTCTGGGATTTCAAATGCATATCTACTGTACATGCCCGCCTGTAATCTTGCCCCCTATGGATACAAAAGATTCAAAAAATGCCTGTGAAAAAACAATCAGTGTGTTTTCAGCTTACCAGAGTTGTGATAAGCAGACACTTCACTAACATATGTTTTTTTTTCTCCTAGGAGTATTAACTCCCTGGCTTTGTCGTGTTTTGTCAGTAGACATTACAGCTGCAGTGTTTCCTAGAGCTGTAAGGACGACAGAGGATTGCTGGGAAGGAAAGGGGGGTGGTGGTGGGGGGAGGGGGGTTGAATGGGGTTCCCCTCTCAAGTAAGAGCCAAGGATTCCCTCTGTAGTCATCTGGGCTGTGTCAGCCTGGGCCTGCCCAGACACATTCCAAAATACTGACTTCACCACGCCTTCTTCCAGCTCACACACACACAGCGAAAACAAGAGCCAGCCTGTTTACACACCATCCAGAGGAGGTACACTTCCTGGAGACAGTTGCCAGCAACACTGGGTAATGTTAAAGCCCAGAAAAAGAGAGAAAGTTAAAAATAAGCCGTAGTGTCTATGACCTTCACGATTGCTCTATAAGAAACAGAAGAGACATCCTTTCTATCTGGGAAGGCCTTCTAATATTCCAGATTACCCATCTGTATCATCAAGACCCTTGTTCCTCTACAGCAGGCTTAGCAGACACCTGCAAAAACACACACCTCCACTGCCACCAATCACATGGTTCCCATGCCTTAACTAAGTACATTGCAAAAACATAATTTACATGCCGAGGCAGGTCAGTGCAATTGACTGACAGCCTCTTGCTCTGCGTCTGTTCAATGCAACAGTAGCAAGGGTGAGCTCTGGCCTGAGAGGCTGCTGTGCTCTGGTATGGACTTTACCTTTGACTTATCTGCTATGCAATTAAGACTTGATGCAGCAGGCTCAGGGCTTCAAAAGCTAGGTCTATCTAGTGTCCGTCAAATTGTGCATTCAGAAAAATTAATCACCTTGATGGGTCAAGGTTACTGCAATACAGCTTCCTCATGTTGTGATTAAATTCATGTCTTTCCAGCCTTTGATTGGCCTGATGCCCAAACCTTTCATGGCTGGTCCATCAACACTCCCTTGCAAAAGCATTCAGATCCTTGCTAAGTTTTAGCAGTTTGTTACTTTAAAGTGTGCAGTCATGATGCTCTTTGAAGTAGCAATTAATATCTGTTACATTCACAACCTACTCTGCACATTTTAAGTAAAAAACTGAAAAAAGTTCATATATAATATGAAAAACATGGAAAAGCCATGTGTGCATAAGCATTCAGAACATTTGCAAACTAATTTAGGTGTACAAAAATACTTTATAAAGACCTACTTAAGTTGGTGAGTGGCCACTATCTGTCCAATAATAGTGGTTCTCGTGATTTCAGAATAAAAACACCTATCTCTGTGAGGTTCCTGGGTTAGGTAGTGAATTTCAAGCAAACGCTAAACCTCTGAAACGCACAGATTAGAAGGATACATAAAATACCGATATCTCTGTCTAATCACTCAACAAAAAAAGTGGATGGTGTATTATATGACTCAGACATTGTTTAGACCAGGCCATCCCTCCAAACGGAGGAGGAAGGAGAAAGCTGGGGATGGATGCCAATGTCAGGATCTAGGATGGGAGAAAATGTGCATTAATCAACAACATCCCGATCACTCCAGAAAGCTGGCCTGTATCACAAAGCGGAAAACCCATCTCGTATCTTGTGTGGACTTTGCAACAAAGCACCTGAGCGGCCCTGCAAGAACGTGGCAAAAGATGGTGGTCAGATGAGACCAAACGGGAACTATTTAGTCTAAACGCCAAGTGTTACATTTGATGCAGGTGCCACACAGTGCAGTCAACACCACCCATCCAGTCAAGCGTAGTGCTGACAACATCATGCCATGGGGATGCTTCTCAGAGAGGAACAAATTCACATTGTGGATCGGCTTTAGGTGATCATCTTTTTCCTTTTCCATTATTTTTCAACATAAATACAATATCTGGCAAAGAGAACGACTTACAGCTTCCCACTTCTGGAAAAACACACCACGCACTACATAGGGCTAAACTAATTGCTCCATAGCAAACAAATTGTTTTTCCATCTGCCCATGAAAAGCTCCACCAAGGGCACTTGAATTGACTAATTATCCACGTAGCATTCCTTCTACATTCTTTCCCCAGGGGGAGGAGGTTGGCTTTGGGACACTGCAACTAAGCCGCAGAGAGGCAGCTCTCCAAGGTCTTCCACTCCTGAAGCCTCCCTGCTCATTTCACTTGTGGGGGAAGAAAGTGATTAGCCTCCTGTGATTAAGAGGCCCGGGCTCAATCCAGAAATGAATCTGACTCACTCAAGTTCCAAACATTTACTCCACGAATCTTCTTTTTCTGTCTTGAGATGTGGGATTAACTATTTTTTAAATGCTTCAAATAGCTGTTAAGATGCTTAATGATGCCCACTTTAAGATTGATTTTGGATTTTGGAGAACAATGAAAATGATAACTTATGGTAACCTATGCTGCATTTATCTGTAGGCTATTCTATATACAGCAAATCAGGAAAAAAAGAATGGTCTTAAAATGAACATCACAGGAGAATCTCTCTCTTTATGAAGCACCAGATGAAATTCTATTATCTGCCTTATTCATAGGTTGTTACAGATTAAGAACACAGTAAAACTGCTCAACTGGGCTGAACTGCTTACTGTATGTCCCAGTTTTTGCCTCCAGATACACCGCAGAGACACACTTATGGGTAAGATGATGTTATCTACAATTTTACATGACCTAAATACAATGAAAAAACTGCTCACCAAAAAGACTTAACAGCAGCTGGTAGCGCCCTGAACATCTGGTAGAAGAAGAATCATATGCTATATACTCGGTGCATGTGCAGTGCAGTTTTCAAATTCTGTTAGGACACCATGAAGTGTCCTGTATTGTTCAGAGCAGATCATGGGGCTCAACTGTTTAAAATAGAACAATGTTCTCTGCAGAACAGAATAGAATAATCCACCAATGTAAATCTCATTATGTTCAATATAGATTAGGGCATTGGAGGACTCGGAGCCCTCTTTCTTCAATTCACTCCATTCAAGCACTACTGCAACTTAAAATGATCACCTCCATCCTGCAATTTACTGGGATTATCTAAGTGAATTATATAAGTGAAGTTAACGTAGATCTCAGAAAAGGATACAGTGCACATTATCCATTTTGTTACATAAATCAGTCAATATAAATTATTTGATTGTCAACCACTGCAAAGGGGAGTACCACCATTATTATTGAACTCATTAGAAGTGCTGAATAAATCCGACTGCTTCAGAATAACTTGAGGGCAGTGCATGGAAATTAATGGCATTGTGCTCTCATAGACGATGTGTGATGGGTTGTCTTTTGCCCACTGCCATTTTGATTTAAAAGACTTTCATATTTCTTTCATTATGATTTATAACATTATACACATGCCAGCCCTCACTTTCTGTGTACAAACTTCAACAGAACCAGACAGGTGACGATTCACCACAAACTCTCTTCAGTTACATTAGTTAGTAGGTAGATCTGAGCAGGCTCACTTTATGCAGTCATTTTTCACAACTGTATTAGAAGTGACAACCACACCCCCTCACATTTGTTTATTGTGAAGTAGCATAGATGGAAATATAAGACACACAAAAAAGCAACAGCAGTCTCAATTTGATCTGCACAGTTCTTTGTGCTAATGATCTGTTCAGGCTTTAATATACTGCTATCAACTTGTTTCGAATGCTTAACCAGGGTTTTGTACTTTGCCCTTCTGTAAGAAGTTGCATTGTGCATAACAGATTCCTCCTTTCTTCTAAGAACATAGTGCTTGAAATGAGAACTCAGTCCAAAACCCCCCCTTTTTTTTTTCTTTTCCCACAAATTAATTTGTGCATAAACCACACCAAATTACTAGAGCTCTTTCTAATACGTTTGTCTTTTTGGGGGGGTTTAACACTAAAATCAGGAAAAACGTCCAGTTATATAAGCTGGTCTATGCTAACATAAAATATATCACTAAATTCAATTTAAGCTTTAAAATGATCAAATGTAGCATGCAAACAATCCATATGTGATCAATGGCTGAGTGCTCTCATAAAACTTGTCTTTTAAGGTTTTTTGCCAAAGTTTCAAATAAAACACGCATGGTCAAAACATATCTGATTTACAAGTTTTGATGAAGATAATGTCAGCGTAGTTAACTGAGAATCACCTGTAAAACCAGTTATAAATGCCTATCATTTGCTGTTGTTTTAACTGGGTGGAGATGTACTCAAACAGAAAGACTAATGACAAACTACATACACTGAGAGGAATTAAAAATACAAGTGAGTATGGAAACCAATGGCATTTATTATGTCTTTATTGTAGATTTACAATCTCATGGCTTTTGAAACAGCCATGGACTACCACATAATCAGCCTTTACAACAAAATCACACTACTGGTATCATATTCCTAATGCATAAAAAATATTCTTAAAGCATCTGGCATTCAAATAGTGCTCAATGTATTCTTGGTCAGATGGAAGCTTTGAAGACTGCCTAACCTGGCATGACAACATGGTACTGTATAATTGAGAATTTCTCTTTGTTTTCCACTAAGATTACCAAGTTCATACGCTGGAAAGGAGGTAAAATCTGAAGCCATGTGCTTTCCCTCAGAATATGCACAGTACAGTGGAGACAGGAATAAACGAGTATTACCATTCCTAGCTGTCTAAAACACTCCTGCCCTGGGCAGACCAACTCCTTCCTGGGTCAGAGGTCAATTGGTCTTCATGCCTGTCAATGCTTGGCCACAATTGCCTTCCAGGACAATTAACAATGTAAGGGCTGACTTAAGCAGATTTCTAACCAGGAATGTCATCAACTCCAGCAAACACACTTCACACTGGAAACAAACTGTTTAAGTTTAATGGACCCAAGCAGTCCATCAAAGGGTACCACTGTCACAATGCAGCCAACTAACCACTTTCAAACCAATCACCAAAAACCCAGGAGTCTTACTGGAGAAGAAAAGTCCTGTTCTGTAACCTGAGGTGGAAAACACAAGCTGGTCATGCACAGCACAAATACCCCCGAGAAGCAAGTGACAAATCCATATTGGTGCATACTTTGCACATAAATTCTGTTGAAGTACAAGAAACCACAATCAAGGAGATCATTCTCTCTAAAAAACATTTCATTAGCCGGGAAAGTTTGCTTAATAAGACAGTGAGCCACGAGCCTCTAATAAAAGATCCCAAAAATATATTCAAAAGAAGCAAATGACAGACAAATAAATGCATGTTTTTTAAATGATTTCTAGATTTGTCCATTCACCGTGATCATGAAATCAGCATATCTAGTACAGTATGCCACTGCATCATTCATTCAATGAAAAGCAACATCTGTGCTTCACATAACTACACACAAACTGTGGAGTTTGCATTTTAGTTTTTTTTTTACTTTGCTGTATGTTAAATGAGTGAAATGGAAACATACTACCCAGGACTGGTATACAAAACTTAACTGGGGAAAATTTCAGACAAATACTGAGGATGGCAGAAAGGATGTGGTCATTTTCAGTGTGCACTGGGCGACCCTGAATAACAGGGCAACCTGAAGATGGAAGACATGCGGTGATATTTGTCTCCCACATTCTCTTTTACATTTCCATTCAAGAACCGGCAGATTAGTCAACACCTGGCCATATAAGGATACAAACCCCAACTGTGTACTTTCAAGGGGCATGAGAGGTTTTTCAACTCTGCTGTAGAACGTTATCAAAACAAACGTAAGCCTTTGTTTTACCAGGCAAGTCAATTGAGGACAAATCCCCATGTCCAACTTTGACCTGGGAGTCCTTTTAGATTGAGGATATTTCTTGGAGCAACCTTGTGAAATAGACTTTGCACCATCCAATCCAGGATTTTCTAGACCCAACATCTAGACCCCTATCCACTACCCCACGTTGCCAATGACAAATCTAACACAATCCAGAAGGGAAAGCAAAGTGAAATATTAACTTAGTAAAGTGCTTTAAAAATACTAAAATCACAGTGGTTGCTTTGGAATGTGTTCTCTACCCATGTTGTTCCTCAAGCTGGTAAAGGAATAACCAGCAGTGGGAGTAATAACCACATACGGGGTATGATCACTGCTTTGCTGGAGTCAAGCTCTTTAAAAAGGCATTCATATTCCTTATAAATAAACTTACATTAATTTAGCTCTTGTCTCATTTGAAATACATTTGAATTAGTTTCAAATGGTAATTTTTTAAATTTATATTTGTAATAACTCATCAATAAATAAATAATGAACAAAGGGCTTGGTATTTCTCAAAATCTCTCTTTATGAACACATACGGGGGTATATATTTATAGACGGCAAAGGCTTTTCCAGTTTTTGCAAATATTGCCACTTGTAAACCCTTCTAAAAATGTGAACCGTTCTAAAAATAAAGTAAAAGATCTGTAGTATTACTACAGAAGAGGTGCTCAACCAAATCTGCACACCTCACACCTCACTCAGTTAAAGCTGTGTAAACTTCACTCATCTAAAACTCAGCTAAAATCCTGCTGTATCAGATATTGTATGCTTCATTTTTTTCCCTTTTTCTCTCTAAAAAATGTAGTTGACTATCTGTGTCATGGCTTTCCTCAGTATTCTTAGTGTCTTTGCCACAAGATAAAATAACATGATTAGATTGGCTAAGAACACAGTACATGTCACTTTTTATATTTTAATCAGAGGAAGGTGCCCACGTCTGCTTTGCATCTTATAGTTGCGACCTGATGAACTGGAAGCCAGAAAGAATTCCGAGTGAAGAGTTCAGGTCTTCCGCTTTCTTTTTCCTCTCTGTTCCTATTCTGTAACATTTTACATTCTGTGGGATAGAGACTTTCCAATCCATTTCACAAAAATCCATCATGTCTCCTGTTTTTCCCTCACACCTGGGCACTTACTGTACTTACCAAACAGAACTAACAAACTGCTTAAATGAATAAACATGGTGTCCGACCACTTTCAAAGAGTCCAACAATGTATTCAAACTTGTAACTTGTGAGATTGGACCCTTGAGGAGTACAGTAGGTGCAGCACACCTCTATTTCAGAGGTGCAAGCCATAGTCATCACAGCACACTCTGGATTCCACCAAGAAAAAAAATTGAATCCCGTTTTCAAGCTGTGCAGAACAGAATAAGAAAATGACCAAGTGTTCAAAGTCTCTTTGTTGATGGCATTTTACATTAAATTTCGTTCTCAATACTTACACAACAACAAGGCACATTCCCCCTGTGCACTGAAACTGCTCTCTTATAGAGCCAGCAGGCTCTGTGTTGTTTTACTGGACAACCTCACACTTACATCAGCTGTACCTCTAATGTTGCTGCTTTGCCTTATACAAACAGGGGGTTCAGAAGGCCCCTTTCAATAGTGTGCACAGTTACACTGCACTGGTAATACAGCACAGACATTCTTTCTTGGAACTTCATGGCACTTCAGCTACAGGAGTGCTGTAAAAAAAAAGCCTTGCACACTCCCTCTTTGAAACACTATGTACCCATCTGTACACACAACTGCAGAAGTATCCACACTCCTTTGACCTGAAGCACAAAACAAAAGCAACAAAGCATGAAGTGTTCAGATCAAGGCACACTGTGGATAGCCTGCCAAACGGATGTGATTTGGGATTGATTCATAGTGGACAGTTAAGCATGTTAACAACAGTCAAATCACGATTACAGGCTTGGAAAAAAAAACTCTCCATCCATCCACTTCCTAATGCGGAGCCAGGAAGTGGGGAGCCAGAGGCTATAGTGACAAGCAACGGGCATGATACACCCTGGATGGGACTTCAGTCCAGCACAGGGAGACACACAGACACAAACACACTCACACCAGGGCCTATTTTTCCAGAAGCCAATTAACCTACCCCTTATATCTTTGGGGTGTGGGAGGAGATCGGAGCACCAGAAGAAGGCAGAACATACAAACTCCACGTAGACTGTACCTCAGGTCCAGAATTCAGGGCCCCAGAGCTATAGGGCAGCCATGCTAACCACTGTGCCACTGTGCTAGGATTAAAATGTAAATATACACCCAGCGAAGGAATTCAAGAGCAGTGTGAATGATTCTGATTTGCCTCCAACCGAGCTGAAGTGGAACAGTGATCTCAGTGTTGTCTCACCCTAGTTACATTTTTCATTGTGAATTGAATTATTTCACCGATTCATTTTCCACTCTCCAGACATGTGTGCTGTACAGCCACCCAACTCTTTGACTCTGTCACAGACACTCCCCTTAACAATGGAGACCATTGTGCCACTTCATTTAATATTGAACATTCTGCTGCTGACTGACACAATGCATTATTACCTCAGTTACACAGACCACCGCTTTGTCATTGTTTTACCAGGCTAAAGAACGAATATAAAGCTCTAAAACAGAAAATTAAAACAACTTTAATCATAATTGTAGCCTCAATGGAAAACAAATACAGTAAACCCTTTGTTTAATGGACTTTGCTTTAACAGATTTCAGATTTAACTGACAAAATCTTCTGAAGGGGAATTATGTCTTTAAATCAGAAATGCTGAAATTGGAGCGGGACATCCAAAGGACATTCACAAATAACGTAAACCCCTTTCCCCCCAATTAGTCCGTTAAATGGAGGTGTTTACTGTATGGGCAAATTGCCCTTTTTGTGTTTGCAAGTTCAAGGCAGGAAGTATCAAGGCGAAAGAGACCACATTGCCTTTAAGGAAACGCATTTAACCCTGCATCACCTAAAACATGAACCTCAATATTAATGTTGGTTGGCTGGATTTCTACTGGTCAGTTCTCTTTTACCGATCTATCACTCTTTTATTTGTTAATGCTTTATGAAGTCAGACTGTAATTTTATTAACAGAAGAAGCACTTTAATTCACAGGGCACAACAGTCGCAAGCTCACACTGTGCAATTTAGAGAAAATGAAGAATTAACTGTCCCCTAATGTAAAGCAGTTCATTGTTATTACATTAGTTGGCGCATCACACCCACCATTCTAACCTGGATACACACAGGTGTGTCCCTGAGTGCGCTACCAATACAGTAAGCCTATGTTTGCATTGCAGGCTGGAAATAAGAGTCTAGGTATCACACTTGAACACATGCAAGGCTGACTCCTACACTATGAAGTCGTACACATACTCTGACACCTACTCTGAAGATGTCCGTTAAAGGGCCTGTCTATTTACTTGATCCATTGCAACCACAGCAGTGCACAGACCTACACTACTCGCATGCATTCCTGGAAACTGTGCACACAGCATGGATCTCAGCCTCTGGAAAGCTATTGAACTCATGCATGAGCAAGCAAAATCTACCACATGATTTATTCTGGGGTCACCCCGAGTTTCTACTGTCTTCCATGCAGCTCTGGAAGAAAGCTGTCTATGCGGAAAAAAAACATTCAGTGTTGGGTGGAGGCCACTGAATGCTGTGTCCTCTGAAGCAGTAACAGATTCATCAGTGGAAGGCTTTTTTTAATCATTTATGGGGAATGCATCATATTAGCAGAGCAATTGAAACCCAGGTAATCCTCTACACCACGCACACAGCAGTGAAAAAACAGCCAATGAAAACAGGTGTCTGTACTTCGAAAGAGCTAGAAGCCAAAGCAAAGGGAAAGCTCCCTTTCACATATATCTTTATACATCCAAAAATGCTGCAAGACATCCACCTTAAAAATGGTTCTGAAGCCTGTGAATTGCTACCTTTTGCAATTCAGTATGTGGAACATCCTGGATGACTTCCACAAGCCAAAATACATCAGTGTAAACTGTGACAAACTCTTGTTTCTCGCTGAAATAGCAAATGCATTAAAGAATGTTCTTTAGGAACTTAGAGAACCTTCTTTTGAGAAACGGCTGGGTAAGATCTTCTGATGATTTAGCTACTACCAACTGAACAAGCCAGATGAAGCAAACAGGTTTCCCATGCTTATAACTTTCTTATGTTCTTATGTACTGTACATGCAGGACAAAACAGGAATATGTCTTTTTACTCACCACCATCATGTAATTTTCACAATCACATTTGGTGTTGATATTTTTAAATTTCAAAACTGCTGAATACCAGCTTCTCTCAAAAAATTTGCAAATGAAAGTTACAGAACCCACTGTGGGTTAATTCATCCTTACTGCCCACTTGTCACCTTTCCCCATAGTAGCTTATACTGTAATATTAAGAACAAATGCAATAAAAGCTACTTTTGCATTAAAAATACAACGCAGCAAGATCACTCTAGTTAAGGGTGAAAATGATACTTGCAACTCTTTTACACTACACTAATTTAAAAAATATAAGTGGCATATTCTTCTGCTATAGTAACACTCAAATATTCTACATTTAATGAAACAGCTGAGACATTGAACAAAGCTAAAAAATGGACTGTTATTATTAATATCAGAAGTAAAAATATTTTTCTATGTATTTAAAAGTTTGCGTTCAAGTGTAAAAAACTCAAAATTATATAAACTTAAAAAAAACTTTAAGAATGAAATAATTGAAAGTTCTGTACGTGGACATGAGGCTTGTGCTTGATCACAGAGCAGCTGGCCAATTTAAGAAGGGTATTCCCTTGTGCATCCGCCTCATTTTCAAGTAACAGGAAGTCACCATTAAAACGGAAAGTGCACTGCTATCTGTTAAAGGAGTCTAAGTGTTTCCATTAAGTAATCAGATTGTGAAGCACAAGCTCGTCTCTTAAAAAGAAAGATTATAATCACACTACAAATATGCATATTTGAAAATCAAACTTTTTTAAATACCCCATTTAAGGTTAAACATTAAATTGCACTGTCAGACTTCAATGATCTTTTGAAAGTGGGAAGCTGTATTAAAAAGACTCTCGTTTTAATGCAAAAGGGGAGACTGCACTTTCTTTACTCTCGGTAGAGATCTGCTTATGCCAAGACATTCAAAGGGAATCAAAGGACATGCTTTGAAGTCCCGTTTTCCACCAATGTGTCAGACATGCAGGGAAAATACTTGCACTTAATTCCCTCTAGCAAAATGAAAATTCCCCACAGCAAGCTCTTGAGCAGGCAGCTCTGATACAAGGCTGAGATGCCCGACATTTAGCCCTGTAATTCTCAATTCAGAAGCTGATGTCTGGACAATAGACACCAAAGCTCCACCTGCAGTTCTAGTTTGCCAACGTGGAAGATGAAGAAATCATTGATCAGCTCCAAATAAGGTTAGAATGTCTCTGAGAGGCCTGTTTTATCCTTCTAAACAGTTTCAAATACAGTATGTACTGTATACAGTGCAGTATGCACCCACACAGATCTAGCACAGGAACATTAACTGTACTGTATGGCACTGCAATGATAGTTGTAGGTTTTAATTCAGTAGCAGATTAAAATGTGGAACTTCTGGTTCCCCTCAATAGGCATATACTGTATTTCTAATGCTTCAGAACATGCAGATCCTGACAGCCAGTGACAATGAACAGAAATGGTCCTGTATAACGTGGATTAGAAGGAGACACCACATTTGAACAGCACAGAATAGTTTTGCACTGCAGTTCCTGTTCACTGTAACGGTCAATGTAAAAAGATACTTCCCAAATGTTATCTTTCCTGTTGGCTATTTTCTGTCAATGGAGGATCTAATGCAGGTATACAGGAGCACAATCAGATTGCACATGAAATCCTACACTTTGCACACTATTTCTAATGTTCACGGTGAGTGGCAGAGCTTTCCACTGCTTTGTCTGACTCTAGAGAAACAATAAGCCTAGAATTTAAAATTGGTATTGAACTGCAAATTCTTCATAGAAAAAAAATCTACACAAAACTGTAAGGAAATACGGGACAAATTTGATGTCAAATGTCAGGCAAGAAAAACAGATATCCGTCCATTAACAGACTTGTAGAGGACACCTCTGAAATCCCTGAACTCCATTACTGCACACGTTTTTAACTCTTGCCTTTGGACACAATTCAGACCCTCTTTGCACTTCAAATGCTACTAATGGTTCAGGCAAAAAACACATGGCCGTGTTCTGGTCTTGAGCTCTGTGAACCCCTGGGAGACTATTTAAAAGAGGTTGCAGACGGAATGCAATTACTCTCCAGGACAAACAGGTAGCCTAATCTGAATTTTCTGAAAACCCCAGCGTTTCCAAATACGTGTACAGTCCTTTATAAAGAAATATGACTGACAAAAATATCTCCTTCAGAAATGACAGGTACTTTAATTTGTTTTTTAGGTATGTTCCATACCTTTAGTTAGATAGCGAGGCTTAAATAAGCCTGACAATAAATGTAACAAACTTAAAAATGAATTAAATATTCCAAATATGCCCAGTTACCTGTTCCACGGTTCACTTTATAATAAAAATGATTTTTACTGTTTCACTTCCCTTAATTACCACTTACAATAATTAATTTAAGAGTATACCACTCAACAAGCTGAATGGGAGGTGCACTTTAAAAGTTTAACATAATGTACTGTAAACAGCCAAGCTTGGGGAACCGATTCACGTTGTGGCTGTCAGAGAACCATCAAACACGTCAGCGGACGGAACGGTTAAGATGTTGAACACATCCAGCGATTTATCTGACAAAACAGAGACACTATCCTACTGCAGACGTTAATCTTTACTACCTTATTCATTAACCCTGTTTTTTATTTTTTGAAGAGTGTAGAAAACGAGGACCCCGGCCGTCAGAGACCCGACTTTTCGTGTTTCAAAAAAATATCATTCTCATCATCACCGTCATCTACGCCGCTGTTGCACACCCGAGCCTTAGCAAGCTAGGAACCTATGCAGTACCGCGCTAAGACGAAACCTGTCGTGCTGTTTTTCTGCAAATGTATGGGTAATCGTAATGATGCAGCAGTATTGCATACTAGCTGCTATTTCGTTGCAAGGATAGTCCTCTTCTGCCGTTTTTCTAGGGGGCGGGGGTCTCAAAACAACGATAATGAACAAAGCGTTATTTCCTGTTTTACACGCATGTCTTAGGACATGACTCTATACAGAATTCGTTTATTATTTTAGATGTTGCGAATCATCACTTGATTGACAAAGACGAGAAGCTTAGAGATTGAGAACGACCAAAATAAAATACGCATTCCGCCGCACACTTCAAAGTTTAACATGTTCGGCGCAACACCGTACCTACACCGACACACATCTTTACACAATGCTAATATGGTATTTTAAAATGTATTTTTTTATAACTGGCATTTTCAATCTGCTGCAAGAGTATAACATGGTTTGTGTTTTAATTTCTTAAATTACAATTCGAAAAATGATCAGTCGCTTAGACGTGCTTCGCTACCACTCCGGAACTACTGTACCATCTCGCACCTTCGCTGTGTCAACGACGCGACCTACAGTCAGGTGGACAATTAATACAAGAACTTAACGAAGAGTTAAATAGTGATTCCTAATTTAACAAGCAATACCTTTAGGCTCTCACGAGTCTCCATCAGAATTAAGCCGACACTGTTTCCATTTATGAACTGTTTACACATCACATCTGAGCTACATAATGCAGTTTCTTCACGCAAGAAAAACAAGTTAGAATTAGCCTGGCAATTCATATCTAGAGAGTGTTGCACTTACTCAATTTCAGATAAAACGGCCAGACACAAACGAGAATGGGGAATATGACTTCTCAGTCGAAAGTGAACCCTACTACTACTACGCGTCTTAAGATCATTGTATATATATTCCTGTTTAAAGCAAGCAGGATGAAACATTAAGTCAAAAAATAAACCTGTGTTCTGCAACATTGTTAAAAACGTTCAACTCGCATGCACAGTTGGCAAGTGTTGTGCAATAACGTTACATACAGAGAGCAGTTTACACGCAGGGGCGAAAATTGGCGATCCGAAATTTTTTTCAAAGTTTTGCAGAAACGTTTCGGAACCGAGGCGGCGGTCAGTGGGGAAGTTGCAGAACGAGTACAAACCTGCCACGGAGAAACGCCGATACCTGACAGACAGACACCCCACAACGTTATAATCGTTCGCAACGAGCTACTCACCGTTTGGTCCATATTTCTCCAAATTATTTTTTACTTGTTCAAGTGTCAGTCCGGTGTTCTCGTTCACCCCGAAGTTGTCTAGAACTTCGGATGCGGATTTAGTGTGTGCGTTTTCCATCTCCGAACATGTAGCCTGTATCAATAAATATACGTGTATTTGATTAGTTTTCTTTAAAAATATATATATCTAGGAGCTTTCCACCGTGATGCGTTTAGGCTGCCAAGCGGAGGTGGACCAGATAACAGAGCCACCTGCCCTTCTGCAAGCCAACGGCTTTAAAACCCAGACTCCGGAATCCTAATGCTGCTGTTCCCTCAAACAGATAAGTCCCTTCGTCTTCTTTACTTCATCAGAAGGTATGTTTGGTCGTTGAGTCCCGCCTCTTTCTTGTCTTTCTTTTTTTCTGGCTTCTTTTTGTGAGTGTGTTTGCTGACGCGTATTTCTATTGGCTCCTGTTACCTGAGATGACAGGAGTAATAAGTACAAACCCCCTACACTGTTGCGCGGCGTTTCCTACTCGAATATATTCCCAACCCTCTCACTCTTTAATGGGTTCAGACCAAGACACGCCTCACATCGTGAGGCCGGTTTGCTTTCCTCGGTGGGTTTGAAAAGACTCGCCTTTTCCTTGAGCTGGAATTGCTCTGTTCGTGGAGAGCCGTACCTGCCCGGATTGACAACAACAGAGCGGATCTTTAGCTGGGCTTTGAGGTGCGCAGAGGCAGACAGTTAATAACACAAACCTATTACACACAGCAGCAGTCTTTTCGAACTGTGCCTATTGGCTGGTGTGTAGTTTTCATATTTGCAAATAGTGTATAATATCCGTTGTGCAACACTTCCGCAAAAGCACCGCATCTAGTGTTCCAACACGCATCTGTGGTTGACGCAGCCCCTAAACGGAAAAACAAATCTTGTCAAACAAGAATTCTTTTCAATTTGAGAGAGAAGCTAATTTCGATAGCAATTTGGAGTGTGCAGTTACAGTATGTTCATTCCGTTTCTTTTGGTGGTATAGAATTTGAGCCTATAAAACGATCCTGCTACTAAGATTATTGTTAGTAGTGCAAGGGGCGTCTTGAATAGTTAACCTTGATTCGGAGGTGGTGTGACAGGTAGCGCTGTGAAATCATGCACAGCTCTTGATCCTTTTAGACACTTTCGCCCATTTCTAGTTAAAAGCTGTCAGAAAAACAAACTTAACACGGGAAAATATTTTCAATGGGTAGATGTTTTCTGTAAACAAATTGCATTATTATGTGAGGTATTTTACATAGTTGCATTGTAAATGCAAATAAACATTGGTGCATAAGTAAATAAAACCCATTACTGAAAAATGCAGTTTCCGTTTTTTTTTTTCGCTAAAAGAACGTGTTGCTATACTGTAAGTGATGTTGGTTCACAAGTAGGTGTCTGGCACTAACATGGATTTCCAAACCAATGCACCAGTATAGCATCCAGGGATGCCACCCTTCAGGTGAGACATTAAATGGAGGTCCCACTGACCTGATCATTAAAGATGCCATGTCACTGCCTCTGCGTAGAGTAGCTCCTGCACATCCCCCAGGTCGATGGTGAATAAAATGGGTCCCCTCTTATAGGCAAAGTGCTTTGGGATCCCTTGAGGATGAAAAGTACAATCAATTATTGTTTTAGAAATTAAATCAATAGCTTTAAAAGAGCATGGGAAAATATACAGTAAAGTATTCCAAAATGGATGCTGTTAAGTTAATTGGTGGCACAGACTGGCAGAGAAAAACGGAAAACAGCACCGCCCTGAGATACTGAGTCTGACACCCCTGGCACCACACTGAAGTCCAGGATTCATGTAAAAGGTATTGGTTAATTTAAACAAATTTATCAAGCAAACTGCGCTGTGGAGCAATAAAATTGAGCCCATGAGTAAATAGGGCCAGAGGGAACATACACCCACAGGCAATGATAGTGCAATCTCTGCACTGACTCGGTGTGGCCACTGTCTGTTCCTACTCAGCTGTATCCTCAAGAGGTGTCACTCTCTCCTGATGCAAACGGCTGCTTTCCAATAGGAATGTGCTTCCCATGTGTGCCAAATATTGTGTTTCCTTGCTGCACCATTCTCGCAATTCTGTTGTTTAGTTAGACAATCTCTTTTAAAATCCTGTACCAACAAAGCAGCTTCTGGAAAGCAAGACTGGTGCAAAAACTATCTTTACATGTCATGTAACAAGAACAGATTCTGCTGACCTTCTCACCATCCAAAGTTAAATCTTCCTCCCAGAGCCCTGATGCAAGAACACCTGTTCATCCTAGCCTACAGGAATTGCATTTCAATTTAAAAAATAAAAATGAACACTACCCAAAAATAAACAGAAGCAAAACAAACCGGGTATTGCTGTGGTTTGGAAGTGGAAGTTGAGGAAGAGCCAGTGAACGAATGTCTCACTGCTGCTTATGAAATGGAGGTGTGTTCCGTTCGCTTGCATGTCAGCTTTTCAAGCCAGCACACCTCAGAGTCACCCCTGACCTTCAGCGCAGGGTTCCTTGGTCAAAGACCAGGATCTTCCGCCTTTAGCCACAGGGAGTCGAGGAAAACCCAATCCTGAAAGCTTATCCGTGGCTCTCAAACCGCTCTGTGAGCAATGCTGCAGTCAACAATACTGGAAATGTAACTCCCTAGTATCACCGCTTCTGTAACTCCTGCTGTGGGAGATCAATGGTAAAAAACTAAAACTTCTGGGGAAGGTGGAAAGACACTTCAGACAATTTCACACAATTACAATCAACTTACAACCAATCAAAGAGTGATAGCATGAGGAAAACATACCCACAAGGCACTGAGTGCTTAATTAAATACCAGGCTTGCTCACTGTATATCAGATAAAGAGCAACTGTACTAGCTTTAGAACTCAAGTAGGCCTTGGTACAGTATTCTTCCAGAAATCAGCCTTCTGCCCTTGAGTCGTCAAGCTGTAAAGGTAATAAAAGTGGGAATTTTTGGGTCAGGAGCGGACATTTGGAAATAAAAGTTTATTATAGATAATTTTCAGTGATATTCTTTATTACCTCAATTTTTATTCGTTTTCACAGGCTAGAGCATTGACGTTAGCAGGCAGGGGAACTGAAGCAACTAAGGGATTACTGAGTTTACATCTGAGATAAATCCTCAAGTTTAAACACTCTGTAAAAATAAACTGTAAATCTTTTAAAGTGTTAACTGGCAATGCTTCAGTATATACGTATATAAAAAACACACCCTTTGTCTTGAGTGTCCTATTAAACTGAAGAAACATCTTTAGCAACAAAATTTGCAGGTTAAATCTGGTTGAAATACTTCAGGGTTTGGACTTCCTCTCACTCTATTTAGTAATAATAATGATGATATATTGGGACGATAGAGTTTTGAGATCCACTGAAGAGAGATTTAGAATAGTGTGAATGTTTTTATCAAAGAGAGTAGCCAATGTTGAATATTTGTCACAGGTGTAAGATGGGGATGGAGTCTGAATTTTTTTTTGCTTTCTGAGTCAGATCTTTTTGACTCCAAGCCCGCCGTCAGAGGAAAAAATCCTAACATATCAGCTAAGGGGGTAGAGTCTTCACCACTCTTCCAACGGAGCACACGTAGCAATAAAAAGCAGCCTTCTGTCGGTTTTACTATGGTAATGAATGAATGGTCTTCACATTTACATGCCAACACGAATCCTAGAGTGTTTACGAAACAGCTCTTACAACCATGGACTCTAAACCTTGCAGTTCGAGAAGTGGGAAGGATCAGAAAAGTTTAGAAAAAGCAGATTCTGGACACATCTGATAATACAAAACACACACCAGCTTATCAAGATCTGCTAGTTGCATGTATTTTAAGAATTTGATCTGTTAAATGTAAGGAGTATTTTTTGACAGAAATTTAATATTTTACCTCACTTTGTCACTCATAAATCTGGAGCTTCGGAAACCCAGCTGGATCTAATCTGAACAAGTCTGAAGCACGGACTCCTGTGGTCTTCTGCATGCACTTCCTGAGGTCTACAATAATTATGAGAAGGTTAGAATGGGGATGTGTACCTGCTTGCAAGTTGCAAAAAACAAATAAAGATTAATTCTACGCTGAAAAGTAACAAGAAATGAAGAAAACAGCTGTGTCAAGAAATTAAGGAGAGAGCCTTAAACACTTTCTGCAAATACTACAGACCGAAGCCTGAATTAATAGTGTGTGGGACTCATACAATTTGTTTCTTTTTAAAATGTGAAGATATAGTTTTAGTTCTGTACCTCAAGAACAGCTCTTCTATGGCAGCTTTACTATGGCTTGTCTTTGGTATGCTTCCTGGTGACAATGGCAATCAAACGACTGATAAATGAGTCTTGACTGAGTGACAGATGAATGGATGAGATATGGATCTGGAACAATTAGAAAAACCTGAGAAGATCCCTCTACAGCCCCTCTGCTTTGTTATGTTTCATACACAAATAGATCCAAGGCTATTCTTTAGTCAGCATTTCCTAGTCCTGAAGGGGATCCCTGCTCAAAGAGATTGCTGTATAAGCATATTCCTCATCGAAAGCACACTGTGTTCCCTAACTCTCCCCAGGTACATTGTCACACATTGATGAGTAGACCATGTGTGGAGCATGTCGCAGCAGAGACTATGCAGGGAATGAAACCTCTTTGGTTTCCTTTAGAGTTTGTGTCTGTAGTGAAGCAAGTCTTTGTCTTTCAATACATGCTCTTAATTGTCCTGTATAGAATGAGTCTCATTATAAAACATTAAAGTTGAAAACTTGAAAGATTTTTCAACTTTGAAATTTGAAAAAACTTGAAAAACTTGAAATTTTATTGCTCTTTTGATGATTCTATTTG
Organism: Lepisosteus platostomus; assembly: GCF_059453375.1. Classification (NCBI taxonomy): domain Eukaryota; kingdom Metazoa; phylum Chordata; class Actinopteri; order Semionotiformes; family Lepisosteidae; genus Lepisosteus; species Lepisosteus platostomus. Next base: position 15,393,062 of record NC_142632.1, read on the forward strand.
CCTTTCATTGGTTAGATTTAGGGGTGACACAGTGGCATTGTGGTTGGGCTGCTGCCTCTCAGTGCTCAGGCCCTGGGTTCAGTTCTAGACTTGGATTGCTATCTTTGGAGTTTGTGTTTTCCCATTGTTCATGCAGCTTTCTTCCCAAAGTCCAAAGACTTACTGGTAGGTTAATTGACCCTGGTGTGTGTGTGTGTGTCGTTTGTGTCTTCCTTGTGACGCACTGGTGTCCAATCCAGGGTGTATCCTATCTTGAGCCTGTTGCTTGCCAGGACATCACCTGTGACCCTGGGTGGATTCATGTTTTAAATTGACATTTTGAGCAAACAAATGCTAGTAGTGCAACTGTAGCTTTCTCTGCAAACATTCCTTCAAGTAAAAATAAAATGGTCAGGACTACGAAAGGCAACAGCATTTATGTGATTTGCATGATTGAGCTGCTGCCTTCTACAGCCCTAGAAATGAGTTTGTTTCATTCTTTCTTCAGGTTAAAATGTGATGCTGCAAACACATTCTTTGGCTTGGCAAGCAAAATGCTAAATATAGCTCTGTCTGAAGTCACTGCTTAACTCCTATCCAGATCATGGTGAATTTTCATACAGCTAAAAGCCCTTTTGTGTTTTACTTTACGTAGTGACACTTTATCGCCTGTTGGCAAGTCTGTAAGGTCTGATAAAGTTCCCAGTTGCTTGACACTTATCTTTCACATTGCTGTCCAGCCATCAGCCAGTTTTTTAAGAGCCACCTTTAAACCACCCACATCAGGCATGTTGCACTTACAATCTTTCTGGACCTCTGTGTGCCCTGCTGTGCTGTCACTCACTGTAATGTTAACACGTTTTCCTGTAACATTTGAAGTGTTAAAAAATGCTAACAGAAAACGCCAAAAAGCTCACTGTGTCCCACAGGTTTGTAGGTTGATCGGGCTCACTATAGCTCATTAGAATGTTAACGACTTGCCTTCATTCAGAATCACGCAGTGTAAAGAAACAGATGAAAATATTGTAAATAATGTGCAGTTTAATTTACTCAGCTATACATGAGGGCAACACAGTGGCTGCAAACTCCATATGGAAAGTGGCACTTTATATGGCCTGAGGCACATTCCGTATGGAGTTTGCATGTTCACAGGGTGATCTCACTCAGTCGTAGTAACAGGTCCCCTCTGTAACACTTTCATTGTGTTTCAGTTTCCAGATCTTCTCTTATAGATGTTATGAAAACAGGTTTTGTTGACAAAAGAACAAGCTCAGAGTGAGCTATTATCAGCTCTTTGACCTGTCTGTCTTAGTCAGCTGGGTGCTTCACACAAAATCCAATGGAGAAAAAGCACACTAGCTGTGAGCTTAATAATAATAATATCCGACTCACAGCAGGCTCACTGCAAACTGGAGTTTTAACTCTAGTTTAAAGGAGGAGTAACAAATTAACTAAAAGATTCTGAGAACATATTTGAAACTATTATAGTAGCTAGATTTTATACGACAGCTCAAGGTGACCACCACACTCTTACAAAGCGAAACAGACTAGAGAACTCAGTCACCGTTCAATGAGCCGTTTCATTTTCCTCCAACATGGCTCCAGCTTTGGGCTGGCTGTGGGGCTTGGACTCATGTGCTTGTGATAAGATACAGACCTTCCCTCATGTCACTTGCAGTGAAATACAAAATAACACAACCAGAGTTCACTGTGCAACAGCATGGAGTCCACAGCAAAGCTCCGATTGCAAGGCAACTTGAAAAAGAAGGAAAGATCTCCCTTCTCAAAGATTCATTTCTCATCCTGACCAGACTGAGGCAGGAGCCTGAGGGGTATTTTCCATTAGTTCCTTTGGCCACTTCTGATTTGCATTGAGTTTTGGTTATGTTTAGTATTTGCATAATCTGTATGAAAATGGAATGCCAGGAGAGGATGTAGTTACAGTGCTATTGCCTCGGTAAAAGGGATTTATCTTAAATGAAAAAGAGAGACCAGAACTAAAAAATCAGTCTTCTACTGATGTTGTACTCAGAATATCAGACAGACTCTTGATGAGAGAAGGCCATTCAGTCTATAATGCAAGTTCTTTTTCTCTACAGTAACAAAGCCAGAACTGATTATACTGCAGATAAACCCAATCAGGCTTGAAAGGCAGTATTCAGCCTGAGACAATTTAGAGTATTCAATCAAACCTAAGATGAATTTCTCAGAGAGGTGGAAGGAAATGGAAACATTCAGCAACAGCCCTCACAAACACAGGGAGCCCATACAGTACCAACTCCACACGGACAAGCAGCCCGTGCTGGAACTGAGACCAGTAAAGAAGTAGCAGTAACCACCTTGCTGCATCACGTCACGTAATTGCGCCAGTCCCTCATGTTAACCTGATTGTACTCCCCTAGTGAGGAACTGGCAGTTATTTTTTTTCCACCACGGCTCACAGCAATACCTCCTGTGCCACATGGGAAGAATGGAGATGGGCAGACGAGTCCCTCCCACCCTTCTGATCGATTAGACTTTTGACCAGCTTTAAGCTCAGCAGTGCTCCCCTCAGGAGGGGAGACCCCCCTTCTCGCCGAGATCGACTGAAACTGCAGCCGCAGGGAAACACTGCTTTGACAAGATGTCAGGCGGCTCTGGTCTCTACTCCCAGCCTGGGAATGCTCAGCCAGTTGTGTGCTGTCGCAAGGGGAATCCAACAGGAGCTAACAGTAATAGTGTAATGGATTGATCTTTCCAGACCCTATGCGGACGACACAATCCGGGGTTGAGTGAGAAACACAGGGGGGAAAGCCATGCAGGAATCGGGAATGAAGACGGGGGGGCGTGTCCAAGGTGCGCAGGTGTCCAGGGGGGTGAGTCCGGGGCAAAGAATCCAGAGGGAATCCAAAGACGGGCAAAGTCCAAAGCCGGGCGGTCCATCCAAAAACAGACAGGTAAAAAACAGGAACCGGGTCGGAACCGGCGGGGGGAACGGAAAACAGGAACAGAAACTTAAAAACATAACGGAGCCAGGCAAATACAGGTCCTGGGCTCGCACGATATGGGAATCATATACAGAGCCCCGAACTGAGTGAGTGTCTGGCTTTTAAGGGGGACAGGAAGAAGGCTGGAACAAGGAACAGGTGCGGCGGATGAGTAACAAAGTAGGAAGGGCTGCAGCGTCCTTAAGAGGAGGGGTTACACACGTGACAAATAGTTCATCTTACCTGGGCCAAATGGATGGTAGTGTTGTGATCTTTGCATGGCTTCCAAATTACTTCTATACATCTGCGGGACCCCCAGTCACCCCATAAGTACCCGGCTTTGGAGTTAAACTGCACTCCTCTCATAAAAAAATATGAGGTCAAAACGTTTTGAAATGAGCTTAATGGGAGCCAGTGGCCTGCAAAAGATGGTGGAAAAAAAGAGAAAAACAGCAAGAGCTACAGTAAACATTTAAAACACACTAAGGATGCAAACCCTTTGGTTGCAGGAGCTGATCCCTAAAAGCAGACTGCAAAAAAAAAGATTGTGAGATAAGTGACAATCCAGGTCAACCTCCCTATGGGATGCTATTTTTTTTTAAATCCAGGGATTAGCCTTTTTTCTCCATTGTTCTTGCTTAAAGAGCTGTTGCTGTGATTGACTTCTAATTATGGTCTGAATGAGTGGCAGCCTGGCCCTCAGCATCTGCCCCTGACAGGCGTGTGCTGTCTGTGCTGAGCTGTCACGGGCCGCGCCGTGGAGGCCACATCCAGCTTGACGGGTGACAGGCGGAGAGAGAGAGGCAGCCGTCTCCCAGCGCGCCGCCCCGGCGCTTCGGCTGACAGACAGACAGTGTGCAGAAGAGGTGGGAGCTCACGGCTCCCTTTCCAGAGCTGCAAGTGCAGTGCGGGGAAAATCTGTGACCCCAGATGTGCCGTATAGCTCTGCCATTCCCAGTCTGATTTTCCCTAGAGAAACGTGGCACGAGTAACATCACCTTCTCGCTTCGTGCTAACCAAAGAATAAACAAAAAAAAAACAGGTGGATTGCTGCAAAACTGCAACAGAATTTCTTCTGTCTTCCCTCTTTAAGGAGGTGCAGGTCTGTTTTATGGCTAAGACAGTCAGCTTTGGTATATTCTGTGTGTCACAACTCTTTTTTGTATACCTAATCTCTTGGTGTAATTGGTAACTGGTGTGTACTCACCAGATTACATTTTTGGCTGAATCTCGTGACTCCTAGCTTCTAAATAACAGACATCTATAGAACAGCTTCTATGACTGCAGGTTTAGTACCTTCCGGTCTGTCAGAAACTAGGCCGGGCCTCATCAATATCTGGAGGAGAGATCTTTAGGAACACCTAGGTTGCTGCTTTTGAAGACCCAGTATGTGACACGATTCTCCTGTTCCTTTAAGGAGGAATTGTGTTCTGTTGCCCCATGGAACCAAAGGGGGTAAAACAGTCAAGACGCTTCCTTTGAGATTCGTTCTCAGAAAAGGGGGTGATCAGGAGAAACTGTGGGACCCAATTAGTCAATGATCTGATCCACTCACATTCAGTTCACTAAATGGGGCATTAAGAAAGAAACAGGAGACTTGATATCAGATAAGCCTGTAAGGGGAAAAACAGGTTGTTTGTGCCCAGATCAGTCGCTGAATATTGAGGAAAAAAGTATCCATCAGAGAAAGGTCTCAAGTGTCAGCTACAAATTAGTCCAAACGTCAGAGTTATCTTCCAGCCCTGTGATAGAATTAATTGGCCACAAATTCAGCATAGCCAGACTGTGTAAGGAAGAGAGTTTCCACATACAGAGGGCTGAAGGGGATATTCAGGAGACACAAAGTGCAGAAGCATGGTGTAAGCCTGACATTATCATTTTTTTGGTCAACAAGCTGTCCAGCTTTAAAAATCCCTAATGACAAGCTATAGCGAAGCTGTAGAAGTATAATTTAAGTTCTGTATTAAAAACTTTAATAGAAGAAAAAAGATGATTACGATTTGGTGTACTTTTTCAAAATAGTCCTTGAACATAAAGAGTTCATAACCTTATTACAACTGATTACAAACTTATTTTAACATATCCTTGTACTGTGTATGTACTGTATATACTGTATGTTCAGTGTATTGTTTCACAGGAAATGAGTGTTTATTCCATTTTAGACATTTCTACATTTGAGCCATTGCAGATCAGTGCTAAACAAAGCACCATAAACATTTCAGCAGACTTAAGCTGTAGTTTGTTTTCATTTCTCTTCCAGATATTGGTTGAAAGCCCTTCTGTATTACGTCCTGGGAAGAAAAAAAAAACTAGAGCAATCTAAGCACAGATCTGAGGTAACGTGATTCTAAAGTCTAACTGATGAAAAGCTTTTGTTCTCTGTCTTTTATGGGCCTGAAAATTCTTTTAGGAAAAGACTCAGAACTTAAACCCTTGCTTTGTTTCTTCCAGAAACAGACCTTTACTTAAGCCCTTGCTTTCTGCAGGTGGGGTAACTACCGGAAATTCAGATTTTTTTTCACACTCTCCCCCTCACATTGTTGAAAGACGAAGTGAAAAGTGGGAGGGCTCTCTTGATTGTCCAATCTCTCCAGGGCAATGTCAGAGAATAGTTATTTCAGGTGTGTCATGTAGCCCCGCTGCTTTTTCATGATTTACTTAAACAGGTTACCTTCAAGGAAATATATTTCCACAAATGAGCACAGCATGCTCACAGTTTTCCAGTGATTTTCCAGTGCATGCACTGTGCATTTATTTTGGTCTACCATAACTACCCACAGTTTGTTAAGTGATTTATATGCTAAAACTGTCGCATTTGGCCATAGAATTCACACCTCCCAACATGACAACAGATGGGCGTACTCACAGAATACCCCAGCATAGCACAGACTGGACACTTTTAGAACAGACATGAATGTTAACTGCAATGTCATTCAATAGCTAGAGACTGTTGGTATCTCACTACCTGTGGAACAAGATGATACATATCTTTGTTCAGGTCCCTGATTTTGTCATTTCTACAAAGTCATATACAATCATAAAGCTAAAGGGGTACCTTATCTACTATAATAATACAACCCTGCCTAGATGGCCTGTTAGCTTAAATCAAGTATGACTAATATTTCAGTAGAAGTAGTATTGTGTTTCTATACAAGAAAGAAAAGCATTAAGTTGAAGTGAAACAGCGATACAAAACGTTGTTTTTGTTCAGCAATGTATTTCGCAAGGGACTTTGATTAGGTAACAAATAAGGCTCAAAGTTCTGTCTTTCTTTCCCATAAACCTCCATGTCATCTCAACCTAAACCTCATTTGCTGTGTAGAAAGGCCAGTTGCTGTAAAACTGCCGACTTATGTTCTGCAATGGATCACCTGAACAAATGGAAGGTGAATCTAACCCCCTTAAGCGAAAGGCAATGTTTCCTTGTACTGGATTTCTCAAGAACTTGACAAAAGCAACCAAGTTCCCCCACCAACTTCATATATTCACCTTGACAGTAGCCTGCTTCGAGCTTGTAAACTGAGATCAGATACACATCAAAGAAAACTGACCGGGAGGGCTTGTCTGAAAAGCATCCATTTCTTCTCTAAAGCGACAGGGAGGGATTTATAAAAATAAAATTGATAAATGTGCCAACAAACCTGGAGAATTCCAAACACCCAGCAGTACACCACTGTAGCAGCAACCAACCAGACAAAAAGCGGTCCAATGCACTTGAACTTGAGACGTCAGCTTCTTTCTGACAAGTACAGAGGGCCGACTGCCTGGTAATTTAAGTGATTTTTTAATCCCAGAGCTGCCTTGACAAGGATCTTTTAAATTCATTTCATTTTAAAAAATCATGTCCCAGTACTCAGGCGCTGTGACACCCTGAGTTAGAAAATGCTTAATGAGAGACAGATGGCAACATTTGCCATAGCTTTCAGCTCCTCATCTCTCAGTCTGTCGGCATAGTAACCCACAAGAGGAGCAACTGCAGTTTAATGACGTTAATTATGGCCCAAACTTCAGTTAACATTAGAATGTTATCTCTGTCTCTATGTAACTGCACTTTGACTGAACTGCAGCTTTGAAATGAATACGATCAGTGCTATCACAATCATTTTGGAATTACTGTCTGTTACCACTGTACTGTACCATCCTGAATGAATATTGTTCCAAAATGTGTAGTCTTGTAAGTGCCATGTTGTAAAAAGTTCTTCATTGTCCGTTTTTTCCCCCAGGTTAACACTGACTATACCATGATTGTACAGTGTGTTGCCTATTTAAAGCCAGTCATAAATGAGGACAAGAGTTTTTTCATTCTTATGCACTGATATGCAACAGCAATATGACTATTAATTTTTGCATTAAGAAGACATTTTTCAGATATGGTATGGTATGTCTATGATTTGTTAACAGTTTTAAATGTTTTAAAAGAGCACGAGGTGAAATTACTGTAGAGTAAACGGCAGAGAAGGAAAGTTAGCAACCACAGGCTGACTTCTCTGCTTTCCTCAGGGTGTTTCCTGAAGACAGATCAACCACAACTCAGCTTTCAGACAGAGAGAGCGGCTTGATAAAACATTCTCTCTTCCCGTGCTGAAGAAGCATCGCTCTCTCTCTCTGCCTCTCTTCAGAAGCAAAATGCACTCTTGTGCTGTCTTATTTTTGGTTATGAATGGGGATACAAGCTTATGTTGCACATTGTGTCCATACTCAAGAAAGGTGTAGTAATTAGAAACAAGATGTTAAACTATCCAATGAATCATTGCAATTTGGGTTAAAAGTAGAAGAGGTCTGAACAAAGGTAAGAGTCATCTACATCTATGGAATTATACCGCTATGCTGCTGAAACTGACTATTTTGTCAACCATCAAGAAACCTGATTTAATATGCATCTAGGCAACTACGTAAGGCCCAGTAATCTTCGCTTTTTAATAAATGTTACAATGGTGGTGCCCAGTGGTGTCTCTGCCACACTTCTTTCCTCCAGTACAGCCTGTCATTAGATGCCGTAGACAGATCTCATCATGGTGAAGGAATTTTCAATCTGGGATTAATGTTGCAAAAGGTCAGGCTGCCAGCAGTGACAGAAATCATACTGTTGATGCAGTTTCCTTACCTCTGCCCTACAGATGCATAAGGTTCCACTTAACACCTGATCATCTGACAGGTATTAAAAGGTGAAATATACGTGCAATTGTTGCATCTTAAGCTGTTCAGAGATTTACATGAAACTTGAGGGGGGAAGCTGCTAATGTGAATCGTTCTGCTGTACAGGGAGCCTTACAAAGGTTTACACACAGTACAACAAGGGAAAGCAAATTGGGTTGGATTACTGTTCTGATTCTAAATTGTGTCAACTAACATTATGTACACATAGAGTTAGAATAGAAATTTATTAGGTGTTATTCACCTCCAGCTGAACTCCACAAACGCATATTTATTTATTCAGAGAGACTCATTGTTCTACTTCCTTTTTAAACATGCACTTTCAGTCCCTTAAAGAAGGCTGGGGCAGTTTTAGAAGACATTTTAGAATACATTATTCAAAGGAATTAAAGGCCAATAACACCTACAGTGGGGGGCACCTCAGTTCCAAAAATTATTTCACCAAAGGTTGGAGGGGCTTTGTGCTCTGCATTTGCTTTTAAGTGTGTAATTCTAGCCTCTGTGAGCTTGTTTTATCTCAGCTGTATTTCCGGGTGAAGCATTGGAGAGCCACGTGGAGGGCATGGCTGGGCCACAGCTCACAACAGCAAGAGTCTGTGCTCAAAGCAAAGAGGAAGGAAACGAACATTGCCCTTTGCTGTGTGCTCTGTAGTAACGCATAAATAGCAACAGGAGCAGAGGCAGAGACCTTGCGTTTCCTTATAGGTCTTCTTTCTTTAAAAAAAAAAGAAGTAATCCTGAAACACTAACTGACACTGTAGTAAATGCACTGGCTGGTTCTTTTTTAGTTTTGGTTTTGTTCTGGCAAGGCTATGAGGTCAAATGTGCTTGTACAATATGTCAGCCATTTGCTTGAGCAGACAGACGCTGTTTCCTTGGTTAGTGACATCGTCAGGACATAGGAGGGCAGGTAAATAATACTCTGTAAGCAAAGAGTAAAGTCTTAATGGAACAAGACAAGCAAGTGGATGCTTGTGAGGCGCTGCAAAAATGCATGAAGATGGCAGAAGGGTGAACATTAGGATTTCCGTGAAAAACAGTGAATCCAATCAAACATGAAATTAAAATTCAGACCCTTTCACAGTGCTGTCTGTGCTGAAGAGCTAGTGAATGATTACTGAGATCCCAATACATTTCACAAAGCCAAAGCAGGACTCCATATTCTGTGATCTGTCATTCATTGACGTCGCTCCTGCTACTGCCTATACCAGACTAAGCTACAGTACCTCTGCAGAGATGTCTCGGCCTGGCTCCTGGGAGACATACAGAAGGAAGACAAATGCAGCGATAGTGGTCAGATACTGTATCTGTTGGCGACTCCAAAGCCTTCTTTCCCCTTAAATCAAAACACCTAAGGAAATAACCAAGGAACACAGGAAAGCTGTAAATGGTGCATGACACAAGCAAGACATTCAGCAGGAGGGGTAAATGCTGTGGGTTTAAATGATTCCTTATTGAAACAAATCTGCTGCAGTTGCTTGTCAGTATTTTGTGAGAAATCAACGTGGATTTAGACTGGGCCTCTCAGAGGCAAAAGAGTGGATTTGTTTTGGTCCCCGTTTCCATGCAATTCGCAGACATCTCTACAAAACGCAGGCCTACTTACTGCCCCAGAAAGGCTCCTGCAGACTGAGGCCTCATTAATTTCCTGGGGCCTGTCTAGGATTGGGCAGGTACAAGGCTTTATCTGCACACTACGTGACATGTGAAACAGAGCTCTCTTCTGGAACTAAAGACTGTTTCTCAGGCAGTTCTTGAATTGTTGTTTACAGTACCTTGGTGGAATTCTAAATGAAGTCTCCTAAGCCATGTTTGATTTAAAATCCACTCTTATTCTGCTTTTTGTTAAGCTCCACAGTTACAAAAATAAAGAAAAGTGATGTTCTGTGATACAGAACCCAGATTTTAAAAGTATCCTGTGCTTGTTGAAACGTATAGCACTTTGATCAGGAACTGCGAATCTCTGTGAAGGCCACAGTGAAGCAGGATGTACAGGCCTCTTTAAATCACAACTTCCTTGATACAATTACAATGTAATACAGTTAATTAGGGAAATAATACAATTTGGTCATTTCTGAGCTCTGTTTGTTTGCACAGACCCCTGGTCATTTAAAATGCATGGCATCATCCTCATTACTACCATCATTAATTCACCATGACCTTGTCATACCTTTTGGAAGAAGAGTTAGTAAGAGGTGAGTCATAGCTAGCTTAGCTTACACACACACACGCAGTCATGCAGCCAGATGAGTAAAACTATAACTTGTTTGTGAGCACCGATCGGTAATTAAGATCTGCCTTCACTCTGGTGATTAAGGCTCGTCTTGTTAGAGAATTATTAATCCACAAGCCATGGAGCACAGATTGTCAGGGAGTACCCTGGCTGTGTTTTCCTGATCATCCACTTTCTCAACTCATCAATACCTCTCCCTTGTCACTTGGTATTGTCACAAAGAGTAAAACAACAAGTGCAAGACAGAGCACGGACATCCGATCGATTTGATGTGGCAGAGATCACTACAGGCATACATGCTGGGATCAGGACAGACAGGAAAATTGGGTTCTTTTCTGAGTAGAGCAGTAAGCTGAGATCATATCAGAGTCTCCCAAAAGACAATTAGTGAAGTACTTCATTTAGCAGAAGGTGCTGCAGTTGTTTCATTTCTTTAGAAGTAATGAGTTAATCATTTCCCAAGACTAACAAGATGGTACTTATGTTAATACAGATCCCCTGCTATGATTATAAGAGTTTATTAATAAATCCTCATTCATTTGTTTGATTATTTTTAATTGGATTTTTGCAAATGGCATGCTGTCATGAGGTGTACCTGTGAGGTGGCAGCTGTATTTAGCTGTATCTTCCTTTGTGGTGAGATAAGTCATTTTCTATCAGTAAAGTCAAGGGAATGTGTTTTACTAAGACATTCCTTCTTTCAATCAAACAAATCTAAACCACATTCATTCTTTATTGGAATATATACATCTTATGTTTCATGGTGATTTTATTATATTTCAGGCATTGTTAAATAGTATAAAAGTTCATTACAGGAGCAGAATTTAGACACAACATAATATTGATTCCTATGTCAAAGTCTGAGTCTTGTCTATGTTTCAAGTGTTTGATTTATTTTTATAATACAATCAGCTGTTCTAATCATTTTACAGAGTCTCCTTTTAATTCATTTCATTGCACTGAACTGTGGGTAACTATGGAAACAATCTTATAATACTTTTAGTGTATCTTTTCATTTTTACTGTATTTAACCCCTGGTAAACAAAATCCTCTGTTGGGGGTATAAAAGAGTTTACATGATGATTATGATAATAATCCTTATTCTTCTAGTCACAAATGTGAGCGTTATCACAAGTATTGACATCGCTCTCGTGGAAGCTATCTGTATTAAAAAGTACATTGTGATACATTGTACAATTGTGATGTCATTTGTGATGTCATGTTATATTTTATGTCATCTGCTATGTCATCATGTGAGGAAAACACACAAGTAAGCATTTCATTGTACTCGGGTACATATGACAATAAACAAACACTCTAAGAAGAAATCAAAGCAACCAGGGGGAACATTCACACCTGTGAGTCTAACATAAAGCACAGTGGAAGAAATACAAGTTACAGGGGACATCTGCCATGACATGACAGCAGCTGCGATCTTCCCTGTAAAAACATGGGCTCTCCTGAGCAGAGGTGTGGAAGCTGAACTGCAAGCTAGAGGCCCATCAGGGCTCTGCAGGAGAGGCAGGAGAAGTGAACTTTTCCAAGAAGACGGAGGGAGACTTATGAGCCGAAAGGGAAAAGCTGCCTTAGGTGTTTTAAAACACCAAGAAATGGGAGACACCTGACAAGCCACAGTAGGAAAAAGACGAATAAAGAGCCCTACCGTGCCAGTTTCGTTTTAAAAAGGACTTTCACTGGTGTGATTTCCCTCGCCCTTCACAACTACTTAAGCTGGGCCACTGGCTTCTGGACTGTGGGAGGAAACTATAGCTCTTGGTGAAAACCTACATGGACCCAAAGAGAGCATGCAAACGCCACACGGAAGGTTACCTGTGGATGGGTGTCGCCTTGAATTTCTTCGCACAATTACATGATCTTAATAACTACTTCAATTAAGAACAAGGACTAAAAAACAGAAGACACGCCTTGTCTGGGAGACCAGGTTTGACAAATACTGCATCCCCGTTACACTGAGAGAGGTACAGGGCTGTACAACACAAACACCACACTGTGAAAGAGGGCTCTCCTTAGGAGAGCTGAATGGCTTGATGTGGGCCGTTCCACAGTTATGTTCTGTAGGAGAATGTCTCTGGCAGTGAAAGCAGGAATCCTTATGGGATGTCAGACATACAGCACTTAGCAATGCAGAACAACCGTACTGTACCTCAGCAGAAAAAAATGGATTGAGGTTCAAAATAATAAAGTGAAAAATTTCTGAGGGTTAGCCTGTATGTGTCCCTTTTACAATTAGCAGTGCAGTCAGGAAATGAAAAACAGACTGGCCATTAGTAAATGATTCATTTTCTTCTGAGAAAAGCCCCAGTGACTGAGTTCCACTTTCCTTATTTCCTTATTTTCGGACTCTGAAAAACACAACCTTCAATATGTTACATTTCAAGCAGATCGTTTTGTTAGTGTTCCGTGTTCCCTTGTTGACAGCATCTACATCGTTGACGGTGCACTAAGACTTTTAGTAAGTATACACTTTAGCTGGTTTACTTGTTAATTAAAAGGATCCGGGTTCAAATCCTAGCTGTGCTGGTGCCTCTTCAAGTGTTACAGTTTGTACAATATATAACCTTCTTACTCTCAGCCTTACAGGTGAGATAAAACACCAGTTGACACTGACAAAGTTTTTTCCTCTCTCATTACATTTGGCAGGGGACTACAGTAAAATGTTTATCTCAAATTCACCTAAGACCAATGGATTTCTGATGAAAGAAGAAAAAACAAATATTTCTACACGCTAAAAGAACTATGGATGAAAAAAACACTTGAACGTAATTTGTATAATGTCCAAAATGGGAACCCCTTCAGGAAACAGTCTGCCAGCTGATTAAAAGTGTTTGAGATAGTACCATGCCATGCAGACTTACAAAAAGACCTGACAATGGCTGATTCCTGTGTGAAGACAGGTTTGTGTTTTCTCTGCCCCTAAAGTTCCCTGGGTCCCTTTTTCCATACATTTTGTTTTCCTCAAGAGAAGAAAACCTAGAAACATTTCCATTGAGGGCAATAGATTAAAATGACACTGAAACGTGTATGTGCACACTGTGATGCACTGGCATGCCATTCAGAGGTGTCATTCTGCTTCAAACTCTGTGTTTCTGGGACCTGCTCCAAGTTATCGTGACCTTTATGACCAATAAGCAGCTTTGTAATAATGGATGGTTGAATGGAAAAATGAATATAGAATGTAGTCCATTAACTAAAAATGTAACAACGAATACTAAAGTACTGATGCTGAAAGTAATAAATGATAATATTGTGTTACTGGTATTAAATGCACTGTACCTTCATTAAGGTGCAGAGAAAATAAAACAGTTTTTCTTTTGTGTTCAGAAGTGCTGAAATCGATTCCAAAGACATTTTACATTAGCACCAGACTACAGGTGAGAGGCTCTAGAAGTGTGTCTGATGTCTTTTTGTTCCTTCCAAGCTTAGCTAACCCTTAACTGTATATTAAGACATTTGTAATTACAGTTGTGGTCCACTTCTCAAATGGTGTGGGATCTCAAGCAATTAGAGGGGTTTATGGGGAGACCTGATACAGGTAAACAGAATTAATTAACTTGTTGGATTTACCTTATCTTCAGCAAAGAAAACAGGAAGGGAAACCAGGAGGTACGTCTTTACACAAAGAGTTGTGGAAGTCTGGAACAAGCTGCCAAGCCTTGTTGAAGCTGACTCCAACAAGGTACCTCCCAGAAATGGCGGGGAAAAAAAAACAGAATCCTATGGTGGAAAAAACAGCACGAGAGAATTACAATTCAAATGACATAAAAATATTTTTTTTTCTTAAATCTATTGAGACATGATAAAACTACATAAAACCTTTGAGAGGACAAACTCCCCAAATCCTGCCTCTTTAAGTCAGCAAAATGGCATAGTAACAATAAATAATGTTTTTAACAAAAGTGGCCTTTAAAATGTCATCTTCAGCTGCAATAGTGCAGATCTATGAAGCCGGTATTATAGCAACCCCAGGAATGTTTATGAGCTACAGCCCACATACAAAGAAAAATCACACAGTCTGGGGGGGGGGGAGTGTTCAGCAATTTATGATGAATCACAATTATCATATTTGCTCACCGGAGTCACCATTAATACATCAGAGATTTTATTGCTCAGCACTGCAGCTTGTTTTATCTCCTCTCCAGGCAAGCTTTTTTTGCTGTCCAGGTGGGCTATCCCTCATTAACATATTCCTTTCTGGCACTGTGGCAGTGACTCATCCCCTGCTGCAGCTTGAAGGGGGGAAAAAACAGGCAAATTATCAGACACTCTGCTCCCTCTGAAGGCTGAAGGCTTGATGGGCTTATTCATGGTGTTTTGTTTCTCACTGAGTCAGGACTACCTACAGTACCCTGTGCTCATGGCTCTCGCTCAGCACTGTCATCTCCCCTGGAAATGAGACATGTTCTCCAGCAGACGCCCTCTCAGCACAGCAACTGCATGCTCTGCCTATCCAGATGTACTGTACACAGGGACGTGCTGGCTCAGAAGAATGGCCGAGACTTGATCACCTCCTTCTGGAAGCCAGCCTAGCAGAGGCTAGCACGACTTCATATTTTCGATAAAATGTGATAGGAAACAAAATCCATAGTGCACAAAGTCTTCAGCTGCTAACTTGTAGTTAGTTAGGCTAGCTGGTTTGCTTGTTAATTAAAAGGATACAGGTTCAAATCCTGGCTGTGCCACTGTCTCTGCATGGGTTTGACCCTGAGCACATTATTTAAATGTCTTGCGCTGTTACAGGTGGTGCTAAAAAAAAACTGCAGTGCCGTGAGTATGTCACCTCCCAGTCATTCTCAGCTGGATAAAAAGATTTGATTTATCATAAGGAGTAATTGTTCCTCCCAACTAAATACACATCAGAAAAAAAGTATAGGGGGACTTCCAAATGCTACTACTAGTCTGGAGTACAACATGAATCATATGGATTTTAGATTCAAACCCATATGGTGTTACTAATTAGAAAAAGCTGGGAATGCCAATGGAGCTCCTGGGATGGGCAACATCCATCGTTTTTATTAAACCTGCCATACAGCATGGCCCAGGTTCCCGCCTGGTGCTGAAGCCTGGCTGCAGCAGTTCTTGGCATTTCAGATGGCATGAGCCAGAATGGGTTTGTGGGTTTGTGGGAAATGTACCGCACACAAAAAGGAAAAAGAAAAACTGGCTCCTCCACCTTGGACTTCAAAAAAGACCACAGGAGGAACATAGTGATGGACTGAATGCTTGGAAAAGGTGAATGCGATGGAGCCCAATTTCAAAGGCTCTCAATCTCAGCACCTTTTCAGATAGCAAAACAGCTGAGCACTCCACTCCCTCGTCTGAAGGCCGTCCGCCTAAAACAGTCACTCAGAAAAACCCTTTGAAACTCATCAGGCTTTTCATGCAGTTGAATTTCTGAATAAGGGTGAAGCACATAACGGGCTGATTTAAAAGGTTCTCGTAACAAGCGCTTATTAATGCTGAGCTCTTCAGAGCTCTGACTCGGCCCACAGCCTGCTGGGGTTGTTTCTCATGCTGCATTTTCTGTCATTTAATTATATTCTATGCATACGCAGGGCCAAAGGGATCAAGTGACAGAATGTTTACTCACGCAAAATAGACCTTTCCACTTAAAAGTTCATAGGCATTTAAAATATTCTGTTCTCAGAACAATACAGCAGGGCTGTCCAGTCCAGGTCCTGGAAGGCCTGTGTGTCCTCAGCAGGTTTTCAAGTTCTTTCAAAAGAAACAGCACCTTGAAGCCTGGAAATAGCTTTTAAAATGGCAAGTTAAGAGTACCCATCCATCCATTTTCTAATCACACACACTCACACCACAACCAGTTTTCCCAGAAGCCAGTTAACATATCAGTATGTCTTTGAACTGTGGGAGGAGAACATGGGTAGAAGAAACAAACCTACAGTGGACAGTCACTGTGTAACATGGATTCCACAAAGTTTTACTACTTCGTCTTCAGTGCAAAGGTGAATTGTATTTCATTGGGCACAATCCTGTGATCACTTTCCATTCGAAAGAACTGACATTTTACATCATTTGGCTTTCTCACGAGTTTCAGTCATGAAAGCATGTATCCTATGTTGGATCTGAGCTCTTTAAAACAATAAAGCTGTCCCTTCAACTCCATTCCCTTCATCCTCTGGAAGAAAGAAAACATGTGAGCATCTCTTACTCCTTGATGACAGTGCCCTTTCTAATGTGCCCAGATGATACAAGTCATGTGTGCGAACTAGCATGGTAATGTTGACACAGACTGGTGCACATCCATTCCAATGCAAATCTGTGAAGGAAGCTTGCTTCCTCCAAAACCATGTCTTGCAGTCTCATTCCCTTGAGGCAAAGCTGAAGGTGACTGTGGTATAGCACTTTGACAGCGGGTCTTGTCCACTTCTGGGCATAATATGGGTTATTCACAGGTATTCTCCTCACTGCTTTTAAAGTCAGTGGACATGTGGACACAGCAAATCAACATGAATTTATAAGAATACAGAAGTATATTATTTATCCAATTTATAGGATTGTCAACATATATCTTTTTCCACAACCTGGGATTTACTTCATGTACCTAACAGATTTTATACAATTAACATATTATATTTAAAAGTTGTGTCACTTCAGCTGGTAGTATAGCACTACCTGAATGCCTGCAGGAACAGCTGAGCACTTAACAAAACGCTGGTTCAAATGCTGTTAATGTTTATCCAGTCCTCACAATGGACTAATCACTGGTCTAGTATTTTCTATTGATCTGGACAAGTGGTGCAGGATACTCATGCAAGGTGAATCACTGGAAAGCTCACAGAAAGACATTAAAACGATTCACCAGGCTGTTTCCCCTTACAGGTACACTGGGTTAATTGGCCTGCTTATATACCTTCACTGGGAGCAAATAAGAATCTAGGCAAACAATAAGATCAGATGCCATGCGATCTTATTGTTGAAAAGTTCTGCTTTTGAGCAACTACAACACATGCCTGAGTTTAATGGGTGAATTTTTTCATGTTCACCATAATTTCATCAAACTTAACGTTTACGAAAAATAAAAAAACAGGTTTCACTTGTGAAGTGCCTCTTTTAAGCCAGGGCTTGTTAAAACTTTTTCCTCACTGCTGCTCCCTTACTTCTATGTGGGCTACACTGTACAAGAAAGAAACTCAGGGGATTACAGCCTCAACTCTGAGTCTTTAAATAAAATAGTGACCTAATTTAGAGCAGCTGGCCGTTCTGACTGACTGAGCTTGATGTCAGCAGGTGTGCCCCTCCTACAGTAAAGTACAGCATCTCTCTGATAAGCTAGGTCTCTCTTACATTACTGAACAGCATCTGCTGATAGGGTGCAGGGGGGGGGGTTGTCAGGAGGGAAACAAGAGAATTGGTGCAATTTGGCAGGGTAATTCCTCTGCACTGGATGAACTGAGGATCAATATTTGCCCTCGCAGCAGACTGCAGCTTCTGAGCTCATTTCATGGGCCATTTACCAGCCCCTGTTCTCACAGAGGAACCACCTGTTTACAGAAAATGCACGATCCAACCAAGCAGGCAGTGGAGGTGGGCGGTGGCTTCACACCAGCAAATCATTTGCAAGGCAAAGTACAGCTCGTGCGCCTTTGAAATAGAATGCAAATGCCCAGCTTAGGCAGAGCTACTGTATATAGCCTGAAACCCGGACTAGCCTTTAGCAGGCCCAAACAGATGCCATCAGCAAAGACTAATCAGACAAACTGACAGACAGTTAACCATCCTGGGGGTCACATGCCCAATGGTCTTTAAAGTAACTGAATGGGGAAAAAAAATGTTTTTCAAAGAGACACATTTGAGGTCCCTACCTTTTCCATCAACCATGAAGCACAGATCTTTAAGAGGTCGTTCTCATCACCAGTAATAACATTAAGACTGAATTTATGATAATGTTTTATTCCTTTCTTTCCAAAAAGCATGACAGGTGTTAAGAGTTTGCCAAATAAGCCCCTGTGTCCTGTGTAAACTTTTAAAACAATAATAGAAATCCTATATATTCCATGTATTGTCCCCTTTGTCTGCTGACACCCACACATCAAATATCTGGGTGTGCTGGCTTCATTCCAGATGACATTCCAGTGACTGGCCAGGCGCAAGCAGGGAAACACTCATTCCTCCCATTTCTCACCATCCCACCTCCCCCACACCCTCCACAAGCAGAAAAAGCACAATTGGATCACCCCTTCCCTGGACAGCAGGGCAGTGGTCACCCCCACCAGCAAGTTCTCAGGTCTCAAAGGACCTTTACAGATCTTTACAGACAGAAAGGTGCAGAACCTTGGGGATGAACATGATCAGTTTTGCTGCTCACTGCACCACAGATCAGCGAGGGTGAAATATGCCTTAGCCAGACTAACTAGGCCCAAACGGACTCTTAGCCAGTGCACCAGGTACTTGATATGCATCAATGCATGTGCAGGAGCCTCTAAAAGTGCTGCAGAAAATCAACATGACATGTTTTGAACTAGGAAGGAAAAACACATTTCTTGAAACTGATGAATAAGGACGCCTTTCTTATTCATAAAAGTTTTTGAAAATATATCAGATACAGTATGAATACACCAAGAGTCAGAATCTGTTTTTTTTTTAGGTAGGTGACTGAAGAAGAATGTTTAAACCATTTCTCGTTACTTACCACATTCTATCAAAGATCTTGTACTGCTTAATTTTGATCACTACCAACACCTTGTAGTCAAAAAATTCATTGAGACGTTTCAGGAGCTCTGAAAGCATTTCATTCTTAAGAGCCTGTCAGTAAAACGCAAGCTTGTGGAGTGCAAAGACAACACACAGACTCAATCCATCTTACCTGGAGCATTCTGCTCTGCACATCCCTGGGCGTTTTAGGCTTGCATCCATGAAAGAAAGGGAGGAATGAATATACCAGCTCATTTTTCATTTCAGAAAAAGCTATTTTAAAATTCAGTGCTATCAGATAGGCGCACTTGGCCCTCAAGGGAAACAACGGGAAGAGAAAACACACAGTACAGAAATAGTTTTGTTTCTTTTGCATATGTGGCTTTTTTGGGGGGTATGTGCTACCTTTTAAAAAATCTTCCCACCCATCTCACCAATCTGCGTAGCTGAAATGCACTAACAGTCTAAAACGGACTAGGTATCGGTCCTGAGAAAAAAAGGAACTAATCACAAAATGGAGGCAAAAAAAGCACTTCTATCACAAAAGAAGTAATGAAACTATGGTGTAGCTTTTTGAGTGCCGACAAAAGAGGGATTTTGTGGTGCCGCTGCAAGAATGAAACCCTACATCACAAATTCCAGGCATGCACGAGTCAAAGCATGGCCACTACTTCTGCCTGATTTTGTTTTTTGAAGAGAAAGAGAGATCTGGCTGTGCGGGGCTTTGTGGAAGCTTCGAAAGTAGGATGAGTGGTACAGTTAGCAGGTGCCTGAGACAGCAGACTCTTCACGCAGGGTCCTGTCCAGCTGGCTGTGACAGAGAGCAGGGTGTTGCTGCCCAGGATCAGCACAGCTCTCCAGGCCTTCTGTCCACCCCCCCACCTCGCTTCTTCTTTACCACACTCCCCTCGTGCCAGACTGAAGGGGGACTGCAAAAGCCAATTAAAGCAGGGAGGCCAGGGCATTAAAAATTCAAAAGGCCTTTCCATCTGCAATCGCTGCTTTTTTGTGTTTGCTGGCGAAAGCAAGCCTATCACACGTGCCCACAAACGCAGGGGATCAGATTGTAGAGCCACTCTGACCCGTCATATTTCTTGCTCTATTGTTGATCTCCTTAGTCTGCTGCAATTCACTGTCTTGACATATTCCTGTTACCCCAGAACTATACATTTTCCAAATGGCAGTCACCCATCTGAAGCATGTCCTTCCTCAGGACATGAGGACAGCAAAGACAAGGAATCAAGTTGATGCAACTAGGAGTGATTAATTTAATAACATGGCTTGTAGCATTAGCATTGCCATAAACACTGGTGTGAGAATCCACTTCAGAGATGCTTCAGCTTCAAGCAGTTCTGAAATGACATTTCTCTGTCTTCCTTTAATGCACCAGTGCACAGTTCTCTTTCTGACTAATAACAGGAATGCTCTACTGAATTATCCTCCTGTCTCTGGCCCTGTGACCACTGTAGAGCTCCCACTCCGCACTGCAGTGGGCTTAAAGGATTGAAGGACGATGTGCTGGACACCCAGAGGCCAGAGTGATCAAACCTGGCACTGCAACCAGTGGTGGTAACAGACAGCTCACAGAACAGATGAGGTTTGAGGCCACAGGGAGCGCAAACTCATTAACATCTTCAATTCACTTGTGCCTGGCCCCCATGTCACTATTAAAGGGGTTCTAAAGTTTTGTGTTCCAGTAGTACTGAGCCTGCAAGCCACGGCTCAGAGGGACCACATGCCTAGAGGCAAATATTATATCACGAGGCTGATAAAAGGGTATTTTTTCTCTCTTGAGATTTCATACATTTGCCCAGGCTGGAATGTTGGTTCCTCAGTCTTTCCCGTACAATCATCATTGCCTGCACTGAAGCGGTATCCCTGCTACAAAAAAAAAAAACAGTTTATGTTTATGTAACAGTAAAATGATGATAAATATTGAAGTACAGTACAAGTATCAAGACTGACACATCAGGTAAGTCTTGTTTAACTAGCTTGTGCATACACACCAAGAACAAGATACAGTCTATTTAGAATTTCAGACAGCTTTTGATACAGTTCCGTGGAAAAGATTTTTATCTTTGTGTGCTCACCCAATTCTTTGGGACCAGGATTCCCCAAGGGACAGCCCACAGTAGGCTGAGAGCACTGCGGTTCTCTTGCCTCTCAGCAGTAGCACAGCCCCTGGGGCACTTTCAGGCATGCAGTGCTGTTGGCGAGCCATGCGCGCGATCTCTGCACCGCCTGTGGCATGTTGAAACGTGAAGGGGCTGAAGGCGGGGGGGGGCGGAGGTGCCCACCTGCAGGATTCCTCTTCGTTTTCCTTCTCATCTCTGGGAGCTTCCTTACACATGATGGCACCATGCCAAACAGCGGTATCAGATTGGGAAGACCCGCAGAAGATAATTTTTCATTGTGCTTCCTTGGGTGCTAAGGATTTCTGAACAGAGCAAAAACAGTTTATTTAGCACCGAGGGTTATTTAGCACCGATGTCCTGGCAAGACCACCTTCATTGCATCCACCTTACTTTTTCTCCTCTGCGCTGTTTGTTCATGCAATTGAGAAGTGATTTTGAACCTTATAGTTTTAGTCATAAAAAACAAAAAAAGAAATGGCTGGTGACACAAGCACATAGACAACTCCACTCTGTACAGCAGGTCATACTGAGCCTCTAACCCAAGTCAGAGTGCTGTGAATCAGCCAAAGATCCTGTGACAGATGAGATCTCCCATGACACTTTATTTGTGGGTTAAATAAGTGTGATTCCCCCCACCTACTCCAGAGCAGTAGATTGTAAAATAACAGCTCATAACAGTGCTGCTCCCAACACATTGTAATCATTAAATTCAGCTACTTTAAGATACATAGAACTATTTTAACACTTATTTTTATAGACCATTAAGTGGAAACACTTTGACATACAGTACAGTATTATGTGTTGGTCTGGCAACATCAGTACCATTAATTGTACTACCGTAGGTTGGGAAAATTGTGAGGATAAGCACCAAAATTGGGACACAACAAATAAACCTAAACAAACCTTTTGCCCTCTACAAAGTACGTCTCACCCCCCCTCCATTGTGAATTGACACTACTCCCACCTGAGAGATGCCTCTGTATCCCCAGGCTTATCATGAATAAAACTCAGGAAATCTTTCCCCCCCACTGCGATCTCACTCATGCACAATGGAACGGAACTCTCTGACCTCCTGAAACAGTGTTATCCTGTGCTCTTTGTTGGTGATGTTTGTCTGTTTCTGTTGTGGTGTTGCATTGGACAAGTGCTGAGTGGCACAGTGGTTAGCAGTGCCACTCAGCCACTGGGGCCTGGGGTCGGGTCTGGACCTGGGGTGCTATCAGTGTGGAGTGTCTACAGTATGTTCTTGGTGTTCATGTGCGTTGGCTTCAGGTGCTCCAGTTTCCTCCCACAGCCCAAAGACATACTGGTAGGGTAGGTTAACTGGCTTCTGGAAAACTTGGCCCTGGAGTGAGTGTATCCCTTGTGAAGGACTGGTGTCCCATCCAGAGGGTATCCCACCTTGTGCCTGCTGTTTGCCGGGATAGACTCTCACTACCCCATGACCCTTTACTGGATAAAGTGGCTAGAAAATGGTATGGATGGGTAATAAAGTTTGAATTGAATTAAACTTTGTTACATCCAATGTACTTACTTACCAGTACATTTGGTCCTTTCTTACAGACAACCCCTTTCAACAACCGCCACTGCAAATAGTTAAAACCAGGCCTATAAGGGTGACAGAAAAACTCTCCATTACAGGGACAGCAAGGTAAAAATATTAAAGCCCAAGGAGAATGATGATGAGGTAAAAATAAGGTAAGAAACTGATAATTTTTTTAAAGTGCGTGTTCAAATGCAGAGCTTGTCTCCTGTGGGTTGCGCCTTGAAAAGTTTTACTTCCTGCAGACAGACGTTCTGTGCTACCTGTGACCAGTGTCTGTGGGCAGTGGGAGTTTTTGATGCTGGCTGTGATAATGGGATTTTTATAGCTTTCCTCTGCCTGTCTGCATCTTTGCAAGCCCACAGAGAGACCTCCTGGCTCCAAAATGATTAAATAAAAGGACAAGCAAATGAAACCCTACAACTTCATAGGAAAAGTAGTAAAATATAATAGTCCTTCGAATCTTTATAGTGAAGTCTGTGAAATAAAGCATAGACTGTACAGTGAAGCTATACACTAGATACAGTATGCAAAACCTATGTTTGATTGCACATTGATTAATATGGACATCTTCAATATAACATTTTATAGATATCATGTACATACAATAACATACACATTATACATATTGAATCTTTTGTACTGGGAATGGACCGTTTATCTTAAACAAAACATACTGTATATACTGTTCTCTGTTCCCCTAATCACCTCAATGTTCCCAATATTACTCCCATGTGGAAAAGATAGTGTACTGTACATGTAAATGGTTCATAATCTTCTAGACTGAAACAATCCTCAGGAGAATCATGCAGGCCACACTCACTGGGATTTGTCAACAAGGAAAAAGTAAAGAGAGCTGAGGACATTGGAAAGGATGTGAATTGCTCTTTTAATTTAGGGATTGAGGAGTATTTCTCCTCACGATGAATAAAAAAACCAAAAGGGTGACTCTTTGAAGTTAAAGCTCCAGCATCTTTCTTTAGCGTCGCCCTACAGTGTTTGAATAGCACTGGGATTGGATGAAAGCCGTGAACCATGCTAGGCACAGGTCTGTGTGCCTGCCAGCCCTTGTCAATGTGGCAGCCAGCCTTTCAAGGATACAGTATCCATCCTACTGGAACTCTGCCAGTTCAATTAGCCAGCCTCTGCTGTTCCCTGAATAACCTTCTCAATCACTTTTTCTCAGGGCATTAATATGGGTATGTTTGCTCTGGCTACTGCCATTCAGGAAAAGGTTCATTAGGCCAGTGTGATTTTTTTTAACCAATGCACTGTCTTTATCTCCCTGACCAGGAAAGTGAAAAAAATATTCCTGATAATCATATTCAAGCTCTCAGTTTAGATAGAGATCGTCATCTGAGCTAAAAGAAATCCACAGCTCTAACAAACATAACTCTAACAGACATAGGGCTTCAGGATTGCTTTTGTGAATGTCCTCAATAGCTACAGTTTAAATGAAAGTCCTATCCAGGAAGTTCCATGCAAAGAACTCGTACTGGTATTGAAAATTATAGACTGGTAAGTGAGCCAAAACTCTGTTTACTTGTGACCATATGGTGCGTTTTTAGAGCCACGGAACGTTTTTGATAACTGAGAGCCAAACCGATTGTGTCAAGATGACACACTGCTGTTCCTAAAGTACACAAACCTTTCTGGAGAAACATGGACTTATCTCTGGACCCCCAGGCAAACCATTTTAGGAAGCAGTACCCTGAAATATTAATGAGAAAGGCTTCATGGTACTGTACATATCTAATTGTGGGTTAAAATAATTTAGATATAGTTATAAAGTAAGTAGAATTTACCCAGAAAACATTATTTAATCAGTAGTGTCATTGCCTTGTGATGTTGTGAACAAGAATGTTAAATTTTCTGTCAAATCTCAAGGTAACTGGGCAAGATATCATTAAATTATGGGGAAATCTTGGTGATACAGCATGATAAATACACAGTAAAACGAGGGGGAAACTGTGCAGCGTACTGTGATAAACCTCCATAAAAACACAGTGTGCAGGTTTCTAGCACTTCTTCATTTGTGTTGCCAGTGCAGCTCCTAACTAAAACAACACACAGCCTAATCTGGGAAAAGGTGACAAACACTGGTCGCCAGCGATTCATCCAATAAAGGATCACGGGATCTTGGCAAGCAGTGGCACAAGGCGGATGGGACACCAGTCCATCACAGACACACAGTACGCACCAGGGCCGACTTTCCCAGAAGCCACAGCATGTCTTTGGACTGTGGAAGGAAACCGGAAAACTCAGATGAAACCCGTGTGAACATGTGGAGATCACACAAACGCCATGCAGAGAGCATCCCAGGGCCTCAGCGCTGTGAGGCAGCAATGATAATCACTGCACCACTGAAGGAATAACCTAGACCTTAATTTCTTTACCTATGAGAAAAGAATCATGCTTCAGTACAAACCTCTTGGCCATTTCTCTTCTGTATTTGGGATCAGTCATCCATAATTGGCTGTTGGGAGCAGCCTAATAATAGCCCATGGGGTCAACTGAGCCCTGCCCTCCCAGATTATTTTAAGTACACAATTAACTCCACCCCCGAAAGGAATATGCCCATGTGTCCCTGTAGGCACAAGGAATTAGGTCTAATTATCACAGCTGGTCTTTGCAGGATACAAGACAAGGGAAATCAGCACAACGAGAACAACTCTGCCTCGGACTCCACCTTTGCGACTTGTCCAGTCGTCACTCCAGAAATGAACTTTTGCAGGACCCATCAGTAAATTAAAGTCCCCATTACCTGTAAAGCGCTTTGAGTGGAGTGTCCAGAAAAGCGCTATATAAGTGTAAGCAATTATTATTATTATTAAAGAAAAAAACCCAACAAATCCAAAATAAATTTGATTGGTCTTGTGTAGGCCCTCTTTAAAACAACAGTTCATTTACTGTGTAAAGGTTAATTGAGTTTTCTCTGCTCACAATGTGAGCTGCCTCATGTCACTGGAACGAGGGGAAAACACTGGTTTACTAGCAGGAGACTGGAATGGCCTACAGTACCTACAGTACACACAGTCCCAGCAGCTCCTGTCCTGTTCATCCAGACGCAGCGCTGGGTCTTCCAGTTTCACCTGCCTCGCACGCTCGAGTCTTTTGTGCTACTCTGAGTAGATTATGGCTCACTACATTATGAACGAGTGGCATCTGATACCTTTTCCGATTAAAATATTACAACTTCAGCACAGCTAATAATGAAAAGCCCCGCTGCCGTCCCCAGTGCCCCTGGTAAACAAAGACCTCTCTTCACACCTGACTAGCAGCCACCTGCTAAAGGATTTTCATGTCAGACACACAAGAAATTAGGCAGCAAGATCTGTTTTGCTGCTGAAAAAACAAGTGTTAAAGAATTTAGACCTACTAGTGAATAGTACTGTGGCCAAACTATTCTTTGTATTAAGTCTGAAGAATCAAGAATTTATATGGACGGTTGGCACACCCTTTTAAACTCCTGCATGCCTCAGTAGGCCTACAACTCCTCTTCTCAATATGAAGCAAGCTGAAATTTCACCATCCTGAATAATTCAAGAGATTGTCTGTCTATTTTATCAATTGCATTTTTTCTAGGTAATACATTATTTGAGTATAGGTATAGACCAAGACAATTGAAATAATTAACCTGTACATGAAGTATCTGAACTGAAGTAAATCTCTTGAAATCTCTTTCACAGATTAATAAACAGCAACTCTTTCACAGACCTTACCCCTAAAGCAAACAGGTTTGGTTTATCCTACATCATACAGATCAGAAAACATTAACATCTAATCCTCTGTGTTAAGCCATGAAAGCTCCACCTCACACCATGGAAGGGAGAATGGATCAATTTGGCCACTCTGATCAAAGTGCTTAAAAAATCCAGTCTCTAATTAGACAATTAATCTTAAATGACAGTACAGTGAAAAACTGAAAATCTGTTAACGATGAAACAAGGCGAGCTGTTTTTCATTTCATGTCTGCAGATGCTGAGTTTTGCAACGCCAGTCACGCTAACAGAGCTTCTAGGTGACACTGAAAACTAACCCCAGAGTCCTTTTAACTCATATTTCACTCCTGCGGTGGACAGATTAGAATAAATGGCTGTATAATTTAGACAGCTGTTATTGGCGACGTTGGGCCATGATACTAGAGATGTGATTCTTGTAAAAAAAAACAGTTCTACAGATTTTATATTTGATGTAAAATGACAAAAAAAAACATCCTGCACCCAGAAAGTAATGAACTTTTTTGCCCAATACCATAGATTGAAGACACAATGACTCATTGGCTCTTTAAAGAAAGGTAGGTAATAAAATAAACATTAAAAATGTGTCCTTCCCTCTTTGCAATGTTCAGCAGACTGATCATTAGAGATGAGCTGGTAGAAAAGCCTGTTAAGTGCTGGGTTGTGCTGAGGAAGATGTGTGGACAGACTGCTCTTACACTACACTTCAGGAACTTGAAAGAATAACTAACCCAAGCCATCGGTGATATCATAGCTGTCCAATGTGTCCTGGAAGTTTCCGCTTTCCCCAGTCATGGATATTCAAGACCGACAACGCAGCAACGACCTAGAAAACTAGACAGGCTGCAAATCATCATCCAGAATCTAATGGCTTCGTGTGTCAGAAGAGTAGCAGACAAAAAATTGTCACACGAAACTAAAATTATAACCTCATCTGGAAAATAACAATTTTTGCATTCCTCCACCAAGCCAGAGATTCAGCGGAGTGTGTTTTTTCCAGGAGCTCCAATGCTAATGCACTAACCCAGTACATTACGGCACAATTAAGCAAATAATGAATTCAGTTTACTCAGAGGGAACTGAGCAAATCCACATTGCAGGCCTCTAGACCTAGAGGCTCCTGACATATAAGGAAGAAAAGTAGGATAATGAGTGCATAAGGGATGAGAGGAATTGAACCTGGTCTCTTTTTGTGTGATATAGTAAAGATCAGTACTTCTGGGTTATCTTAAGTCATGAATACACACACACACTGTATAAGTCTATATGATCATCCCAGTAGCCTTTGAAAAAACTCAGTTTTGCAACCTCTTTAAAAACAAAAGATTCAGATTCATTATAATTTCTGGGTGATTTAACTGCATAGCCTCCACAGCAGCCCCTGGCTCTCACCAAGTGATGAGTCAGGAGTTATCTTCGTGATTCAGTTCTTCACGTTTACAAAAAAGAGCAAAACACCAAAGGTGACGAGCACCCACATAGCCAACTCCCAGCACAATTCAATCAGGCCCTTTTATCAGTTTGAACAATGGAGATATCAGCCACTGCAGGACAAAGATCAAAGCAATCATTGAGATTAATGCAGCGAGTGCTCGGAGAGCCTCACACGTTCTGCATTAACTTCCTAGCAAGCTATTCAAGGCTGTTCTGCTAAGCTAACCCCACTCCTTGCTGTATTTTGCCAATGCATTTTCTCTTGTTCTTTTAGAAAAAAGCCGGCACAACCCCTCCCCTTTTTTGGCCACAACATAAGCAGCTCAAGCGATTGAGACTTAAGGATGTTTGGAAAGATCAGATCATGCCAAAGATGAGGAATGAGAGCTAAACAAATATTGAAACATGCAAATGCTCAAGGGTAAATGTCAGCTCCACACAACAAGACCAACAGCCAGAAAATGTGTATACATTAATATTATTTTAAAAGAAGATAGAAATAATGTAATCTTCTGTTCACCTTCTGACACATTTTGAAGAGGTGAAAACAATCCATGTCCCCAATTCTTCAGGACCGTTCAAAACATATATCCATCCATTTTCTAACCACTGCTTCCAAATCAGGGTCACAGGTGAGCCAGAGCCTATCCCAACAAGCAATGGGAACAAGGCAGGACACACCCTGAACGGGACACCACGGGACACTTAGCCCAAAGTCTGACATTGGGAAACAAAGGCTTCCAGCACTGATTAACATTAACAAATTCAGTGGGTTCAGCAGAGTAATGCCATTTTCAAATGGAAATGGCAGATTAAAAAAAATTACAAATCCACACTTACAGTAAGTACACAACAATAGGAATTTTCTATTTTGTCCCGAAACCAAAGTTCTTTACAATCCAACCCCTTTTGCGGTGCAGCACAGCAATCACGTGCTGCCAAGCAGAGAGCTTAGAAATAAATGACAGTAGGATTTAGGAGTTAGTTTGCCTCAGAACTACTTAGCGCATAACTGTTTAGCTTAATACCTGCAAAAATGCAGATAGACCTTGCCTATTGGAAAGAGAAAAATAAAAACAGGGGGTTTAGCCGTCCATGGTTTCCTTCATTTCTCTTTAATTTACATACCAACGTATCCACAGACCTCAGGAGAACTGCAGGATAAAAAAAATATCTTCTCTAGGAAAGGTGAAGAGCATGATTCTCATTAAGAATACATGAATGATTATGTAACAGAACTGCGAGATGATACTTAGTATTAAAATTCTCTAACCAACCTGAATTTCGATTGACCATTTTTGCAGCTTTGCTTACGGATCCCCCCAACACAGAGAAACCCTGCACGTTCCTTTTTTGTTCGGTGAATTCACTGTGGGAATATCAGGGCCCTTATTTCTGTTGCTTTTGACACGTGGGTGGAACAAGTAAGGACAGCACATGTAATCAGAGCAATCAGAGTTATAGCACATTCATAAACCCACAGAATGGAATACCTATGAGATTTTTTTTTTTGCTCAGCTCTGAAATCATTCAGCTTGGCAGGCTGTTTTGGAAAAGGAGAAACAAAGCAGGCTGAGTCAGTCAGATGAGGGGGATAAATTGAATCATCTGTTTTCAGATTATCTCATTTTTTTTTATTTTTTTGGGTCTGAGGTACAGGACCTTTATGAAGATGAATTAGCAAGTTGAGCACGCAATGGGATGAGCAATGTGTGGAAAATGAACACAACTGTGGACAGAGTGTGAACTACAAAAGGAAAAAAGGGGCAACTTTACCATACTATGAACCAAGTTTACCAAATCAATTGGCCCTGCCTTGGAACCAGGACAATGACTAGTGTAGGGTCACCATTGACAGTGTGAGATACAGGAGTCCTAGAGCTGCTTCACTGACAGTGAAGGCTCTGGCAATCCAGTCCTCAGCAGAGCAGGTGGAAGAAGTTACCTCGATTTTACGACTCATCTGAAGGACGGCACCTTTTTACAGTATAACGTCCCCGTCACTATACTGGGGAATTAGGACCCACACAGACCAAAGGATGAGCGCCCCCTGCTTGCCCCACTAACACCACTTCCAGCAGCAACCTTAGTGTTTCCCAGGAGGTCTCCCATCCAGGTAGTGACCAGGCTCACACCTGCTGAGCTTCAGCGAGTTGGCAGTTGTGAACTGCAGGGTGATATGGCTGCTGGCATAGATATGTACAGTGGTGGCATGAACACATGTATGCTGTCAAACACATTCCCCCAGTCCTTTCACAAAACGCTAATGGTGATGGGGGCAGAATAGTGATGTCTGGAAGCTTCTAGTCATGATCTGGCATGGAGGGCAGTATCATCACTTTCAACTGAACAGCCACATACAGAGGGATCACCCTCCTGTGCCCAAACACACAACTGAGAATTCAAATCCAGGACCTGGTACAACAGAATTGTCCTGGGCTGTCCAGATAACTAGCCAGAAAACCATACTGTAGGTTTGACCAGGAATACTGTCAAACATAAAAGAGATGGAGAAGGGCAACTCAAGGAAATTGGCTAAGCTTTGAACATTGAATTCATAGAGCTGGACTTGCAATCAAGAATAACATCAACCACATCTATGAACATCCCTATGGAATCAATGAGCGTCATCTTTTATTACCTCTAGCAATTTCTTCCCTATTGTAGATGAAGACAAAATCAAGTAAGATCTTTATGTCAAGCTTGACCACATTCTCTGTGGAATCCAGAAGGTGGAAAGACTTATTTTCAATGCAAGAATTAAGAGACACAAAATATCTAGTGGAAACACTGGCACCTTATTTACTACTGTATGCTATTGTCTATGATATTAATAGAATCATAAAGATGTCCACATCACCAGAGCAATGACCAGAGCTCAAGACTGCTGAATTGATCATGTTGTATCTGTTCAATTATGTCTATCAAACCAGCTCCAGACCTCACATCTTTGTGAGGAAAAGGACCAGGTGATCAATGAGCCTACTAATCACAAGTGCAAGGCTTTCTGTACTTGGCCAAAGTCCAAGCAGGAGAAGCTGGCCAAACAAAGAAAAGGGGAAATTTAACCTAGTTTAGGAAGCGGACAGACCAGACAAAGGAAATTCAACACACTTTGAACTGAAAGTTCATTTACAGAATTTGCCAGTTTCACAATGATATACGTGCATCACTGATAAATCTTGTACAGATCCCTTTGATGTCTGGACAGGAGTAAAAAAAAAAAAAAAAACAACTAAGTGTCATCGATCCAACTATTTTTCTTCCGAATTCCAGTGTGGGAGGACAGCCACACCACTTTAAGCATTCTCTCTGGTTCAACATTCACTGACATACAATCATCTGCCACCAGCTCAGCTTGGTTGACCGTGAATCACAAACTCAGATTCCAGGCTCTGAAGGAAGGCTCTCTTCTCCTGGGTTAGCTAAAAGAATCACACCACAGGAGGACAGAGGAAGCAATCAAATCGGTTTAGGAAATGCAACTCCAAGCACTTTAGATATGTTAAGGTGTCAGAATGATAAAGAAAAGTGAGAAGAGAGCTCATCGCATCTGGAATGAATTCAACACAATCACATGTTTTCCAAGATAACACTTGAAGAACCTGGCAATTGGCAGAATTTGCAGGGGTAGCTAATTAATAAATGGTTGATATACTTACTGTGAACATATAACTATACTTGTATGACAATCATACAGTACTCCTCATAACTCACAATATCATGCAATTACCTTTAGCAATTCAGTGGGATATTAATAATGTGATGTTAGAATGACTTTTTATTGGCAATTTAAGCTATTAAACAAAAAATTCATAAAACGCAATGTCCATTCATAAACAAAAAGTTATACAAATAAAATACCATCGGCAGAGCACACAGGAAAACCATATAACAGGTACGGTATACTTGCAAACTGCCTTACCATCAGTCGAAAAACCATTGTGCCATTGGTACTGTACGTAAGATAACCCAAAAAATCCAAAATGGAGCTGTTCACAAAAAAAACACATGGCTTAATAGCTTAATCACTGTCATGCCCGAGGAAACCCTAAGAAATCGTCATTAAATGAGCAATTTAACAAACATAAGATATTAGGCAAGGTCATCAGACAGAGCAAATGGTGTTTTCTCATTTACAACATCAAATCTGTATTATAATAAAAAATAAATGAATCCAGCAGACTGTGATGTCAGATTATTTTTTTAATGGGACCTTTTCGCACATACAAAATCAAAAATGCTACTTTTTTTCAATTTATATATGTTTTCATCAGCCCATCACCAAAAAGATATATTAAATTATGACATTTAGAGTATGAAAAGCTTTCTGGTTCAACGTGTATAATTTATTCCTGCATTAAACAATATTCACAGTTATATACAGTACATTTAAATCTGGCCATTTTCAAAGAAATACCAACTGTATAAACTATCTTAAAAATAATAAAGCAAGAAGATAGAAAAGCTGTC
Source organism: Lepisosteus platostomus (assembly GCF_059453375.1). Lineage (NCBI taxonomy): Eukaryota > Metazoa > Chordata > Actinopteri > Semionotiformes > Lepisosteidae > Lepisosteus > Lepisosteus platostomus. Next base: position 15,425,389 of record NC_142632.1, read on the forward strand.
AAAATGTCAAAGTATTTTTTGAAAAAATATGATAAACCTTTACAATGGTATGAAAATTAAATTAGAATTATTTTTATAACCTTAGGCACATTTAAATACGTGGCGTTGCGTATCTCAATTCAACCGAGTTGCTCCTAAAACTACCTAAGCAAAGACTACTCAGGTGCTGAGAGGCTGAAGAAATTAACACAACGCTTAACTAAACAGATATGTAAACGGGTTAAATCTGTTATCTCTGCAGCTTCTGTCAGTTGACATGTCAATCACCAAGTGCATAATCCACAATATAAATCATATTTCAGGCTATCGATAAAGTGCCTCTAAAGTATAGTTCAATCTATAATATTCCAAATTGAACACATTTGACAGTAATTATTTCTTTGGTATGTACATCATTGTTTTTTCCCTTGTGTTTTGCTAGGCATTTCTTTTAATTCCTTAAATGAATATTAAACCAAGTTATTTTATTATTAAAGCAGCTAAGGACACAACCAAGACCACTACCTTAAAAAGAAATAAAAATAACTTCAGTGCAATTCACCTGCGCCATCATGGAAAAACACTGTAAAAAAAAAGTTCCCTTTTCTAAAGATATTGGTTATTCAATGTGCACTGTGAAGGAAAGCAACATGCCAAGTTTTTAATTTTTGTATGTCAGATCAATTCTGAAGGGAGCATGTTATTCATAGCACTAGAGACGTCAAATAAACATTGTTGCATTTTTTCGCTGAATAACATCTGAACTCTTTCTGTTCACATGTCCAAGTGAAGACAAACAAACAAGTTTGGTTTTAAAGTGAGTATTGTTTTACCCAAAGAGACTTGTTCCACAAGCAGTAGAACTATTAGAACTAGAAAAGAAAAGATGAATATTTTTTCCGTCATGTGTCTTTGCTAGCCTACCGGAAAACACATAAGGATGGATTGCTTTAAACCAACTGTTTACATCAGAAGAGCCAGGGTGCCCGATTCAGATATAATTTTAGGAAATAACACCTTGGGCTGTAGCAGTTAAAAGGATTAAAACAAGGTTATGGTTCTACATAATAAAAATAAATTATCCATAAGGTAAAGGTTAGGATTGCTAAATGCAATTCTTAAAACTAAGAGACTGTCTCACTTCAGTGGTCATGAATTAAAAAAAAAAGCAAATAGTGTGTGTGAAAGCCGATAATCTAAATGAAAGACCTCATGAAAAAAAAGTCGACTCAAGTTTACTCAAGATATTTGTGCCGAGAAGGTTTGAACAGTATTCTTACATTTGTTGCAGTTTGCTTATTATATGAACTATTATGTCCGTTATTTTTGCATATCACTCAGCTCCTTTATAAATTTAGTAAGGACAGAACAACAACTCTATCCTAAACATTTTTATACTAAAACAGAAATATGCACATCAAATATTTCCCGATTCCATATTCAAACAGGGTGTGAAAAACGATAGTCCATACGTCCTGAATAAGTTTCCAAGTGTACCACTGTGGTTTTTCGGCTGCACCACCTGTTGTGTGAAAGAAGCGGATCTGATTTTACAATGATCTATTTGTAAAACCATTTTTAAAAGAAATTCTTAAAATATCTAGCAATATGGCACATATACTTTATTTAGAACAGACTTGAAAATCTAAGAAAAATGTACAACTAGATTTTCAAAAACGGGTGAACTGTACTTCTGGCACAGGCAGACATTTCTGATTGCTATTTTGAAGGCAAGTTTAAAGAAGATAAGAGATGGACACTGAACAGTACAAAGTAATGCGGTGACTAAATAACACACTTTGCTGTCAGTGAGATGAGAGGCAATTCCATTCGACTGCAGTGCTTTCTTTATTTGAAATGCTAAGTATTAGAGATACTTATGGAACCTTTACTATGGTTCAGAAAATCATCTTCAAGTTTACATTCTGTATGCCAGTGACCTGCATGTCAGAAGCCCCAGAAGAAAAAGCTCGATCTGGCTGCTCCTGTGATATGACAAGGCAATGAGTTCCAAACCAATCTGCTTTTTTAATATAAACATTGCTTGAATCACTTCAGACACAGTTTGGTGTCCCTTTCAAAGTCAGATTTACTGGAAGACATTCAAGAGGCGTCACTGTACGTTTCCCAGCCATCCAAACTTCTCTGGGTGCTCTGTCAGATCTTTCCAATTTACGGTGACACATTCAGTAGCTTTGTTGATCTGTTTGGGTAATTAATGGCCAGGCTAATAGCAGCAATGTTCTTCAGTGCCTGAAAAAGTAAGTTAACAGAGAGGGCGTTATGCAATGTGGGCAGCTATTCATCACATGAATCTGTACTTCATACCATTTGTTCCAGGTTGACTTTCACTAACATATAATGCTTTGCATATTACAAAAAAACCTGCATCTTTTCCATTTACAGTGAAAGTAGTTATTTCATAGTTGGAACACTTTGTACTATTGTGGCCTATGATTACTGATAATAGACATCTGAGGAGTGTCTTTGTTCTACAACCTATAGAACAGCACAGGAGATAATTTGCATGCATCTTCTGAAGTCTAAAGATTATCTACTTAGTGTATCAGGTTTTATTTCTTGATGAGAAAGGAAACTAAAGATAAGAATCTTAAACATCAAGAACATTATATTTACTCTGTAATAATTGCTTAAGCAATTTCATATGAGCTGTGAACTTAATGTCTTCCATGTACTAGCTATAAAAACATGCATGTTAACAGAAGAATTAAGTATAAGATACACTAACCTAGTTTGGTGACACTTATGTATTGATAATTATGTACTGATACAAGCTATTGCTCAGGTACAATCAAGTGCAAAAGTTCAAAATGTCTAAAGTGGAAATGTCACATTTTTGTTTGCAATCACATCATAAAATGGATGATCTTAAAAAGAAATACAATTATATTATTCCCAATAGACTGTTAATATTTTTAAGTTTGAAAATAAACTACATTTATCTGATGAGTCAATGCACAGTAACTCAATTTAAAAAGATATTAGCAGTATATAAAAGAGAGCTATGATAAAAAAAAATAAGCATGCGTCACTTTAATGCTGTCTGCAACAGATGTGATATGGCTCAATCATCTCTGATGCATGCAACTGCCTCTATTCTGTTTACACAAAGCAGTGTTTTGAGCCATTTGCTTGGAAACTCAGACTCAGATAAGAATCATCTGATGACACAAGTACACACAGACTTTCACATGTTGTATATGTAAGCCAAACAAAAAAAGTGTTTTTTTTTTCTCATTCTTGTAAGATGGATTTGCCATTATTTACATCCCGATATTCCACTGAAGGCTCCAGAAAATGTGCTTTTTCAAAACAGCAGCTGAGCCCAAGCTAGGCACAGGCTATTTGTTTAATCACCATGTCAAAACCAGCTGCAGCCTGTACCTGTACTGTATGGATGTGGAGCTGTTCATCTGTAGTGAGGGCTATCAGGTATTCCTGGAGAACCCCCAGCTCCTGTATGGAAGACAGAAGAAAATAAATTATATTCACCATCAGAAATCTGGGATATCCCTGGAGCTATCGTCGCACATCCCATCAAATTTCACTGGAACACATACCAGTCTTTTAGAAAGCTAAACATCCTTAATCCACAGGGTTTTATGGCTTGTACTGCTGAATTACTCAGGCTTACTCTAGCAATCTCATGTTGTTGGAATTATTATGCAGGAAAAGCCAATGAGGAAAAATATTCCTTTCTTTCATCCAGCTGCATTACTGCTGAACTTAAAAACAATAAGACAGGAACATTTTGCCAAAATATAGGAAGGTGAGCCATGTCCTTTCGGAGTTTAACCATTTCTCCGGACACACCACAGGGATATCTTGTTATAAGTGAAGACAGAAGGCTGCTTACAGGGAAAAGCTACTGTTTTTATTCCTTTCACACGCGATACACAAAAAAGAAGGTATGTGCTCAGGAAGTGAGGTTCTTAATCCCCTAATAATAGATGCAAATCAGAAATCTCATGGTCAGACCTAGACTCCAAGACAGGTTGAGCAGTTTGGGGTAAAAATTGAGAAGGATCTGAACTACTGAAACAGCAATACTAGTATATGCTTCACTTAAAGCACAGGACCTCTCAAATCCTTCTGAGATCTGTCAACCTTCTGCTCTATCTTTTTTACCAGAAGGGTGACTGATAACATGTAGGTTTTAATTAGGTCCAAAGTTATCCTGAACCATTTGTATATTTTCAAAATGCAACAGTCAGAAACCGCTGAAGTGCCAGTAAATTCAGGGCTCTTAAACAATGTTGTTTCCTTACATCATCCAAACTGTTGCATTACTTATTACCACTGGAATTTCAAATATGGCTGTAGAAAAGCAAAGTATTACATTAAATCGTTTAATTCATTTTTCCTTAGCATAGTAGGCCATGTTATATATTTTATTCCCTGCAACCCACAGAACTAAAAACGACTAAATAAAATAACAAAAAAGGGCTTTTATTTCCAAAAGGATCTTAATACATTAACTGTAAATGCACTGGCACTGCAAAGAACAAAAACACTACAGTCCATGTCTTTGATTAGCTGCTGAGAAAATGATTGGATGTTTTAAAAAATCACACAACAGTCTGACCACATCCTGAATCAAGACAGTAAAATGCAGATCTTCACCCCAAAGTGGTGGGCGGGATACTTTAAGGAAATAGTTTTTCAAAATTGTTCACCATGCATACTTGCACCTCATTTCCTGTTCAGATCTTCTTATATAAATGTACCATGACTGCAGGTCACACACACGAGAAAAATAAAGCACTGGTCCCAGACAGCACATAGATATACTGTATGAAAGAATTACTTGGCGCAACGTTTGATTTCTCCAGTAGGAAAATCTGTACTTGTGATAATAGCTTGTGAAAAAGCTATTATTCAGAACTGTAATTAAATTAACTAAATTTGATTTGGAAAATTCTAACAAAAATGCTTGTGAATACACACTCAAAGGTGACTGCACAGAAGAAGTTCTTAACCTGAGTTAAAATACTGCTGCCCCAAACTACCTCAAACTAAAACACTAGATCATGATCATCATGGAGGGCAAAATGTTGAGTCATTAAGAAAGTGCTGGGTCCTCAGTGCTGGAGAAATGTGTTTTGTTTTTTGCTCTGAGATACTACTATATATGATAAGAGGAATAATTAATAAAAATTTGCATTTTCAAATAGCATAACAAAACTAATTTAACTGCACAGAAAAAGTTGAAAATATTTAGCTCTCACTGCACTTGCCATAGATCTTTTTTGCATTAATAGATGCCCTACATTATACTGTTAGACGCTTTCAGAGAAAACATATCAAAAGGCAAAAACTGTCACACTTCAACAAAAGCAGAGAGGAAGTGATGTACGACGTGCAGCATTCTTGCCTTGTCTTGCAGAGGCTTGAGCTAGTTATGATCTTCTGCACAGGTCCTATTACTCTGCATTTGTTACAATGGCCTAATACTTACAGCCCTTTCTAAATAATACAGTCAAATAATACTGTAATAATACAGTCTAATTGGAAAAAAATATATATATTTAATGCTGGAAGAGCTATATCCACTTCATTTATTCATGAAGATGTACATATTTCATCTGAACTACTGTGGCAAGCCCACAATTTCAAAGGACTGGAAAGCGTGTGCCTCAGTGATCCTGAACTCAGACATCTCAGTATTATTCTGTGTGGTGCTGCTCAGAATCACATTGACGTTGCAGAAATGCTCAGACTACAACGCTTTCAAGCTATTGCCTATATGGGTCTCCGAGATGTGTTCTGACTCCACAATTGTCAGTGCCTTCTGCCGCATCTCCTCGCCTGCTCCACAAAAGGAGAGAGCGCCCCCTGCTGTACACTTAACCCACTGATTTGAAGATCACAGCAGAAAAGCTCAAGGTCAAAGAACCTCAGAGATGATCAACCTTATTAATCTTACTGACTACTAAAAGTAGCCTTGTAACTGCTATAAATGATGCATTATAGAAAATGTATACAGACTCTGTTGAGGAAGTATAATTGCTAAGTATTTTCCTTGCACTCCAATAAGGCAGTGTACAATCTGTATTTGGCGTTTTATGAAAAGGTCACTTTGATGAGAAGTCAGAAACATAATGGAAGATATCAGAGCACTCGCTTCACTTTTCATGCACCACACCTTTTCATCACACCACAGTAAAGAAAGTTTTTAATAGAAAATTAAAAAAAAACCTTCCTACAGTATGCCAGGTACGAACTCCAAGCACGCACTCAATCAGTGGTTTTCCTTCATAGTTTCCTCACACAATAGGCATGCCCCTAAAACTGAAAGCCCCTTAGAGAAACTGAACTGATACATACCATTCTCAGAATGGACCTGAAAAGACAATTAATCTTAACCAAAAGTATTTTTCCATCTTTCTTTCTCCTTTCTTACTCATTCATTAAATGATAAAGAGACTCCTCCGCACAAACTTGTTTCTTGGATGCCTTAAGTGGGCAGCCACTTGCCTACCCACTAAAATATTAATCGGCCAGCTCATTTTGTGTTCACAGATGGCTGATTCCTGCCATAGGCAACAAGTAATGAGCAAAACATGTGAGACTGGCACTTCTTGAAAAAAAATATATGAAGATGATCTGATGTTTTTAATCAAGTTAATATTAAATGTAAAAAACACAACTACAACTACACAAGACTACAGCAATGCATGATGAGTAACTCAATCAGATATCCATGTTTTTTTGTTTTATTAAAAAAAACACACCTACACATTATTAATGTCTCTTTACTCCTTGCTTAGGTCTCTGCTTGACAGCCATAGTATACCAAAAGGTTTTTCAGTGACATACACACATCCTGAACTTAAACAATAAAGGCCTTGATACTGTCACTCCATTGAATATAATCTGGCCTGCTTCCATTACACTGCTCCAGCATATATGGAAAAACTTTTAGACATTATGAAGGCAGATGTAGTCTAAGATTCCTTAATAAAATTCAATGTAAAGAATAAGCTTTTGTATTCTTAAAGTGACATCCGTTTATTATCCATCTCTTCACAGAAGGATCTGTTAATGACAGTCCATTGGGAGTGTTGAATTTCATGAAGCCTATCAGTATTCAAACATTTATAAAACATAGTCAGTCTTATCACAAAGTTTATTATTAGGATTATTATACTTGACGGATCCCTTGAATAGATTTCGCTTTGATGTGTGTAGTGAAGCAAGAGACTACAAACATAACCACAGTGAAAACATCTACAGGAAAGGGTGCCTTCAATTTTAAATAAGGAACATTTTACTTTTTAAGAATTGTTGCAGTAGCTGTTTCGATCATTTTTGCCTATTCATTAATCCAGAAAGACACTCCTGGTGTAAGGGCTGTGGTAAAAAAAGGTATTTAATTGAATGAAGTGCAACAACATCCAACTGGTGTACTAGACTCCAGCAGAAGTACCTTATTTTTCCAATCCTGCAATTTATCATTATGCAACAATCAGCAGGATAACAATAAACCAATATCTAAAAATCACAATATTACTCAAAACAAAAGGCAAAAACTGACAACTGTGAGAGAGAGAGACAGTGCTCCATGAAAAAGTACAAAGAGGAAGAAGAAAGCGCAGAAGTCTAGCATGCTGTAATTTATGATTTGACATTGTCTGCGCTAATACAGTATTTCCCTGGAAAAAGTCAGCCATCTTACGACACTTCATTTCTCAACAAATGTAATAATGAGCAGGGCAATTCCTACAGCAAGTAAACCGAGAAAGAAGTATTTACCACAGAGTGCAGCTTTCAACAAAAAGAGAACTGAAGAACTAATCAAAACAACTGACTGCAAATCTGTCGCTACTGGCAACTCCACTGATGTGAAAATGTATGTCATATAGTAAACTTTTACATTTTGTTAGTTTTACTAGGACAATCAAATCATTGTATACTGACAGTTATTCTGACAAGTCCAGTTTAACTATACTCCACAAATAACTCCTTGATGGCACAGAGCACCATGAAATGTTTACTCATCTGACGTGGATTTCCAAAATTACACTTGCAGTGTTGCTGCAGAAAAAAAAAATGCAAACTTTAATCCAGAATAATTATATAAAAAACAAGTTTCACAAAAGAAGTTAGCAAATTTTCAAGAAATTAGACCAAGGGTGCAGTTTGGATGATGAAGACAAATCCGAAGTGGACAAACACAACCACTATAGAAACAGAACACGGCAGTTGAATTGGTCTGATGCTGGAGTGAAGCTGAAATTTTATTTCTCATTTTAACCATATAAGAATAAATAACAATTGCCAGGTGTTACCAAGTGTGTCTCCATATGGGCAGAATCTCAAAGCAGCAACATTAAAGAACAATAGGAAAATACATTTAACAATATTTAAATTTAACAGCCAGACATACAGTACCACACTGGACACTATTTCACTGAAGTGAAGGCTCAGTGTCTTATCTTTTGTTTTGCTTTAAACGGTTTTGATATATGCTACAGCATCTTAATTATGTCACTGTACTCATTTTCAAATCTGAATACAGTACTTCATATATTATATGTATACTTCATGTATTTGCAAACAAGGCAAACAAGATTGTTCTGTTGATACATCATATATTTCCCTGATGACTATTTTTATTTATTACTGCATCAACTGTTAGCTGCTGAAGAAAATGTTTGATTAAATGTCATACACATTACTGTTCATCTATATGCTTTAAGTGAATAGTTTGGAATAACTTAATGACCAAGATGATTAAGGCACTGCAATGGGATGCATGTTTAATAAGCGCCTTCAAGCTATACCTACAGTAACTTTTTGTGCAGGAGGATTGAAATACAAGTTAAAAAATTAGTCAAAAAAAAACTCCAGGCCCTACTGTGCTGATACAAAATCTGACCCCACACATCTCTCACCCAAAACACAGAACAAGCATGGCAGCTTCTTCTCCTTCCCAAACTGGGATATTTCTTGCATTCGTGAACACGACTGAAGTGGTCTAGACTACAGATCACGTGTGTTCTCAAGCATTTTCCTTCGAAATCAGCAATGTTTACCTTCACGTCAGATAAGATCACAAGCTTTCATGAACAAACATCCACTGATTAAATGAAAAGGGACTTTTCCTATGTGTTGGCACATTCACCATATGAGAAGGCCAGTGTTATTTAGCTTCTGAACTTGGCTGTTTTTCCTCTCAGTTATGCCTACTCTCATCCTCAAGAGGTGCTCCGTTGCCCACTTACTGTAGCGCTGCTTTCTGCAATGAAGAACAGCTCTGTGAGCGCGCGGTGCAGAGGCAGCAGGACACTAATACTGGTGGGGTCCTGGCTCAAGCCGCTCTCCATGGTGCTGAAGAGCTGCCACAGTGGCCTCAGCAGAGTCAGGTCACAGCCACTACAAACAAAGAATGACAAAGCCTCCTATCAAATCAAATCCAAACACTTGGAAAATATGTAAATACTGCTAGGAAAATTACTTCATCTTCTTTGCAAGCACGTGCATCAGTATTTGCTTCCGTGCACCAGCGAGCTCTGTATGCAAATCCTGAGAGAATTAGTTTGCATGGCGACCACTGCTCCTTGCTTTTAATGGTAATCCCACTGTAGGATATTAATAAAGTTCTGTGTCTTGAGGCACGTATGTTCAGTATTTCCATTCTGTATGAGTTTTAGAATTTGCAGTGATCTGGGTAAAAACAACAACAAATGCAGCACTGCTAACCCCAGAATGAAATAATGAATTAAATTATCAACAGATAACGTCTCAGGATTATCTATTGAACAGTAGATATGAAAACTGTACAGTGATTAAAATGGAAAAAAAAATAATGGAAAGTTCAAGGTGCCCATTATTTCTTAAGAGCAAGCATTGCGACTCACACGTTCAACAATAAACTCAATCTTTAGCTACATTTCAGAACCTGTGAAAGAGCCAAAGGATTTCTCACTATCTATGTTGATTTTTGACTTTCAATGATCTCCTGATTTAAAGATAATTTGATAATTTGTTATGTAACACAGAAGCACTGGAAGACTTTTACCTGTTGGAGCTGCAGTGAAGAATCCTCAACAATAAATGAATGGCTTTGAGGCGTTGATTTCCGGTCTGTCGGCAGGCCACGCCCACCTGCCACTCCCAGATGTCGGCCAATGGCAGATCCAGAAGGGTTTGCTCGTCCGCCAACATCTGCTTCAAGATCTCAAACCCTAAAGACGGTAAATTGCCCACTTGCATTATGGATGAGCGGGCATTTGGAAAATTTATATTCCATTATCATTTCATCCAGTAGCTGAATTTTCACAAAACTAATTTAAAAAAATACATAGTATGTGTGGTTGTTGCATATAAATTCTCTGCATGAACAGAGGTCGTTGGGAAAAATCTTATTACTTTTGTCTGGTTTTCCTTCCTCCCCCCCACCCATTTGTGGATTTGCTGTGTCATATTCCTTTTCTTTATTTTGACCTGAAGCTCAGACTTTAATAATTTACTTATATGCTAAATTCCTAGGCATACACTTAAAAAAGCTGGCATACAGTTTCGAGTATGATGACATCTCCAAAGCACTAGCTGGAGAAGGTTTAGTGAATGTGACCTCAGGCACCAGAGTAGAAGGCTTCTTTCTACACATTCATAAAAATGTTCCTGTAGGCTGAGCTATTTAAATGTGTAGTATTAAATATTTATAGCTACTCATCATGTTTTACCACAATTATTTTTAAAGACTAAAAGACAAAAGTAATTCAACAAAATGTTTTCTGGCCTGAACCCTAAATAAGAAAAGAGAGAAATCTGACAGGTCATCACACAAATGAAAGATGAGTAATTTGAGATAATGACTTGAGATAGTGTTGAAATAACTATAAAAGGTTTTGTCAAATTGTGATTCCCATCTGTCATAATTCAATTTGCTACATGAAACTGGTATCCCAAGAATATACCTCAGCTTTTCCGTAGTAGAATAACAACCTCATAAATGCTTTGATATTTCCAGCATGTACAGTGGCTAGTAGATAAAATCTTGATTCGTTTCAATAAAAAAAATCGAGGATGGAAAAACAGGACCGTAAACTGTTCCATTGTCATGCAATAAAGCAAGCAGAAGAAGTAACCAATCAATCTCGTCTATGCATTTTCAAAAGTAAATTAATTTTAGATATAGATACAATTTGACAGATTATATTACTATTCTAGCAACATAGTAGATTATTATATCACTGTAGATTAGATATGTAACCATATGCAACTTGATAACTATTAACAAGAAAACACCTTTGTACCACCAGTTTGCTAGAGACAGCAAACTGTCATTTACCATCTGGGGTCTTTCACAGCGGCGATTTCTTACCAGGCAAGATGTTATATCTGTCAAGCACAGTCTGTCAATAATATATCTGCCATGATCTGGGAGATCACAGAGTTGCAACACTTGCCAGAATGAGGCCGTCTGGGTAGGAGAGTCTAGGTGCCCTCCATTTATTTTGAGGGAAAAAATAGCACCACCAAAACTTGTAGATACTGCTGTGTTATATATTACTGTGTGACTGCTAATTGGTTAGGCTCTAATTTCACAAATTGGAGCAGGAAAAGTGGAAAACTTGAGCCACTTATAGTTCACATCACTTCATTCCCAAAACTTGGAGAAACTCAGCCTCAAAGTAAACTTTAAATGTTTTTAGTTCTTGTAAAGAACACAAAGACTTAATTTCTCAACTGTCATTATTTGTTAAGATTCCTAGTCTCCGTTTCATTTTTTGCCATGTTTCCACTTAAAAACTCACAATAATCTCTCAAAAACCAACCTCAGCAACATGGCTATTTTACATAGTGTCAAAAGGGATTTACTTATACGTTTATTTTTGATTGCTTCAGTATAATCATCCCTGTTGAAATGATGCAGGTTCTTCCGAAAGTAATTTCCCTGCTCTCTTGAAAGGAGCAGACCATTTGTTAGTCATTTCTTCAGTGAAGAAATACAAACTGCAGCCGCTGTCTGGATTCTATTAAATGTAGAAATCCTCAAGATTCCCATGCTTTTCTGGAAAATGTCATACTGCATGTTCTCGCACAGTGCAATCAAGAAGCGCTAGAATAGCTGTTGAAGTAGACAGTAAAGGGTTGTAGTTATTTTCCCATGTCAAAAGGGAACCGTGAGTGCTGCTCAGTGGAGCACAGTGCTGGAGTACAAGCAGGAATGAAGAACTACACAGGCCCCGACGGAAATCGGAATGAAGGGCTGGATGCATGGAGAATCGGAAACAAAGAAGCGAGAGGGAGACCACCAGTGGCCGAGACCACAGGGCAGATGGCAGAAGTAAGACCAGTGTGGTTTGGACTTGGGGGAAAAAAAAGCGAAGAAAACGGTGTGGGGCAGAAGTTACAGGAAGCGAGCAGGGGTGGGACAAATCCGAGAGGAAGGCAACAGAAGAGGTGGCGTGATGCAGTAAGGAGAGTGGCACAGGACTCTTTGTGCCATCGGGGGGAAAAAAAAAAAGTTTCCAGGACCTTGGGCCCTACACGGCAAAAACACACAAGAGCAGAAGAAGGTGTTTTACCTGTCTGGAATCTGCCTCTGTGGCCTCCAGTAACTGTAAACTTGTATCCCCATTCTGTGTTGCTCATGTCAGAGATGAACCTATAGTACAAGGTATCCCCTGCAGAAATACCCATAAAAATATGTTAGGCTATTTGCGAATATTTTTTTAAGTATGTATCTCACTGGTATAATTGAGCTGGTAGTTATACTCAGAAAAGAGTAGAGTATTCTCAGAAAACATGTGATGTTGTAATAAAAGCTCCAAAAGGTTTCTGGTGAACTCATATTGCAAATCATGGATAAACAAGTCATCAAATCAGATTCAAAAGAGTCATAATACATGGGCAGAAATATGTCAATGACCAGTACAAGAAAGGCTTTCAACACGCTGCAATAGATATCTCGTGTGCAAAAATGACTGCTCACAAATCCAATTTGCAGAAATTTACATTTTTGAAGAAAAAAAAACAGGAAAATCACTGCAAAGAGCAACAAAGATAAAAAATGCAATAAAGATGAAGAGCCTTGCTGCTGGTAACGCCTTCTAAGCAGCAGAATTTATGACACGCAACTTAAAAAGGTTATGAAAATTGAATGTGAATGCAAGTAGCAATTTAATGCTGTTCATCTCTTCTAAACAGATTTAATATTTAAACTGTTACAAAGTAAACAGAGTGAGAAAATGACTGTATATATCTTCTGGCCCTCCTGTCCATACAGACACATACAGTATACTACTGATACACTTCCAGTGGATTCTCACTAAGTTTTATTATATTCTCAAGACAACATATTTTGCATAATATATACCATGCTTCTGAACTTTTTTTTTAAAACCACATTAAACATACGAAAATGAATATTACCTGGAATTTCAAAATCCGTCCACTTCTGCGGTGAGCCACTGAAGTTGTGGTGGTCCTGGAGGAAATCGCTGCTGCTGGACATGAGCAGCTCGTCGCAGCCTTCCTCAGTGTGGCAGCGGGAATCAAACTTAATGGACAGGTAAATGGCACCAGGGATATGGACCTTGTCCTAGTAACAGAAAAAAACCCAGAAAGCGATTACTGACTTCTGTAGTCATTGGAAGGCTTTATCGCAGCAACAGGAAAGAACAAATTAAGACTTCAGATTCATTCAGACCCACTTTTGTTTGTTAAAGGCTTCAACAATGGAGACCCACGATTAAATGAGAAGCTAGTAATCTGAAGTGGGGCAGATGGGTAAAGCTTATAATGCAATCTAGTCCAAAACTTGTTTTAAGAACCACAACCTAATCATCACTATGGCTTAACAACTTGTTTTGGAATACGGCCTCATTACATCAAAAAGGCCATCTTTAAAAGACGCTTAAATAATTGAATTAACATACATGGATCTGTGATTTGCTCCATGGCTCTTATTCCTGATCAAATTGACTAAAAACTTCCTCACGTTGGATACTTATAGTTGACAGAAGAACAGGGAACTACGAAGTCCAAGATAATATTAACCCAGAAGTCATAGGCTGATGCTGGTTAGGAAGACTGAATATTGTTTTTGTGAAAAAAACTAACGATCTGTAATTTGATCATAAACTTGGTTAGGCATACACAATTGATATTTCTAAGAAGACAGAAAACCGATACTTTAGATCTGTTGAGCTGTCTAGCGTGGCAGGCTTTCAAACCCAGAAAAAACACATTTGGAGTCCCTACCTCAAAGTTGGTGTTGTTGTCGTAAGGGTGCTTGGATTCCCTGACCTGCACTGCCATCCCTGGCTCTTCCATGAACTGACAGGCCGTGAGGGACAGGCTTCCCAGCATGTTCTTGCTACAGCCCTTGAGAACTTTCTGCAGAATCTGAACACGAATTTAAATCTTCTTACTTGTGCACATCATGAAGAGACAAAAAAGGCATTTTCCCCCCCCCAGCAAACAGGTTTCATGTCTTTGTCTCTCCCCCCCCACCCCCATTTAGAAATTCCAGTGATAAGCTATGTAGCTTTAAAATGCATTCGACAATTTTTCCTCCCAATCCCAGAAGACTTTAAAAATGCTAATGTTTAAGAGTCAGGTGCTTCTGTCAGTTTCAGACTTGCTCACCTTCTCCCACATCTGCTTCTCCTCCAGCTGCATCAGCATGTCCAGAATGTAGGCCATGTGGGAGGCCCCGCTGAGCTCCAGCACTTCTTCGCTCATGGCTACCCCTTCCGGCCACTCTGCCAGCAGGGAGGCCAGCACGTGCCGGGCATAAAGGATGGCGATGGCTTCATTGACCTTGAACAGGTACTGCCGCACCGACTTATTGCTGCGGGCATCCAGCTCCTTGTGCAGCAAGGCTGAGCTCTTGGTGCGTCGCTGCTTGGCATAGCTCATCTGCAGGTCGCTCTCCGTGTTGGTGATCAGCTTCTGGGTGACCATGTTGGTCTCCTCTGTGGCCTTCTCACAGCGGCTGGGTTTGGACTGTTTGGAGGAAGAGGGAGCTTCCTGACTGATTCTGATTTTCTCAACCTGGAATCACTTTGCTAGTCTTAACATTTTGCAGAAATAAATGTCAGTGAAAAACACCCACATGCAATCCTTGAAGATGTTTTTTTCTAAATGAAAGTGCAACTGCATGCTTCTATGTAAAATAAATCAAATCACATTCACCCCATGTAATTTACTAAAGACTTAAATGACATCTAAGTTTTAATCTTCAAAAACATATATTATAGGTTCCTGGTAACTTGCACTACTTCTTGATATTCTTACTCCATTAATAATCCAATTGTCCATTTAAAAACCTGGACTGTCAAATGAGAATTACTCTCAAATGCCCACCCTAGCTAGAAACAATGAACCGACACCGGCAAAGTGCATTTCATGTGCGCACTTACTACACATGGCATAACAATCATGTCAGTGTCCACTGCCTTGGCGCTCCTCTCCCCTGAACGTGTCCTCTTTGCAGGCTGCCACTTCTGTGCCAGCGTGCGGATTGTCTCATCTGTCTTTATCATGTCGCCGTCGAACCTTGAGTAAAAAAAAAAAAAGAAATTAAAATTGGGAAAAAAAATTAAATCATGCATGCCTAGAAGACATATATGATAGCTGCTGGTATATTAATAGGAGTCAATATTCTTTGGTGCTTATCAATATTTGTTTAATTAGCTAATGGCGAATTATGTCAACCAACAAGCTCCCTTTTCACCATATTGGATCACTTACCTCTTCTGCACCTCCAGGAAGAAGGAGTCTGTTCTCTTCATCTGCAGCTCATACATGGCACGCAGAATATGTAGGGGGGCATTGAGGGCATCATGAGTTATCTATATCAGACAGGGGAAGGCACCTTAGGAGTCACATTTTATGTCATAAGAACATAATTATACTATGAAATGATTTAGTACTTTACTCAATTTTCTTTCAATGTAAAGTTTTGCATATCACAGTTCATAGGAACAGACATTACACACTGCCAGGTCTGAAATGTTTTTCTCTACAGAAAGTTAAGTCATAGAGCAGATTAATTTTTGGTGTGCAAGAGAATCTTTTTAGCCAGGAAGTAAAGGGCCGAATGCAGGCTATACAAGCCTTCCGCTTTCTCAGACCTGGAAACAAATCTTCGTCTCCTCATCCAGGCCCTCCAGGGGGTCTGGTTTGTTCGGGTCCAGGTCATCTGCACAACAGCTGGAGTGATCAGAGTCCGGCTCCTTCTCCTGTTCCCTGTCCTCGTTCTCGGTGTCTGTGTCCTCAGCCATCGAGTTGATTTCCTTCTTGGAGGAGTACAGCATTATAGACAAGATCTGAAAGCAACAACAACAATAAAAACTGTTAAAACGACCGGCTTCTCTTATTACACAGAAAATGTGCAAACCATTACAGACTCATTTCACCAGTCTAAGGAGTCTCAAGTCTTACCTCAAGATCCCGAAGGAGCCACATCTTGCTGAATCCAGTTCCCTTGCTGCACTTTCTCACCAGTAGTTTTATTAGCCCTGACTGTTGAATAGCTGCCTGTGCCTCTTCAACACCGTGTTTCTGTAATCAGAGCATAAAAACCCTAAAATGTTACACTGAAACTGCAAAAGAAAATGGTTTTGAGATGAAGGCAGTAACATGTTTTCACTCCTATGAACCTGCACTGAATAAAACTGTAGCCAGCAATAATATGACCGCCTAACAAGTGTCTTATTAGTTCAGAACAAAGAAAATGTGAAAATCAGCTCTACTTTCTACATTTTAATACAAGCCTATTTAAGGTAGACCAATTCTCTATGCTCTGGTTAAGAATTAAGATTGACTAATATAATGATGACACAATGAAAATGCAAATCTAAGATTAACGTGGCCAAACAATATTGAGGTCCAACAGAACATATCTGTGGAACCAATCTGCCAATGTCAAACAGGAAACAACCATAAAAGGCCAACCTTTGCCTTCTGACCCCTCTGAACAGTGATGTAACATCCCTTACCAGTGTATATTAAAATTGATAAATACACCTGATCAACATTTCTTGGACTGGGTAAATGCTCAATAAGGCCAAACCTAATAATACTGAATACAGTATTGCAAATGTATTTCATACTATGAACTCACTTATGATTCTTTAATTTGTATTTTTCTGCTCATATTCTGTAATTGTTTGATATCTATGGTTGAAACACTTGGTTAAAGTGTTCCATTTAATCAAGTTACCTTCAGAATGTTGTAAAGGCCTTTAAGAGCAAGAGATAAGACCCATGTGGCCTCTACAGCCTCACTGGAGCTGCACTCCAGGTTGTTCTGCAGCAGGTGACTGATGATCATGATGAAGCTATGGAGGTAGCGGCTGAGATGAGACTGAGGTGGAGCCTGCTTCCTGGCATGAGTCTCAGGGGTGCAACCGTATTCATGAGGCTGTACCAGCTGATAATCTTTCACTGAAGAGGAAACAAAAAAAAAAACATAGAAATAAGTAAAGCTTTATTCCACGCTGAAAAGAAAAGAGACATTTCGACTGTGGAGCCTTCTTCACGCGTGAAGATGCAGTCTTGCTAAAAGAAAAAGGATTCAGCCTGACCTGTCCTTCTCTTGCGGGTTTTGACATCCACCACAGCTGCCCGGTTCTTCTCTGTAAAGTGCTTCAGTAAGATCATATTGTGCTGCTCGTTGGCATTATCAATGAAAATTGAGTGTGTTCCCATACACAAAACCTGTGTACCAAAAAATCAGAAACGAAAAGAACATCAAAACTTGTCTTAGTAGTACTTATCATTTATGCTTACAAAAAAAATTAATTTTCTATATAACAACATTTAGATAAAGACTACCTACAGACATTGATGCTCCCAGAATATCAAGTCTTAAAGCACTAAACGCCATTTGTATGGGATTCCACTGCTTACTGGATTAGGCTTTGGCATCCCTAGATACAGTGGTTAGAAAACAGCTGGATGAATGGATGGATGGACTTACCTCTGGGAAACCGACAAGCACAAGAAGAGTGAAGAGGTTTGTGCGTTTGAGCTGCAGAGGCAGCTGTTTGACACAGTGATTGGTGAAGGCCGCAATGACATCGCACCACTTAGCGCAAGCATTAAGATCCTGCAGAATATCTGCAACGGAGCAAGCCCAGTCCAGACCAATTCGGCTAAAATGTGACAACAAAAAATAATTAAAAACTTCAGAAGAAATTAGAAACGCCTTCATTAGACTCCATTTAAATTAATTGGAGTGGAAAAAAATGTTGATCTCATCACCACTCTGGGGTGTGACCCTTTTCAGTTCCCCCGACCGTAAATCTCACCTGTCCAGACACACGGCCCCCAGGCTGAAAAGAAGCTGTGTGGTCTTCCAGCCATCAGCGTGTGGAGCACCATCTCCCTGAGCCAGCAGCACAAACTTGTCCTCCAGGGCTTCGGTAACGGCGGCATCGGAGTCGGCTGGGGAAATCCGGAGCAGCAGCTGACCGAGGAGCCCCAGGGTCAGGTGGTAGGTCTCGTTGAGGCATCCTGCATTGGAGATCACCACCCGGAACAGCAGTGGTAGGATCGGCCTCAGATTGAACAGTGACATGGTGCAGCCCTACATATAAGGAAGATCATAATTAGAATGAGAAAAATTGATTTTAACAAATGATTTTATATAGATGATAACAAAAAAAAGTTACCCCACAAAGCATTGCTCTTTATACACTTCTGGAAAAAGACTGGATCTCTATTTTTATTTTTACCAGAACAGTACAATAACGTTTACTGTATACAAATGGTTTCCCAGGAAAATAAAGCAGTTAGACATGAGGTAAACAAAATGGGAATTGGATTTGCTTGGACACTTGAGAAAAAATAAGGCAGCACAATGCCTGGTGTAAAGAGCTGCAGATTCCCTAATGATAGAAGGCACATACTGGTTTAGCTGGAGGCAGCATAGCAGCCAGCAATCCCAGAATCCGCTCTCGGGAGCACTCTGCAAACACATGCTCTTGGAGTGGAACCCTGGCCGTCTTCTCATCCCGCTCTTTGGAAACATCATGCGAGTCCAGTACGGGTGTGGTTGCTGTCTCTGCACTGCATTCAGAGCCTAAGGGAAATCATGAGAGGTCATCGCCGACTTCATGAAACAGCATACAGTACGACACAAATGAGAGATGACCGAGTCAGGGCACCTTCAGTCATATGCTAAACTGGAGTAACTTAAAATATTTTTTTTGTTCCGAGGACCAGTGGACTAAACAATCAAAATACAAGGGAACCGAGTACTGTTGTATCTCTACTACCACATCTCTGCTCATTTCTAACCATTTCCCTGCGATACAGAAAACAGCAGTTCCATACCTCTGATGACCGGGGACAGGGTATCCTCGCTGGATACAGAGGGTGTCTGGCTGAAGCTAGCGGAATCCAGTGTGTCTTGTGACAAGAGTCTCTTTTTCTTGCCCTCTGCGTCATTAGAAGTCTCAAGTCCGGATGCTTCTTTGGGAACAGGATTTAGCTCTCCATCCTGGGAGTGGTCCTTGTTCTTGCAGAAGAAATCACGTATGAAGATTTAAATGGTTTAAGCTGGAAGGACTGTCTTTACGAGAGCACTAGTTTGTCTTTTAAAATATTATTTTGCAATGTGTCTCTAATATTTATGGTCACTTGAAATCATTGGACTAAACATAATATATTTGCTTTTGTTCTAAAATAAATCAAATGTAGGCAATTTAATACTTTATCCTAATGTTGTACGTATCATATTAATACCATGATCACAAAAACAATGACTCAAGTCTTTTCTTGAAAATGTGCTGGTAAGCTCTTGAGTCTCCTAGGTAATATCTGCAAAATCTGAGCAACAAATCTCCTGTACCGTACATCAAGAAAAATCTAAGGCCACTTGTACCTTGTCCCGGGAAGGTAGTGGAGAGCACACTGCAGCAGTGCTGCCAGGCAGGGAGGAGGAATCCGTAGTGCTCAGCTCCTGGCTGGACTCTGTGCTGACAGGGCAAAGCTCGCTCTCGGAAGCCGAATCATTGGGCGACAACAACGAGAGGAGAGCCGATGCTCTCAGGCCTGTAACGCAAGAGTTCACAGCTCAGGCCTATTGTCCATTTGTTTCAGATACAACAAATAAGAAAGCAGGGCTTTCCATCATTTACAAAATGGTGTCATCGAAGTGAAAATCACAGACGCATACATATTGTACTGCTGGAATAAGCTGAAGTTAGGAACTCTTTTCAAGTTTACTCTAGTTGTGACAAAAAAGGCTAAAGTTCTTTAAAACTGACATTTGTTTCAGAAAAAAGGCAACTGCATATTGATCAGTCCTCTAAATTTACATTCTCCTTTTAAAAGCAGAGGGCCAGATCTCTTATAGACTGCACAAGAGCAACTGTAGGCAAACTCTGAGAATGATTATCAACTCCATTTAAGGACAAATGTTAAACAGAGGGATCTGCTGTGAAAATCATAGGGTATTGTCACTGATGTAAGCGAAGTTGTACGTATGGGATACGTTCCTTTGCAGCCTATGCATGCTCACGCAGTTACACACCGAAAAGCATAAAGAGGCCAATAAGAGACCACTAAGTCATGCTCAGTATTGACAGTAACAATAAGAGTAAAAGCAAATCACCTTTGCCAGTCTGTCCTTTGAGCAGGCAGTCTGCAATGAGCTCAGAGCAGCGGGTCTGCAGAGCTGTGGCTCTAGCAAGAGTTTGGGAGTCCAGAGCTTCTCCCTCCATCTCTTGCTCGCTGGTGAGGTCTGAGGTGTAAAGAGCCAGAGCGGCAAACAGCAGCCAGGAGTAGTTATGGATATAGGGCTGAATGAGCCTGTGACGATCACTGATCCGGATAGTCACCATGGGATAGACGGTGATGCGGTGGGTTGGCAAATGGCTATAACAGGGGGTGCACAATCAAAAAGAGAGTAAAAATGTCAAGTTCAAAACGAAAACTTTGGCATAGGAACCAGGCAAGCGAGAAGCATGTCCAGCTTACCTGTCGGGGTATTTCTTTGCATTGTAACAACCGTAGCAAAGATCGAAATCTTCACACACATTGCAGTTGATTCTGCTGCCGACGATCAGCCCCTGGCAGTGGTCACAGGCGTACTCCATATTGACCATCTCATGGTCATCCTCGTGACCCTCAGGTTTAGCCCCACCTGTATTTGTGCAAAAAAAAAACACCATGAAACACCCTTTAATCAACATCCGTTTCAGAATCTACCATCACTCGGTCATCTAAAGCAGGGGCTACCAGACCTCATCCTCGACGTTCCCACCTGGGCTCGGAGTTATTCTTACCCAGCTCTGCGATATAAATCGAGCTAATATTGTTAATCACTTGAACATTTCAGTTAATTACAGCTATGAAATACTCAAAATGGAATACTTAAACTTGAAATCTCTAAATATTGAGCAACTTACTGTTTCAGTATAGTTCAATAATTATTTAATTACGTAACTAACAGGTTGAGTGGAATGAAAACCAACACTCATGGGCGTCCTGAAGATGGCACATGGAATCCCTGATATACGACCATTACTGTGCTTCCTTTAGGACATCGAAAGCCCCCGAAAGGACTGTTTAGAAAAGCTTTGGGTTTAATTTAAAAACATGCTGCAAGTCAATGCTTAACTTAATGAACAATAAACCAAAACCATGTTAATTCCCCCCATAATGTAAATAGAACTTACTTAAGAAGCATGTTTTGCACAGGTCCATGTCGGTACACTGCAGGCAGCGATATCGGTGCCAGGGTGCGATCCTCTCACAGCCATCACAAGAGATTTCCACATTTAACAGGTCACAATATCGAGCAATGAACATGTGCATCTGGACAGGAGCAACCAGAAAGATGTACGTGTTCACCATAGCATTAATGAACCAACACCTAGCTGCTTCAACCTGCTTTGTGTTTCAGATAAACCTTTAAATCAACAAATAAGTTCTTTGTACAGTACCTACCACAAAACTGTGGCGTGTTGAATTCTACCTCTCAAAAAAAGCAAACAATTATGTTCGGTTACACTTCTATCCTCTATCATCCATCAATCTTTGTAACTGCTTGATCTAAAATAGGGTTGCATGGATCCTATCCTGGTAAGCAATGGTCACAAGGAGGTAAAAGCCCTAAAAGGGACTAAATCTCTTCAGTCTAGAACAAAAGGAGATTGAGAGAAGATTTGGCAGAAGTATAATGGTTTATCTAGGGGAAAGTCTCAAACTTTGTAGCAAAATAAGTACATAGGATCACAACTGCAACCTAAAAGAGAATTCATTTAAGACCTAGAATATGAATACATGACTTCTTAAAACAAAGCCGAGGTGTGGGTAACTGTCAGTATTATTGTGTTCCAGTTGACAAAGATGTTTGTGGAGCATTTGTAGCAGTGTGATTGGCAGTCTAAAGCCTTGAATGTGTGGAATTCCCACATTTAACCAATTATTCCCGCAAGAGCGAATGAATTGCCCGGTCCCACCTTTCTCCTGTCCTCAGGAGTTCCCTGAGCAATCTTGTCGTACCACCGCTCAAACATCCCGTCCTGGCACTCATCCATCCACTCGCAGTTCCTCTCGTAGTCCGCGATCTCATCCTCCTCTGTCCACTGACTGCACATCGGAGGACAGGGCTGGTTAACTTCATCAAGCATGGTTATTTAGGGTGATTTTCATAGCCTAAACTTTTCAATTTTCTTGGCTTTGCTACCCATTTTAATAGAGAAAATCTCAACCAAGACGGTCTGCCTAACCCTCCCTGGTCAGTATACGTCCTGGATTTCAGCGGTAGTGAAAACCACTTTGCAGTGCAGTTCATACACCACTACCTTTATTTTGAACCTCAAGGGTAGCTTGTAAAAAAGAATAGAATTGGATTGTGCTGTAAATATTTCCATACTTTGCAGAATACGTGCTACGTCCCGTTAAAAGTGCTCTTACTACTTACAGAGGCCAAGCATGTTATTTACTGAGGGGTCCTAATATTTTAGCCAGTGCTAGACATGAGCTCAAATGTTTACCAACAGTCGGACCATAAATAATCCTACTGATTCAATCTTATTAAGATTATATAGGAGGCGTCTGTGCTACCTGATGGCAATGTCATGAACACTAATGTTCTCCTGAGACATGGTCAGAAGGAGGTCCGGCAGTTTAATTTCCTGGAACAAGGAAAGATCTTGCACTTCCCAGCACATATCCAGCAGATGAAGCAAGCAGGTCTGCACACAAGACAGAGCAGGGAGCAGAGACCTGGGAAAGGAAAAATCAGTGACGTCACAGCTCCATAACAGAGTGGCTTATGTTAACTTCAAAAATGGATACAAATCTATTCATGAAAAAAAGGTGGCTTTCCACTTTAAATGGTATCGGTAACAACATAAACTCTACCTCTTGAGAATCCAAGGCTTACTTTACATGTCATTACTGCAGTGATATCTTTTGATTTTAAAATGATGCTAAGTCTTCATCTTAACCACTAATCCTAACTTGTATATAAATATTTTTTAAACACTCCTATCTATTCCTACTCCAGCTTTGTACTACCTCAAGGCATTCCCATAAGACACACTGATGTTTCTAAAGGAACATGCTGCTTTCTAAACCTCGTTTAAAAAAAATAAATCTCACTTGTCATCAAGGATGCTGAAGCCCTGCACTGCATCCACCAATATCAGGACCAGGTCATGGTAGGACTGGCGTACTTCATCCCGCAACCTGTGCCCACTGCCAGCCAACTGGGCAAAGTAACTGCACAGACAGAGATCACAGCTATGACACATGCAACAGATCAGTTTGTCATTATTACAGCTTTAACACATGTCCCTTTCTATATGCAAGCTGACCCACAGCACATTTCTCAATAACTTTACAGAAAAATTATGTAAAGACTCTTGCAGAATTTTCAGTGACCTGTACTACAAATCGCACTTCATTGCATCTTCTAATTCTTCCCCTAAAAATGTATTTTTCTGTGACGACTGCTTTTCACACTGTGGGGAAAAATCCCACCCACCTTGTAAAATCCTTCTGACAGGCCAGCATCTCCTGCAGGAAGAGGATACAGGGGGCCTGGAAGAGGTGAGGATCCCCCAGTGACCCAAAACACTGGCACACGGTCTTCAGCACCTCCGACACACTCCGTGCCTGGGTCATCTTCAGAGTAAGGACCTGCAAGACACTGGGCAGAGCAAGAGAAAGGAGAACTGTACTTAGTGGGCTAACACTGCTATGCAAACTTTTAAAAGCACCCAACATCTATAAGCTGCCGTGAAGTGTAACTGCTGAAAGACCGTCTTACTGTGTCTCACTGATGGCTTGGTCCTTTATGAAGTCCATGATGTGCTTCAAGAGGGGATACTTCTCCTTAACAGAAGGGACAATTCTGGGCTCCTCCATGGACCTGAAGGACAGAAGGCGCAGGCGGCCCTTGCTGAAAGGGGCCTTTCGAGTCGGAGTGGAAGGAGAGGCAGGCTCGCCACCCTGAAGAGGAAGGCTCTCCGCGGACCCTTTGTTGGGGACCGCAGCTGCGGAATCGCTTGCATCCGAAGACAAGGCACCCCCGAGCTTCTCCTGTGCCATTCCGGCGGCGGGGCGGCTTGGCTCCGAGACCAAGGCATCCTCTGGGGCGTCGGCCTGCGACGCAGAAGGGGCACTGGCCTGGAAATCTCCCTCGGAAATGGACACTGATCTCTGCAGTAACAGAGGAGCCCTCCCTGCACCTCCTGCCTCCCTCCTATGCTCCCCGTCGTGCGTCTGAGCTCCACCGGGGCTGAATTTAAAAAGCAGCAGGCTTTTCTCGATGCAGATTTCCGCTGCAAAGATACAGCAAAGAGCAATGAGGACGGATGATATGAGAAGAATAAAGCTCTGCAAAGTGCCAAGCCTTGCTTTACTCACAAACTGGACATAGACTTTTAAAAATATAAGTATGAATTACTGCTAAGTCCAGGAATTAAAACATCCTCTTGATATTGCTTACCAAGAGATTCCATATTGACTTCACAGAGATCCTCGTCTTTCTCATCAGCCTGACTCATTTTTCCCACCAGGTATCTTTGTTTCATTTCAAGCTGCAGGCGGACAACAGCAGATATGAGTATCCAGCATTTTTAATAGACATAATTAATATTTTTTACTTCTTAAGATATGAATATGACATTTTACTAGTGTTTACGAAACAAAGGAGGTTTACTGAAAGTGGGCTTGTCATGAATCAAAGCTTATATTCAATAATTTAATTAAAAATAAGGAAATAAGTGAAAATATGTATTGATTATTCCAACTCACCATCCAGGTTCTTATCCCCTCAGCTAGTGCATACACCTGGACAAACTCTTCACTTAGCACAGCCTGACCCCCTTGGGAAACTGCCAGCAAGAAAAAATGAATGCTTAGGTACAGCAATATACCCCTCCATTATGCTCTAGCTGAAGCTGTAGAGAAAAGGTTGAAGCTGCTGGTATATAATCTAATAAAGGTCACAATGAGAGGGGGCCATTCAGTCCAACCAGCTTGTTTGGTAAATGTATATTTATAAACACATGATATATATTTTAAATGTTAAAAACATTACACTACTTTATTTTCTCCCAGTTTAGATAATCATCTTGTTACACTTACATTTTTATATCTGAAAAGGTGGGGAATGTCCCCTACAGGATAATAATACAGTTTGAATTGAAGTGTAAAGTGATCCATGCATGAACTACCGAATGAGAGTCAGAAGAGCTTCCTCTCTAAAGCAAAAACAAAATACATCTCACATGGGTACAATAAAAAAAAACTAAAATGTAAATACCATAGCTCCTAAGGGCAGCGTGCAAAACAGGTGTGTGGTAAACCATCACCGCCCAGATGGCATTGACAGCCTGGTCGACCTTTGACCCGGCAGCAATCTCATTTCTGGATGGTTGCTTCTTACAAGCAAGCATGAGTGTTCTCATGAGACAAGTCCTGGCATCTGAGGGCTCTTTGGAGGGGTCCCAGTGGGCAAAGTCAACAAGGAAATGTTTGAAATCTTCACTGGAACAAGCGTTGACCTATAAATGAATAAAGTGGGCTTGTATAAAAAGAATAAACAATTTAAAACTAGAGCTTTGAAAGGTTGTAGTCGGGTGTTTTATACTATCAGTTTAATAGGATAATAAAAGACTTATATAATTACAAAGAATAATCAGCGGATCTTTAAAATGCCCATATCTGAACAAAGGAACCTTATAGTGCATAACAGGAAAAACATTTACTAAAACTGCACTGCTGACATGGATGGGTTTCTCATGTACAAGAAGACAAGTGAAATACTTACATATGACTAAAAAGAGACACTCAAAATTACTGACTTTTGAACTGCACAAATTACTAATGCAAAAGTTCTAAAAAATATATTTAACAGGACTACACCTGTAGATTACCTTCTTCTTGTCAGCACTGCACGGTGGGCAGCTGTCTTCCTCAGGCAGCCCGTGTCGGAAGAGAGGCTTCCACAGAGGGGAGTTCAGAATATGCGACATCTTTCCAGCAGGGAGCTCTTTAACATTTCTGAT
The DNA here is from genome assembly GCF_059453375.1 of Lepisosteus platostomus. Lineage (NCBI taxonomy): Eukaryota > Metazoa > Chordata > Actinopteri > Semionotiformes > Lepisosteidae > Lepisosteus > Lepisosteus platostomus. The sequence continues at coordinate 15,451,887 of NC_142632.1, forward strand.
CTCTAAGCAGGGAAGAACAAAATATTATTAAAAATGTTGACAAGAATTACAGATTGATACACACGTACTAAATAATACATGCTCTTTTTGTTTGGTCCACTTACATTAAAAGTACCAGTTTTGTTGTGTTCAAATCAATTGCAACATCTTCAACAAGGCAAGAATGTCTAAACAGGCCAATATTAATTTGATAACTTTAATAAAGTACTACACCTGAGTACATCAGCAAATGTGCATAAAAAATAAAATTCCTTGACAAACTATAAAGATAATAAAGAAGAGGAGGAATACTGAATGTCTCTTATTGGATAATACCTTTCTTAATTTAATTTAAGTTTTGGGTATTGTTAGGTTTAGGGTATAAGGTTTCTAAGAGTGCTTTTTAACCTAACATAAGTTTCCCAAGCCCCCCCCTTTTTTAAATAAATTGCCATGTGCCCATGTGCCCACTGGCCACCAGCCTCACCATAGGGAGATTTCAGAGCCATTGTTCGAGATGCCAGACGACCCATTAACCTGGACACTAGGAGCTGCAGATCAGATACCCAGGACACAGTGACATCAGGCAGGCCGTATGCTGTAACTGTAAACTTGTAGCCCCATTCATTGTTGCTGCTGTCAGAGTGGAAGAGAAACTGCAGCTGTGGACCAGCCTTAAATGTAACTTTCTGTGGGTTAAAGCACATCATCCAGACATGCATTAGAACAATGTTAGATCTAGTGTCCTGCTAATAGCCAAAGCCCTAAGCATGGCTTGTCACGTCCATCACTTTAGCAATTTGGTTCGATTTATTGGGCTCTTTATCAGAAGACATGTTAAACTAAACGACTGTTCTACCTTGATCCATCAAAATCTAACTTATTGTTAATTTTAAAGAAAATAATAATAAAAAAAATTCCTTTTAAAATCTCTGATCCAAAATCAGATGCCTGAAAACATGTCTGGGATTCCTGCAATCCATTCATTGATCCATCTAGAAAAATTAATCAGCACAATCAAGACAAAGAAACCCCACCTTAGGCCACTTCTCTGTGCCAACCTTCATATCATAGCGAACCTTTCCACCCCTGGCATCAGTGAACTCCAGGTAGTCGTATCTAACAGGATTCCAACATAACAGAAATTTAAGGAGATGATTTCAAACAGAAGAAAGCGTCTTACATCTAAACAAGCATTTAAGAGCTCATTAAGGAAATTTAAGCACCTTTAGTTCTGAGTAGCTTATTATTTGAGAAGAAATAAATAGATCTAAGCATGAACAGCAATAACAAGCCCTGTGAACAAAATCCAGTGTTTCACTATACTGACTTTAGATAGATAGATACTTTATTGATCCCTTGAGGGAAATTGCAGATTTATTTATGTATATTTCATGACTAGCATGAAGGAAACATTTCAAAATCTTGACAGGTACCTTTTTTCAGTTTCACATCTGTCATCAAAAACGACTTCAAAGGATGTAGCCCCTGGACAAACAAAACCGGTTGTCTCGTGACGGCTGTTCTCATAGTTGTGTGGAGACTCCATCTCCCATGTCCTCAGCACCACAGGCTGCTGGGGCTGTTGACAATTCTCCAGATCCCCCTGGACAGAGAGAGAAATACTATGTCTATGGCTATGACTGGCTACATCTTGGGTTAAGAAGCCAAGCAGCAACAAATAGTTGGAACAAAAAATACAACATTTCCATATAGCTCCTGAAACATGATTTATACTTTGACCACTTCATTGAATTGCTACAGCAAGTGGTTTCTATTAAACCAGGTTCTTCTCAGATTGCTGCAAGGTGATTCCAGGAAGTCCATACCTTGGAGAAGCTGTCCTCGGTTTCACTACACAGGCCTTTGAGTAATTCTACCAAAGAGGCAAAGCTTCTTAATAGGACACTGTGCGGGATATCCAAGGAGCATAACTCCAGCAGGAAAATGGCCTGAAACAATATAAAACAAATTACATACTGCATCTAGCTAGATATGGCTTACTGAGGACATCACAGGATATTAGGGTACCAAGAGGCAAACTGTAACTCTACTAAACAATGCAGATGCTATGGGATAAATATCATACTATAATAAAGTTTCCTTATTCATTTTCAATTCAAAATACTTAATTCACCACCAGGGGGCAATTTCATATTCTAAGTTAGCATCCAAAAATCAGAAGAATTAACAGTTGACTATTTTCTTCAGTACCAGTTGTCTTGTAGTTGTTGCCAGAATAGAGCTGCTCAGTCTCTCCATGATCTCTGTTCCACTGTACTTCTCCAACAAGGAGACCAGGATAGTCTTTGTGCCCAAGAGGAATCTATCAACATCTAGGGAAGATCATTCAGATGTCACCAGTTAGAACTATACTTTAATAGAGAATAGAGTACTTCAATAGTCAATGGCATACGTTTCAGAAAACCACACAACATACTCAATTGCAGTAAACAATGAAAAGATGGTCCTTTGCCTATAACAGATTTTGTAAAATGATCAAACAAAAGGCCTTATTAAATATTTAGTTTAGCCTAATTACATTATAGTTAGTCAAGCCTAGTAACAGTTTAACAGTCATTATGTTTCCATCATTGACAGGGATACGTTTTTTCATATTCTTGATTCCATCATAATGTATAAATCCCCGGTAAATAAGTTATACAATTATATAACACTCTCTTGTAAAGCAGTATTTAAATGTTCCTTTTTCTAATTTATGCGTACAACCAATTACAGTGACATCTCATAATGTTATATTATTTATTCTTAGCAAAAACAGTTGATGAAAACAGATGATAAAAATTCTGAAAGCCAACAGTTGGATTTGGGGAAAAAAAAGAATAATGCACTTTGCATTTCTGTTCACTGGTGAAGCTTAGAGAAATCTTTCCAGATGTTATTTCCACTGAAAAAGTTGCTTCGTATGTCAGCAAAGCACAGAAACCAGCAAAGGCTTTAAGGTGATACAGGCAATAGAATATAAAAATATAAACTATTTAAAATACAGAAAATATAATCCAAACCTTGAGGAGGAGGGACACTTACATTTAAGGAGGATCTCCCTGGCAAGATCAGCAGCACTGTTGGGTCCTCCCTTGAGCTGGAGGTAGCACCAAGACAGGAGGCTTCCCTGCAGAGCCCAGAACAGGGACAACAGCACCTTCCTCTGCCCACTGCTCTCACATGCCATCATCACCTCGCACTGCAACAAACACCACACCATCAGAAAGCCTGCCAGATGCACAAGGAATCTACTCCCCACAAAGCATGATTAGCTGTACATAACACTATACTGTACACAGTCTCGAGGGCAAGCAATGTGCTTCCTAACTGGTACTGTACCAGAACGCTTCAAAGCAACATGAATCAATGCTTCTATGAACACGCTGCGTTTTACATCAAATGTTCACATATTCTGTGATGAGGTTGATGAACAACAACTTATTACAATACTGGACAACTGCAACTACAGTATTTGTATTCAGTTTTGTGCTTTCACTTATTTTATTAAGTAACATATGACCGCTATGGATATGTTGTCAAAATCTAAATCAGTTTACTGGGGTTCTGTACTGGAAAAGATCTGTGGATTCTACATTAGGAATGAGAAAATGACCTTCACCGTGTCCATCCCTGGCTATTTTAAACACTTTTCGAAGATGCATCCTGAGTCTACCGGGTATGCTCTGTCAGATACACAGTTGCAGATTATACTTAATAGGAACCAGAGGGGATATTAGAACTAGTATCATATTTCTACTTCCATTCCAGGAAAAAAAAAAAGTGTTAAATACAGGGAATTTATTCATTCTAACCAATGCACGAAGAATCTATGGAAAAACGATTCTGTCGTACAAATTTAAAACCTTACAGCACTACCAATATAATTTAAGCAACACAGACCCAATAAATCAAAATCTGATATTGCTCAACATACCTCTCGGGTTGCCACCAAAAGCATGGAGTCCATGACCATGAGAACTGGACTGGTGTCGAAATCAGGAGGAGCACCTTGTGGTGGAAGGAGCAGCAAACCGCTGGGGTCTTGACCACTAGTAAAAGCAGAAAACATGGTACTTAGTCATTCAGGCATCACCATCTTTCTCTATACTGATATTTTACATTCTGTCATTGAGGTCCCAGTTTACTTGTCCGGTGAGGAAACTAAAATAGAGACAGGAAACCCAAGGTCTACACTAACCTGAAGTAGTTACAAAGAGACTCAAACATCAGCTTTGTGGACTCCGGCTGATCATCTGCTGTGATATTTTTCTGAAAGGGGAAAAAGAAAGGGACAGGATTTTAATTAAAGAAAAAAGGAGCTTTCGATCCATAAAACCTTCCCCGACTATTTTAAAACAATAATTCAAATCTGCAGACATGTTTATGATGTTGCACATTGTTTGGATCTTTAGGTTTAAATAATTAAGGTTCCGTTCTTAAGAAAAAGACTTCCCGCTACCTAAAACCATCCAACACTCAAAGGTTTTACCTACACAGAAATCACTACATGACAATAAGAACCAGACATTCTTCAGTCTGCTACTTTGCTTCTATAATTTGCAAGACTTGGCTAGTATATGGATATTGCTTCTAAAAATAATTCAGTAATGCTGAAAGACTTCCACTAGTCATGGTTCCAAGTTACAATTAAAGAATTGTATGAGGCTCTGTATTTCTGAAGTTCACTTACCATCATAACAAAGAGCTTGTCTCTCCTGCTCTGCTTGTCAGGAAAGAACACAGCTGCTCCATTCAGAATAGTCTTGACAGCTTCTTTTCTCAGAGCTTTGTCTACAGCACTCTCCCCTTCTGGGCTATCCACCACTGCTCAGGAGATTAAAACACCTTCTTTAAGCATTTACCACAGCACCCAGCATTTTCAAGTTTTGATACCAGCAGTGTTTGGTCATCACATGGATTAATGGGTATAAACCCGGGTGAGACAAAGCTCAGCACTGTCATCTAAGCTTCTTTTCAGTATCTATCTTTTCTGTTTCGGCAAACGAAAGGTACATCAGCAGAGGACTAGATCAGCTACCATATTAAAAGCATTTCAATACACTTCCACAAAACCCACTGCGGGAGTGCACTGGGTCACTGGACAAGCCAGTGTGATGTCATCCTGGTGGCAGCATTCAGGTGTGGGACCTCACCTTGGCAGAGGTGCGTGTAGAGCTCCTTCACTGCCCCTGGCTGCTCCGGCTCTGCACTGCAAGAGGCTCCATCTGGTGCTCCAGGTGCGACTCTGGCAGACAGCACAGGGAAACAGCTCTGCAGGAGCTCCAGGAGCAAGATCCGGGTCTTCACAGCCTCTACCTCCTCGCTAACATAAAAAGAGAAATTGCAGTCAATCGAATAAACCGAGGGCCTGCAATTTTTTATTCTCCGGCATCCATGAAGATTAAGAAGAATGAAATGGGGAACACTTATAGAAATTTATTTATGGAGGTGCATTTTAAAATGAGCACCCCTGACTTTCTCAGAGTTCTTACCCAAGCAGTTTATCTTGAATCTTTCTTTCTCAACATACTCACATACTTACTTTTTTAGGAGTTTGTTGTAAAAGTCCCAGAACAGCTCTAGATTCAGACCACTGAAGTCCAGGAGACATTTCTGTTTCAGCATGGATGTTTCTTGAGTCACCTGAAGTCAAGAAAATTACAAAGCAGGAACCTTTTAAAACTGAGACCTCAAAAATGTTCCAGCAAAATGTCTGAATATTATCCTTTGTTAACTAAAGAATTCTCTGCATGAGAGGGGAAATGCAATTTTAAAACGTATTACTTGCACGTTATAAATTAATACATGATGGTGGGTTCCCAATGGACAGAATCACGCTAAATGTTTGTATTTTGCAATTGGTACGTGGTCCTGAATTATGGTTTGTTTCGTGCCTTAACACATAAATGTGGAATACCACTGGCAAAATATTCTACTTTGCACTCGATAACTTCAGAAAAGAATAACAATGGCAATTACAAATCAGCTTAGATATACACAAGTAAAACATCAATTTTGATTAAACTAGTTGGAAAGAGATTTTAAAACATCAGTCTGATAAAGCTTACTTTAAGGAATTAGTTCAGATTAGACATGTCAGAGCTGGTTTCTGATGAAAAGACAAATAAATAAATAAAACAAAGCAATATGCTTTTCATTGCCTGCCTTCTGCTAGAGTCCATCATGACGTAAACCACCAGGAGGAGGAAATGATACTACCATATTACTTAGAAAGGGGATAAGTACCATGTCACGTGTAAGCTGCTGAATGAAGTAGAGTGTTTTCTGTATAAGTGAAACTCCGCAAATCACACTAGACTCTGCATTCTCTCCTTGCAAGTACAGGTTCTCCGTGTCTATGTGCTCAGTTCCAGGCCGCATGTATCCGCTAAAACTTAGCTGCTGGATTCCCAGACGCTCGGCTGTCTCCTGTCTTGTGCATAGGAATTTCACCATCAAGTACTAGAAAACAAACACAAAAAAAAGACAAGACACCTTAGCCCACTATTCTTTGCAAAACACATGGTACATAGAACTTTATAATGCTATATTAAAATTGCAGGTATAAACTTGTCCCTGAAATGGAATTAACTAAAATCAGCAGATGGCACATTCCTTGTTTACTGTGCTATTTTTTAAACATGATAAAGCAAGAGACAACGCTAATCACTTCTTCTAAATTTGTGAGCACTCTTATCTGACTTCACAAAGTTTGACAGATCTTGCTTCACTCGGCCTGTAAAGGGTATCTGGCTCCCATGCGGACAGCGCACTAACCTTTGTAATGCAGCACTGCTGCAGCTTGACCTCCACGTCATTCCAGTCATCCTCGAGTTCAAACCAGCCGACAGGGTCATCCTCCCCCAGCTCTGAACGCTGGCTCGTGCTACACAAACAGCAAGTGGTGATTTCACTTCTGTTAGACCAAGCCAAGCATTTCACTTCCTTTAAAATACATCCATCCGTGCAGGGTCATGGGAGGGCCGAAGCCATGAGTGTAAGGCAGGATACATCCTGGACAGGATGCCAGTCCATCAAAGGCCTCACACAGCCACAAACCTGCACACACTCGCACCAGGGCCAATTTTCCATGAAGCCAATTAACCTACCAGTATATCTTTGGATTGTGGGAGGACACTGGAGCACTCAGAAATAACCCAAACATGGGGAAACATACAAACCGCACACATACAGAACCCCAAGTCTGAAACTGAACACAGAGCCCCAGTCCTGGAGGTGGCAATGTTAACCACTAAGCCACTATGCTGCTCTAAAGCTAATGCCTATTAAGGAGGGGGAGAAAGCTGGGAAAACAATTTTACAAAATGGAGCACAATAAAATAATTTTACCAATTCTTTTTAGTTTTTGTTTTGGCTCTCCACCTAAACACTGCAGTTCACAGGTCAGAAGCTCTGCGCACACTTTTGTTTTTCCAAGACTTCTGCTTTTCTCACTTCATGACAAACACAAAAGATCTAATTAATAGTCCTCACTGTCGTTGCCGCGATTTCAACCAATGCACTAGGGATTGGTTAAGGGATTGCGTTAAGCCACCGGAGTGGGACACAAAGGCACTCCACAAACAAGGAAAACAAAATATGCACAAGGTTATTAGAGGATTGGTGTCACCAATGTGAAGCTAGTTTTCCCCATAGGGTTCAGGGAGTAGAGGATGATAACCATGGAAAATAATCTATGCTTTGGGATTTCATTTTCAAAATGAAACAAACATATTGCCCAGAACGAAGAAAAAAAGATATAAAACGATCCATTTCAAAAGGCTTTTCTTACCTATTTTTTACAAATTCACGGTAATCATTGAAGTCCCATGCATCATACTTCTTAAACCTTTTGAAGTGCTTTTCTGCGTCAAATGTTGTTTCAGCCTCGTTGTAGGCAAAAATCAGACCACATTTGGCACCAATTGCTCCTTTCCGCACCTACAAATTAGGAAGGACACAACTGCTTACAGCCATTGACATCACCATACAAAAAATGCAAAATTCCAGAAAATTAACATTTTAGTTATTGTGACAGTACCTCTTTACAGTTTTTCACACGACAGAGCATAAAGGAGACTACACAAAGGTTTAACAGGTTCAGTTAAAAATTAAAATAAGAAATTGAGATAAAGAAACTGAATTCAACTCCACCCTAGGTAAGAGATGACGGCTTGGTTCCCATCATGCCACTGCATGGTTACAGCAAAATTGTGCACTCACTTTAATCTTCATCTGAGTGACCTGGAAGGTTGTTTGGTCCTCTGTTGATAAGATGATGCTAGCTCTTTTCTTTCCATTTTCTGTGAGGAAACCTACAAACAAAGAAGTGACAAAATACTGGATTATGTGTAATGCAAAAGACACAGTTATTCTTTTTATTAATCTGACACAAACTGAGTATGGCTATCAAGTGAAAAAGAAGACCAATTATTAGTAATATAGTGATGGATTAATGAAATATTTCCAATGATTTCTGAACTGCCATGAATTATAAGAACTCATGCCTGAAATGGCATGTTCCCTCATAACACCAATACTGAATGACCTGACTGGGACGTCCCCTGTGACAAAGGCCCTACCATCCCCTGCAGCAGGAGGATCCATCAGCATGTTCTCAGGCCCCGATTTTTCCTCCTTCCCCTTCACGTCACAGGCTTGTAGCCTCAGCTGGAGAGGCTTCCCTGAGAGAAAACAGGAATACGCAAAATTGTAAGAGACAGCCATTTTGCACCACACTCTCAATCTCATCAAGCTAATTCCAACTTCCTACTAGATTCACAGATAATCATAATGTGCTCATGACGTTAACAATAATGCCCAGATTTAGAGAACAGTACGTTAGCTCACATGCCATTCTCAGCAAACTCATTATAGTCTCTACCATGACCAAAGTCTGCAATGAAAGTCTTAATCTACAAAAGCAAGATGGCAAGATTTTTCTTACAGGTTTAATTTCAATATCCTTTAAAATTAAACAATGCCCCTTTACTGAAAACATGGAGTAAGTTCTGTCAGCTGTTTTCTGAAGCGCTTAGAATATGTCATTTGGCAAAAGAGATTAGCACTCATATGAATAATGAAAGTGTATGCTTTTGTGAAAAAAAAAGGAGATTTTCCTTTAAAAATGGTCATTGTTTAGACCTAGAATAAGTCAATTAAGGAATGAAAAGGTTTGTTATCATGTATTATTACCACTTTTAAGCTGATCTAGTGACAACTTAAAATATCACATCTTCCCCAAGCTGTAACCAGAGTGAAAACAGCATAAATCATGGCAAAATAGGCTAAAAAAAGCTAAACAGCTGCTGTGCAGCTCTGGCTAGAACCTGCCTATAGTAAGAAACTATATTTTAGAAGATGTCAAGTGTGCGAATGGCCATTACATCTATGTATTGTTAAAGATCCCCATCAAGTTATGAGCGAAAATCATACATTTATAAACAGAATATACTAGAAAGTGACACAAAGCAAATATTCCTGCCTCAAAAATAGTTTAATACAACTCAATAAAAGACATACATTTATAGCTAAAAATACAACCACATAAAAAGCACCTCACTTAAGACAAGTCAAACAAAACAAAGTTACCATTCTTATACAGCAGTTGGAGTCTGACTGTAGCCATGGAGGAGATGAGAGAGGAGGCCCTGTACTCTGTGCCCAGATGGTCACTGATGATGGACAGGGACATCATCACCTTGGCAAGACTCCCCCGGGCCAGGGCAAAAGCCAGCAGTGTCATCTCCGTTTCAGGGGTCACACAGCAGCTGGCAAGGAGAAACCCAAAACCTGATTGAATGTGGATACTCAAGTAATGTACAGGTAAAGTGAACAAAGGACAAATCTGTAACTGTTAAATCCATCTTCACTCTTTGATCTTATAGTAGGGGCACCTTTACCCTATAAATATGAATTTCTGGATGCATAAACAATAGAAAGGGTGGCACCCTAGACTGAGACAGAGCTGCTGTAAGTTAACAAAAAAGTATACGAGTTATGCAAGATATTCTATCTTGTGCTGACAAAATTACTGTATTCAATTTACCGGTCATCACTCGTGCAAGCAGAAATCTTCCTCTAGCACTTACATCCAACCCATGCTCACAGGAATAGCTTCATTTACTCACTCCGCTATTCTGAGAAGAAATCCATCCACCTCCTCCAAAATGTTTGGCGAAAAGAATTTGGGGAACTCAGTGGATCCAGGAGTTAAGGACAATGGTGGCATGTGCTGCAAAGCTTTCCTGAATGAAAGGAATACATGCTTCAGCGCCCAAGACAGCTTCGCAACAATTAATTCAAAAACGCTTATGACACGGTGCCTTTGTGTGGCTGCAGTATCATGTTAATCTTTTCTCTGCATACGCTTTGTTAAAACCACCTTATATTTTTGGGTTCATTTCTATTGATCTGGTTAAACAAATCGTGTTAGTTTAAAAAATCATTTTCTAAAGATCAGATTCTAAGGCAGACCAACTATTATCAGTTAGAACAGGAGAAGCTTACTGTGTGCTCTGCAGGACTGTCTGCGCCAGCACAGGGTTGGTCTCCATGGAAGCCGTCACTAAAGAAGTCAGAAGAGACAGATACCAGATAGCAGAAGCATCAGACACAGACACCTCCTTGTTCTTGGTGATCTGATAGCCCATGGTCTTCAGGCCATGTATCCGTGTGTCACAGCCATCACTCAGGCAGCGCTTGATGTTGATCTGAACATCTGGAGGCATTTTTGGGATAGAAAGCAAAACTGCAGTTAAAGTAATACAACAACATCTGATTGCATATGCGTTTCAGCAATTTATGTTTCTTAAGTAAATATAATCCGAGGACCATACAGGCCTAACTACTCCATATTTGTACATCTAATCATTTTGCAAAGAAGGACAAGCCTGACATTTTTAAGGAGGACAGAGGAAGTGATAAAGAGGTTTATGTTATTTGAAAAGTTAATGTACTGTTCATTGTATATTAAAATATAGGGAATCAAAAGGCTAGACTGAGGTTAAGAACAGGAAGCAACACAATATGTTTGTACTCACAAGGGTAGGTGATATTGGCATTTTCCAAAAGTGCAACGTATCCTGTGACGTTACTAGGAATCCGAATATCCCGGATTTCCTGCATGGACCGCCGGTTCTTCCCTACAGCCACAGACACCAACTGGGGCATGTAGCTGTGGTCATTGGAAGCCACTGCAATCGCCAGGCGTCTTAATACGACATCGGGTTTCATTTTCAACCTGCGAATAACAAGGTCAGGGAAACCAAACGACAAGGAAAATCACGTTCATGTGTTAAAGAATTACTGGCACAAAATTTTCAGTGGATACTGGCTGATTACAGTGTTATGTCATACTACATGTGATTTATATTGGCTCCTAACTTCCTAACTCCCAAACAACACCAAAACACAGGAGTTAAATTATACTTGAAATCTGCAAAACTGTTATAAATTAACAGGATGATTAAATAATAAAATTATTATTAAAATAATATTATACTCTTTATAATAGAATATAAAACAGATTAATGGTAATATGCTGACTCCAAAGGGATTACAGGCTTCCTTACATTTTTAGTATTCACAACCTTAAAAAAATGTAAATCATCCCACATCTGTATGGATGTATGTACTCAATGAGTACATATGACATTCAAAAACTAGTGAAAGTAGTTTTACCTTATCCAGTGTGATCGGGCACTTCCATCAGATTGCCAAAAGGACATGGTCTCCCCATTAGTCATCTTGTAAATGTCAGCAGCATTCGAAGAGGCTTCTATGAAGCTGTAGCACTGGGTGACAATTTTCACTTTGTCGACCTCTGGATCCTGGCTGAGCTCAGCTCTGTACTGGATATCTAAATCTAGAGAACAAGTCTATTACTGAAAAAACATGCTACCGTTTAACAGAAAATAATGCTCACAGAGATTCTAATGTTATAAAACTTAAATGAGAAACAAATATCAAGCCTGTCTGTGATATTCTATTTTGTCCTTAAACTCTTAAAAAACTTTTCAGAATAATAAAGTAAATGAATAACAACTGGAAGTAGACCTATGACAAAAAAGAGACAGTGCTTGCAAGCACAATGAGTTGACAAGTTTAGTCATCTAAGCTTATGCTTAAGAAAGGCAACCAAATTAAGAGTACTACACATTTATGGGATTATTGAATCTAATCAAAAAAGCACAAATAAAAAATATGTAGACAGAAGAATAGTACTTTGACCCTCATGGAAATAAGGAACACAATCTTGGATTACTCAGTAGCTCAGAAAAAATGTATATTATTCTCTACTGCTGGCTGAACTTAAACTATTCATAACTAGCACAAAAACCGAATACTCATTCCACCAAGAAGTGAAATATGTTCATAATTTAAAGATGACCACTTTTACGCAAACTACCAAGACAATTTCGGCATTGGCTCTACCTGAAAACCTATAATAAAATGCAGGAGCAATCTGAACGCCTCTTCACCTTAAACACATACAGTATGGGAATATCTGAGGGTATGTTTGCCTCTACCACCTTAAGGAAAGGTGTCTGCTCGAGAAGACGGTTTCAAGCTGGTTGTTATCAGAGTTACTGCACAACCGATGGTTAGTGCGTGTCCCAGAATCCTTCACCTTTCTCTTTCTGAAGGAGAAAATCTAAGAAGTCCTGGACGACAGAGGACCTCATCGCACAAATGCTATTGTAGCCCTCCAGCATGGGGAAAGGAATGGCACTGCTGGGGATCCTGTTCCGATGCAGGAACTTCAAGATCTTCGAGGCATGGAGCCCAAGGCGATCCTTCGACTTGGAAAAAATATCAACGAAGCCTGAAAGATGGTGGGGGGGGAGAAAAACAAAGTGCCCATGAAAACTCTGTCAGGTATGGCTTGTAATCTCTTGACACACTGCCAATGAGGAGAGGCCCAGACGCCAAGAAAAGCTCCTTCATGTTTGCACAACACTGCCGCCACCCCATGCCACACCTGGAGTGAGAGAGCAGGCCTGCAGCTGCCGGATGACGTGACTGAGCTCCCCCTGGAGGTTTGCCCCATTGCAGTTCTTCAGAGCCATCAGCATGTTCTCAACGTCAACAACGCCATCCCCCTCGGCATCAAACTGCCCAAACGCCTGCGGGAATGGAGCAGAAAGGTCTATAAGCAATCAGCGAGACAGGCTTGGCAACAAGAATAGCAGGCAGGACACAGCTGATCGTGGCAGTCAGCACATCTGTACAGCCCGGGAGTGTATCGATCCTAGAACTTCATCATAACGCCACCCTCTACTCTTCATATAAAGTAAATGTCTAGACCCACTTTCTTTTCTTACATCACTTAGACCAAAGCCGTCCCATAGTAGAATATAGAAGAAATGTTCCCTGGCGGAACACACACCAGTATTAATGTGTTCAACTCGGTAAGAAATACAATCTTTATCAGCTGTCTCCACACAGAAATGGCTACTGTACACGACTGGATTTATAATTATTGTTCATTTGACTTACTTTGAAGTACCAGTTTATAGAGCTGGACTGCCTGGAGAAATCTGGGTTAAGAGCTTTACTGTAAGATCTAGCAGCAGTGTCCCCAAAGCCACTCTCCAAACCCTTCTCTAAAATAATCACGTTTTTCCCCAAACACACCGTGACAAAGTTCAATCACACATAACAACTCAGGTTGCCTCCCAAATGGGGTAATACTGATTCCGATGTCTGCCTGAGCGACACAGATCATGTGGATCTAAAAGGAAAGCCTCAGTCACATAAAACAAGCTCTCATACAGACGCACGGAGTGGAGAAAAAATAAATGTGCAAAAGGTGCTTTTATTCTTTTAAAGACAGCTGGGGAGAACTACACAGTCCTCCAGCCCTGTCTCTAGACTGAATGACAGCTGCTTAGGAAAGTTCCACGCAAATCGGAGACCAGGATGAAGTTTGCTCGTCTCTGGCTCGCTTTTGGAGTGGGGGGCAGAAACTGGGACGCCTGGGAAGACGCACCTCCTCACACTCGTCCCTCGGCGCGTCGCGGCTCTCCAGCATCTCGCAGAACTGCTCCAGGGTCACCGACTCCTCCGCCCGGCTCAGCCGCTCCTCCAGCCAGCGCACCAGGGCGCTCTCGTTCCGGGCCAGCACCGACTCCGAAATGGCGACCCACGAGTCGCTCATGCGGGCGGCAGCCTCCCGGAGCTTCACCTGCTCCAGGAGGGCGTCGGGCGGCGGGAGCCCCCCGCAGGGTACGAGCCCCGGGGAGACGCTCACCCCTCTTCCGCCCGCTGCCGAGCTGCCCCCGCCGGTGCCGGCGCCCGCCGGAGCCCCCGAGGCCGGGCTGTTCGTCACCAAGCCAGGGGTCACGGTTTCCAACTCCTCCTCGTCGCCGCTGGCTCCTCCGCAGCCGCTTTCGGCGTTCCCCATGTCTGCCAGGGGCCTCGGGCTTTCCTGCGTGCTCTAGCGGCCCGGCCAGCGAAGGTGAACGGGTGGGTTTGTCCAAACTGCCTGCTTCACAGAGACGCTCCCAGCCCGTCTCCCCACAGCGCCTGTCACTACCGCATTAGGCGTACTGTACGTCGTGACGTCACGCCATTAATTCGCAAGTCAGCGTTTGACCTGCCTGACTGGTATTTATACTTACCAGTTTAGTACACAAATTTCTCAGTTGTACATATTATGTCACCCGCGCAAGAGTGTTCCCGCAATGAAATGAGTGTTAATGGAAAATGGACAACTCCATTGTTAAATGATCTTAAATTTGACAGTTCTATTACATGTATAAATCACTTTTTTTCCCCTATTTTTATTGTAAGGTGCTCTGTAGACATTCAATATTAGAGTGGCAAATTATTTTCTGCCGTCTGGAAAATAACTTACGCAACTTAATGCCTCTTTCACATTTGGGCCGCAATATTAATGTAGTTTAAACATGTAAATTATGCGTAATAGGCTTCAGGAAATATATTTTAACTTGGCTTAAGTACATTAACAGGTTTATTTTGATACCTTAAGAATTCACTGGTTAGATTGCTACATCAAAGGTTTCTTAGTTTTTATTTACATGTATTTCAAAGAAGGGACCTACATTTAAAGTGGTTAATAACATAATTTAAGCATTTATTTAATTCTAAAAAATTCCTGTACAATAATAACTAAAACTTTTCAGCCTATAATATAAAAATCCCAGAGTGAGACGTCATCAGTGTTTATTTAGAAAAATAGCCAGGAAATGGAAATCCCGGTGTCCTATCGAAAAATGCTCCTATGAGCAACCCATAATCCCCTTGTAGGGTTCCCATGCTACTAAGATAAATTGAACCAGAAATTAACCCAGTGACAAAGTATAAATAATTGATCAAAAAGTATCTTGCCTTTTTCATTCTTTTTCATAATGAATTCACTAATGACATAGACGCAATATATACGTTTTATTAAGTCCAACTAACAAATGTATTAAATGCAAATAACAATGTTTTAGTGCTTTCTGTTAATTTGTATAAATGATACTGTTACATTTAAAATTAAGTTTGCAACGTTTCGGTTTATGTCAGACTTTTTCTTTCTCCAGGCAACAGGAAACCTTTTACAAATTTAGTGGGTTTTGTTGTTGTGCTTTACATCTCTTAGTCGATGATAAACTCGTTAAATGCTGAAATTCCTGCGAAATACGCTTTACTCCAGAAGGCTCCTGAACGCATACGAAGTAAAGATAAATGTTTTTTTTTAAAAGGCACATGGGCTACCAATTTAGACGGCTAGTGGTTTATTATTTTGTGTCTCCAAACAGTGAAGAGAACTGTTCACGGGGAAATAAATTAAGGGGACACCGAAATGGTCACAAAACCGGAAAAACAAAGATGTCATAGCAAGTGTTCAGGACGCAGCAGTATAATAAAGTCTGATGGCTATAATAGGAATCTTTCAGTTCCTGCTTTTTTCATAACCGCTTTGTCTGTTGGACTTTGAGGTGCTCGTCAATCACAAGTACAACATGGAGACGTGTATTATTTAAATCTTTTGGCGAGCAAAATATTTTAATGTACAGTACCTCGGGCCATCATGCTGAAGTATTTTGTGGCGGTGCTATTGGTGGCTATAGCGATCCTGATGGCGCCGCAGACCAGGAAGCTGCTGGAAACTAATATTCTGGACAGGGCGAAGTCCTTCATGCCCGCAGCCTGGACAGCTCAAGCATCGGTTCGGCTTTTAAATGAAGATGAACTCGCCCTGTACAACGGAGAGCCGGGCAGTCGAGGCTTGTACCTGTCAATTTTGGGACAGGTATTTGATGTCGGGAAGGGAAGGAAGCACTACGGACCAGGCGGTGCTTACCACTTCTTTGCAGGTGAACCCTTCACCTTAATTAATATTTACAAATGCGCATAAATATGTCATAAACGCAAATCATTCGTGAGACCCTGCTAGAAATTTCTACGGTATGTACAGTGTCATATGCTTTATCCACTTCGTGTTTGTGGTACAGCAGTTTATTGTTCCTGAATTTCACCCTTCAAGAGTCAGATGTAGGGACGAGAATAGCAGAACTCCAAATGACTAAAATATTGTCCGCATCGTGTGCCAAAAAAATTAAAACGTACGAGTCCGCTGCATAAAGGATGTCTTGAAAAAATGGACTCCAGAGTTTGAGAAATGCTTTTAGCTGCGCAGAGTGCGATTTCGCTACACGGCTTTGGGATTTTCTCAGATACATAGGTTATCTGAGAACCTATGTATCGTTATAGATACGTTACATAGCTAGAGTACCGTTCAGTTACAGTAACTGTAGACATACTCCCCTTTTTAGTTCTTTTGAGGTGGAGCTGAAACACTATTTAAATTCTATTAAAAATGTGAGAAATAATAAAGCACGGAAAACATATGATATATGTAAAAAATACAATTTAATCATATAACTTACTTATTACCTCTGGCGGTTAACTGTTTATTTTTCTGTTTGTGTTTGTTCTCTTGTACCTAATTTGATCCTCTGATTGTATTTGTATTTGTAAATTCTTTACACATTTAATAAAAAATTCTTTTAAAAAAATACAGTAACTGTAGACATATTGTCTGATTTAAGGCAGAGATGCCTCCCAAGCTTTCGTGACCGGGGACTTCACCGAGGCCGGGCTGGTGGATGACATCACGGGACTCTCGCCCACTGAAATGGTGGTTCTGTTCGACTGGCTCTCCTTATACAAAAGGGATTATGTGCCAGTGGGTAAGGAAACCGCAAGCGCAGTTCTTGGGAAATACCAATGCTTGTTACTTAGGACAAGAGTATAGGAGCCTGCACACGTCCAGATAGAGCTGAGGCACATGTATAATGTTCTGACATTATCAGTAATTTCAGACAGAGATGATCAGCGACCTTCCTTCTCGTTAACATTGGATAAGATTTTTCCCTTTTCCTGCCAGGCTTATAAACGCAAATCAAAATCTTGATTTCACGTTGTCAGCTTGTTGCATTTCCATGGTTGTTACTGTACATATTCTACAAGGACAAGAAAGTTTAATATGCTGTATATTTTAAGTGGCCCTGAATAAGACTCTTTGCAGAGCATGACAACATTGTAATTATAACAACAAGAGTGTATGACATGAGTGAAACCTTTAACATTTGTCTTAGAAATGTACCGAAGTAGAATATTCTTGTTCAATAATTTAATGCAAGTCAGTAATTCTTAAATGAAAGAAGACAGTGCTATAACCTTATGTCTTGTCTCATTGGAAAAAAAAAAATGTCTTCCACATTAACATGCCTGCATGCTGCTGTGTGAAGGCAGGCTGGTCGGGCGGTTCTACAGCGAGGTGGGAGAGCCCACAGCAGCACTGCAGCAGGCCCAGGTCACGCTGGCGCAGGGGCTGGAGCTCAAGGCCCAGGCTGAGGAGGAGAGCCGGCAGTTTCCCTCCTGCAACTCGGAGTGGAGAGCGGACAGGGGAGGCAGAGTGTGGTGCTCCACACAGAGGTGCGCTGCCAGCCGGAGAATCCCGCCCTACAGCTGCACATACACGTCTGGGGCAGTACGGGGGGACACTCCGTACAAATAGCTTGGGCGTATTTACATTTTTTACACCATTTATCACTAGTGTGGAATAGCTGCTGGGCACTGGTGTATGGCACAGACCTTATGTGATTGGCCCTTTAAAACAAAATCATCCATCCTTCCATTTTCTAACTGCTTCTTCGAATCCAGGGTGGCAGGGAAGCCAGTCTATCCCGGCAGGGTACACCCTGGATGGGATGCCAGTCCATCGCAGGGCAGGCACATAGAAGCAAACACACTCACACCGGGGCTGTGCCACGCACTGCAGTAAAATAAAAACAGGTTTTCAAAGTCCATGTGACCGACTTTAACGAAAAATAATCCATTTAAAACCTCACTCCTTGGCATTCTGGCTGCTGGCCATAGTGACACCACAACACTAGAGGGAGCACAAGCCTTGTATTGTTGACATTTCTCAAAACGGGAAAAGTTAGTAGTCTTGTCATCATGCATCTGTCAGTACATGGGTGTGTATTGCTAAGAATTAATAACACTTCAGAACATGTAGTTCCAGTTTTCCTTATACTTTTGTATTTAAAATGCTACTCTCACAGCCTGTTAAAAATGTACTTGTATTTAAGCGAGGTCACAAGGTAGCTGACCGCTGTGCTTGTCTGCCGCAGTGGAGGCGTGCTCAGAGGCTGGGCAGGCGTCCCCAGGAAGCTCTTCAAGCCGGGTTCCAGCAGCTCCCGCTGCGTGTGTGTGCAGGTCAGGGACCTGGCCAGCCCCCGCCTGCAGGAGTACGAGGGCTGCCCGCCCCTCTCCGAGTCCTGCGCCGTCGGCAGCTAGCCCCCCGCCCGTCGCTCAGGAGGGAGATCAAGCGCAGGCCTCAGGAGAGGACTGTCAGGCAGTATGAGCCCCCGCCGTTTTCCTTCTGTCCTGTTGTCAGGCAGCGGTTCAGACGCTGAGGTGCTGATGCGATCTGACCCAAATCCAGACGTCAGACCACTCCTGGCCCTCATTACACAAGGCAAGAGCTGAAATGAGTGCTCTGAGATTATAAGGGAATAACTCCATTAGTATCTCTGTTGTTCATAAGAGCAAGAACCTGCTGCGTTCTTTACCTTGATACTGGGCCAGGGCATATCTGTGGATGTGTAGTTTTTAGGAAAAAAAATCACGTGCTTCACTTCTAAACTTATATAAATACCCAGGAAAGTGTGAATAAAAGTATTTTAAAAAAATGAATTCAATTAAATGTTTAACTGGGCCTGGAGGGTGGAAGGGTGGTCGAGGTTTCTGTAGAAACACTCAAATGTTGAAGTTGTGTTCATAATACCTAAATACTGAATTACTTTACTTTAATACTTTATATGTCAACATAGTTGATTGGAATTTGCCCCAATGCAGCCCAAATAAAAACACCAACAGAAATAATTTTACACTTACATACAGTAGTACACATTGAACATTCAATTTAAGATTCAAACTTCAAAAAATCAAAAGACTCCTGCTTGCATCACCCAAGAGCTATGTTTTGAGGTGCCTAATGGCCTCTAGACAGGTGATATTTCAGATGCATTTCACTACTGCATTTGATATTTTGAAACCTCCTAACTGAAGGACAAACTTTAAAAAAGAGCTGATGGGGTGGAAGAATTCAGACAAACATGTAAAAGAGAACAAGAATGACCAACATATTGTACTTAACGGTCACAGTAAAGTGACTTTTCATAAAGATCAGTTGCATATTAAGTCAATAATTTGTCATTTCTAAACACTTTTTTAATGGCAACTGCACTGTTAAAAACTGTTCCAAACTATTAAGGTTTAAACCCCCTAAAATACTGTTATTTTATTCTACTGTAATGATCATTATGGCCATAATTTTAGGTGAAGATAGAATGATGTTCATAGTCTGCCAGGAGGCTTTTGAAGGTTGTATCCTGAAGAAAACAGCCAAGCAATTAGAAGGAAGTCCTGCCTGCAACATATGCCCTGAACAGTGTCCACCCGAACCACTGCAGCACCTACAGAAGGGCACAGTGGGACACAAAACCACTCTGCGGGACTCGTCTTGCTTTGGTCAAGGCGACATCTTTTCATAACCAGAGAAATGGCTGAAGTCTGTCAAAAGTTTCGCTAGGATCCCATACTCGAGCAACGCCACAGCAGGTGGAGTCCAGGACGAAATGTTCTTGGAAAAATCTTACAATTAACTACGCCTTTGTGCTGGTGGAAGCGGCTAATTTCCTAGGTATATAGCCGTAGGAAATTAGCTACGGCTTTTGCTTTCGGGTAGGCAGGTGCGGTCTAGCCATTCAAAAGACTGGCGCAACAACTGTTCCCCGCCGGCTCCTCCTCACAAACAGGTGCCGGTATAATGGAGAAGAATAAAAGACGGAGGCAGAATACTCTTCCCTCGGAGAGTAGTTTTATTGTCGGCCTTGTCATACACAGCACAATACCAGCTACACACACAAATCGATGATCCTCAAGTCATTTAAATGCTTCTCCCCTTAGCCGCCCGCCTAACTCTCTTCTCGCCCCTGTGTCGTCACAACGAAACTTATCATTCTTATCATTCTTTTTAAAACTCAAAACTCTTTTAACATTTACTAAATCGCGTCTTACACTAGTATTGCGGTATTGCACAACCGGGCTATTTACTTTCTGAGAGGTTAGAGGAGCTGAGGTGACCTACACATCCTCTGTACCTCAGGCAAGAGTAGGGTGTGTAACCATTCCCCTCAGCTGGTTTTGGTTTCATTTCTGCTCCGGCTGCTGACAAGAAGTGCGGAAGAAAATCTTACCTCTCGGTGTCTCATCTTTTAAAACAGGAAGTAAGCACTGTTATCTTTATTATCGTTTAAAACAAAACATTATTTAGTGTTACAATATTTATATAATCTTTAATGAATACTTTGTAGAGCAGCAGAGGAGAAAACGGTATTTGCTATTGAATCTTAACTGCAAAAACTAGTAACGCAGAATGATAACACATACAGTATTGGCAGTTCAAATTATCACACGAAGGTCTGTTCTTTTTTTGTAGGATTACGACAGCGCTCATCCATAGGATAATGGAGTCTCAAGGGAATTTATGGAAGGAGCTTCTGAGAAAGTTGGAGACGAAGGATTTGGAAAAGCTGGTGAAAGCAGTCGGGCAAGGCTGCAAGAAGCTCACCAGATCCATGATGATTAACACCGTCGTTAAACACAGTTTGAATTCCGCCGAGCTCCTGAGGCGCGCAGCGCTCAGCAAGAATACTCTCTACGCGTATGCGCTGGAGAAATGCCTCAGTGTGTCTGCAACCCAAACCAAGGAGGAGATCGCGAAGAAAATCGAAGAAAGTTGGGAGATGAGGGGGAAATGGAGACCCCGGCTGAAAGATCACGAAAAGCGTGAATGCTTGGAAATTCTTCGGAACCTCAAGCCTCAAGAGGTGGAGAAACTGATGGGGAAACTTGGTTGCGTTTCCCCTGAAAGGAGTGAAAACCCGTTTTTAAGAATCCTAGATTACCTGCCGTCAGTGGAATGGCTCTTGAAGAGAAAGTGTGTCTCCAGAGGTGCACTGATACGCTATTTGGGAACGAGGGATAGCCTCCCGCCGCCGCAACTTTCAAAAGACCAACTTGTTTCGTGTGTGCTGGATCAGATACGTCAGAGCGCCGTGGAATCATTTCATAGCTGATACTATAGGCTCAAAAGGAGCAAGTAGTAGGTTTATTCCATGGTGAAAAGAGAAGAAAGAAAACAACGCGTGTCACCCGAAGAAGGCTCCACGGCCGATACGTTGTTTTTTTCTTCTCTTCTTCAGCACGAATAAACCTGTTGTTCTTAGCAGCCTACGCATGCTGACGCAGCTACACGCCGATACTAGACTTGGTTGTGTTACACCTAAGTTGTGTAATCAGCAATACGAAAAGTTCGTTCATGTTTAATTTTTGTAATTGCTAAATCAACCGGCTTCTTAAGTTTTATTTCCCATTAATACTATCAATTGTAATAATACTGCTAACGTTTGCGATTTTTCTTTTTTGCATTTCTGTTCCTTTTTTATTAATGCTTTCTCTAGCCAAACGTCGGTGTTTTACAACAGCTAAACAGGCAGAGTTTAAGGTTGGGATGAGTAGCCTACCTAAGCAGATATTTGTTCCATAACAGTGCAATAAGAATGTTAAGTTAATTAAGTCCTAAGCGGCAACCATTTTAACTGTTTTCACGAATATAGTCCAGAAACAGCCATAAATAACTAACTAGCAGAGGACATTAGCTAGCCAATATGATAAGGGAATAAATGACTTGCTTTTTTTTGTTTAGTTCTTGT
The DNA here is from genome assembly GCF_059453375.1 of Lepisosteus platostomus. Classification (NCBI taxonomy): domain Eukaryota; kingdom Metazoa; phylum Chordata; class Actinopteri; order Semionotiformes; family Lepisosteidae; genus Lepisosteus; species Lepisosteus platostomus. The sequence goes on from NC_142632.1 coordinate 15,474,173, forward strand.
GCACATTTATTTGAACATTTCCATTGATCGTACAAGCATTGAAAAAACTTCCAATCCCGAGTTCGTCGGGCATTTTCCTTTTCGCTGCGGGAGCGCTCCCACTGCTGCTGGTAGCATTGTGTTGATTTAAAGTGATCAGGTATGAGGAAATATGCAGCCATAAGCTTCACTTCAATTGTATTTTGTAGCAGTCATATCTTTAAATAAAAGTTTTACTTATTTTTTGTAACCTTCCTTGTGGTCACGTGTTTTCTGTTCGCTGTAGGGTGGGAAAATTGAAAAATGTACTATTTCCACAGCTGACCAGCTTCCACCTGTCAGGCAGGTTCTGAATTTGGCGAGGCAGCTTTATAAAAATTAAGGCAACACAACAGGCAAAAGCTTACAGGGTTTCTGCCTTCCAAAGGAGAATACAAAACAGCAGGCCCAGGAATTATTGGCACCTTTGAGATAAAGATGAACAAAAGTTGTATAAAATTAACAGCACAGATAATGAGTTATGTTTTATGCTCACAAAATGGGAGAACTTTAAAAAAAAAAGATGGGGGAGTGAGGCAAGAAAAGAATCCAAGGTCACTCTTGGGGTCCCTCAGCCTCCAAATCAACAATCGGATAGTACATCCATGCCATCAGTCTATCTGGGAGGCTTTCCAGAAGAAAGCCCTTACAGACAACTAATTGAAATGGCTGGAGTTTGCCAAACGCCACTGGGATTTTGATTGGAGCCGAGGGCTGTGGTCAGATGAGAGAAAAATCGAACTATGGGGCCACGCACCACCATCAGCCTGTTTAGCATCAGAAGAGGGATGCATTCAAAGAAAAGAACCTCATGCCCACCATGACATGTGGCAGTGGTTTGTTGTTATTGTGGGGCTCTAGCCCAGGGGCCCTTTTGAGATCAATGGCATCATGACGTCTCCTTCCTAACTCAGGATATTTTGGTCCAAAATCTGGTTGCCTCTGACGGTAGGCTGGGACTTGGTCGCAGGTGGACTGTCCAGCGTGTCAGGGAATATCGTACAGCTGGGTGGAATGGAGTAACGGGTTAAGACCTGCCTCAGGGGTACAACAGCAGCGCCTGCAGCAGGGACTCGAATCCACAACCTGTCAGTTAAGACTTACCGACTACCTGATGCCAGCCCCTAGACCTTTCATAAGTAAAAAAAATAATAAATAATTCATAAACATGGAGTATTCATCCTAGCAGTCAATCACACACTCATACAAAATTATGTTTACAAAGAATCTTATTTCAGATCTGAAAACACACTTGTACTACACAAATACAAGATTTCCAAGTTTTTAGAAGCAGTTATCTGAAACTGTGGGAGTGCTTTCTGAAGGGAAATGCCTCTTGCTTTATCTACATAAACTAATTTTAAGGTTACACACAGTGGATCATTGTTAAATCCACCATGCTTTAGAAGAGGCCAAAGTTTTTTATTTTTATTTTAATAGCTTGTTGTTGCATTCTTATTACAATTCTGTTTTATGTTTTGTAGGAATTTGAATTTGTTTGCAGTATAAAGTTATAAAAAATTATCTATTATCTACTTAAAAACAGTGTAATGCTTGTTTAAAGTACAATATTCAGAAACCGGGCTATACAATACATTACTTCAGCTGATTAAATGCACTGTAAACTACATTTACTACAGTATTTAATGAGAAAATGTCACCAGTTTAGCCTGAGACCATACTGGAAGCAGATCACCGAATAATACATGATCTACTGCTGATGCACAGAATCAGCAGTGAACAGATTCATGCCTGGGAAAAATCAAAACGCCCATCGTCCTACAAGTGCAAATTACAAACCTCCCAATTAACAGAGGGTTCGTCAATGAGCAGAAGCAAACAAAATGTCTCCGATAAATAATAATAAAATGGCATCAGTTTTGCACAAGTTTTGTTTGATGAGAGAGTGAGTGAGAATTAAACATGGACAAGGGTTGGTGGTGTTGAAATGTTAAGGGACGTCAGACTAGCTAGACACAGAGCTAGAATTCCTGGAACTATACCACCCATCAGCTAGACATTGTTCTTTCACAAAAAGTCAAATCCAAGGCCAGTCATTTTTTTCCCTTTCATCCTTTATGTAAAGGTATGTCCTTGTTCTTCAAGGACGCTAAAGAAAGCAGAGGGCTACATAATCTGGACTAACAGATACATACAATGTGCATAAAAGGTTAAACAGTAGCAAGATTAAAGTTTGTCACAATGACCAAAAAAGCACAAACTGCATTAAGGTACAAAACAGCTGTAGTGGTCAAAAATATTTTACATTAATCTGTACAATTTAATAATAGGCATCAGCTTCCACCCTCCCTCCCTCCCTCCCTCTTCCTCTTGAACATTTAGCGCAGTCTAATGGTTTTCAGATAAAGTGCACCTTTCTGAGTTAGCTAAATAGAGTAGGTCATTTCTGATGAGATACAATGACATTTTAGGGCAAATGCAGAACGAGCTTTTTCATAAAATATAATTAAAATCAAGAACAGTTTAAGTGGACACCTAGAAGATTCTGAGTTATGTCTAGAAAATACTATAAAACATGCCTGTATGACAGCTGTCTGGGCTAATATACTAGTTTCGTTTTAAAGATCTCTTCATATTATGGTGTAAATGACATTAAAAAACGTAAATGTGGATCCCAATGATGCAAGTGAAAGGCTTTCTCGGTTACAGATTTAATTAAAAAAATTGATCGTTTGCTGCTTGGGAATGGCATAGAATGGACGCCTTCTTATCCTGTACTTTGACAACTGCACTGCTTTTTTAAAAGGGTTTCAATACTTACCGGAAAGAAATCACAGCTCAGTCACCAATCGGCTGTGAAAGACCCTTTATGCATGTCTAAAAATGCTATAAGAGATGTGCCTTTACTGGCCTCCATAGGAAGGTCCGCTATGATGCGGGTTCAGTCTTGTGAACTTCCTGTCTTTGAATGTTGCACGAATACCAGCAAATCGTGAGAGCAGGTACAGATCTTTGGACTAATGTCCTAAGAAAGTGGAAAGCTTGTCAGCCAGGCACTGCAAAATGAAGTCCTGCTAGTGTACCATGTGTAACAAATTAGTGTCTAGTTTTACACTGCAGTTACTGTATCACAGATTCAAACAGTAGAATGTGTACAGCATAAACTCCTGCATGCACGGTTTTAAAGTTGTACAAAAATGCGGAGGAGAAACACTTTCTAATGTTCCTTAAAGTGAGCGGTCCATTCTTAAAACTCCTGTACCAGCAGCAGCACACTTGGTTATAATATGTAAAGCAAATATGCTCATTCTTTATTATCTGGTTTGGGAACCGATTTATTCTGTGGCTCAAGAACCAGCTCCTTCAAGTTGATCTCTTTTCAATATGCAGATCATGCAAGGACAAAGCTGTTTCCCAGACCATGACAGCAGGGAAGAGATATTGTTAGCCATTTTTCAATCCTCAAACTGCCAGTCCAAATCAGGTGCGAATCAACCTCCGGGACCCCATCCCTTACCCTTTGACCCCGACCGGCTTCCAGGAAGTCCTTAGTTCCTTTTACTCTTCTGCCTCTTAACAAGGTTTAATTCAAATCATCAGACTATTAAATGCTATCTGAAAGTCCACTAAAAAGTGTACAATTTATGAAAGACTGGATTCTGGAATATCACAGAAGTGTGGTTTTGGGTTTATCCGGGCACTGGAAGAATGCCCATCAACAAACACTGACAGCGTGCCAGGAGGGTGGCACAGCTGCTCCGGAATACAGGAAGTGCCTCTGGAGGGGCACTAGGACACGCCGCCCAGCGTCAGCACGTCAAAGCAGATGTCGCACACCCTCACGGGCTTGTTCAGGTCAAACTTGATGATGGGGATCTCCTTCATGGAGCATTTGTGACAGAGCAGGCGGCCACAGTGACGGCTGGGGAGAGGAGAGAAGGAAAAGAGGAAAAACAGGGACAGAGAATCAATCCGTTCAGAGATCTCATTCATCAAACACTAGCTTCACAGCAGAAGCTGCTCCTTCTTTCTGTACTACCATTCATCATCTAGGAAAGAAGGGGGCTTCTCAAGCTCCATCACCACGAGCAGTGGCCTGGTGAAGGCCTACTTCTTCAAGAACACTAACGAAAAAAAATGCAGCTATTAAAAGCATCATCTGATGAACGAAGATTGTTTTGATTTTTTTTGTTTGGTGGTTTTGCTTCCATAAAAAAGGACAGGAAAAGGATCAATGTTGACTCCCAGTGTAATCTATGTTTTTAAAGCTAGATCACCAAGATTCTCAGATGGCTTCAGCCTGCGATCTGTGAGCTGCACAGTGCAGTACAATGAATTATAACGGAGACACTACTATCAATATGAGCTTTACCAGTGGTGCTTCCTGGTGGTGACCCCAAACTTCGCAGCACACTCATAGCAATTGGATCCATCACACCATGGAGGTTCTTTAGACAGCATATCTACCAAGAAGAGAAAAGGAAATAAGGAGTTACTGAAGAGTACTACTGTCTGTAAATGATATTAATCAAATTGCATTAATGACTGAAACAGTCTCCTAGAGAAACAGTTTTTCTGTGTAAATGTATCCTCGATGTCAAAACTTAGAGCACCTGAAACGCCAACATCTAAAATCTTTCAATGAACATTTACAAAATGACTACAGTTACTGTGTAGTATGATGAAACCAAGAGAAACAGGTCATTTTACTTCAACATTAATCAGAAATAACAAGACCCCACATATCACTTAAGTAATGTGAAATAGCATTATTTAACTGCAGGTTTGTGGCCTTGCAAAGCAATGCATTATCAAATGTTTCTTTAATCAGATTTGGACAGCAAGTCTCAGCAGGTTTTCCATTCTGGGTCTCATTAGCCTCAGTGCAGAATCCTTTCCTTAATGACCAAGAGCCCCTGAAACAAGCTGCCAGATCCAGAGTGTCACATCAGGGTTAGGCCACCAGAGGGCAGCGTACAGACACTCTAAACACTGGGAGAAAAATTAATTTCCAGAATTTGCACAAGGTTATGAGGGGACTGGCTTCGCCTGTCTGGAAGACAGTTCCCCCACATAAGGGTTCTCAGAGTAGATGGAGGTTTCCTGCTCAGGATTGGGTTAGACCCTCACAGTCATTCCCGGGTCAGAAACTCAGTCTTTAAAGTCAGTGGTTATTAGAGGAAGGTTCAGGGTTTCAGCCTGTGGTGTCTAGGACTGGTCACATGGCAAGAAAGAACAGATACGTCATGGAGCAGAAAGGCTCCTACTGAAAGGCCATCGAGACCAAGGGAAGGCTATTGGGAGAGCAGCAGCCTCAGCTGTGTGAGATGGAGGCCAGAAGAGGTCTGGCCAAACGGGATCGACCTATTCAAGACATTCCACTGTTACTCCCTGAAAGGGGTGAGAGGAAGAAAGGTGGGCACATGACAGATCAAACTGGGAAGGTTAATTACCCAATTCCCGTTATACAAACGGGGTTTGTGTGCACAGATCCTACCTGCTGTGCTACCACACGAGGGAGATTCATCCCTGTCCCCTAAGTCTCACAAGCAGTCCTGTCAGAAATGGCCTTACCCAGGAGTCTGAAGAGCAGCTGCTTGGTGGCCACCTGGTAGTTAAAGATGTTGATGCCTTGGTTGTTGTTGACCCCCAGTCGTGCCCCTGCTCTCACAATGGCTCGGCAGAGGTTGGCATTTCCTTTCATGTAGGCCAGCAGGAGCACTACAATACACACAGACAGGCTCTTCATACAGCAACAGAAGAAACCTTTCAGACGTCAATGGAGAACAAGCGCTGAGCTACAACGACAACCTGTAGAGTTACCCTTGTATATAGTCTGGCATTTTACTGAAGCACTCTCTGTGAAGTACTTTGCTGAAGGTACAGCAGTGTCCTAACCCACGATCCTCCGTTTACAAATCTAAAAGTCTAGCAATCACTTCCGAGCTACCACCCACGTTTGGACAAGGCCCGTACTGAAATGAGAGTAGGTATAAAATAAGTGGAAAACAGTGCCAAATTAATTTCCTAAAAATAAAACTTCAGCTCTTTAGAGAGATTCTTGCCACCCAAGAAAAATCCATCTTCGTGAAATGCATTTTGATAGAGTGCTTTGAGGGATAATAAATGGCAAGAGCTACAACTTCATGGATGAAGAGCATGAACTCTACTGAATTATTTCAATACTTCTAAGATTTTCTCTCAATAAATAATTCAGGAACAGCAAAAGAAATAAGCCAAAACTCTCAGAAGTGCCTGATGAAGAACCGAGTGATATCGATCTGTGTTTGACTTTTTAGGATCTGGGACGGAGGCTGACTGTCTCCTTACCAGTGTTGCCTTCGTTATCGGGCTTGTCCAGTGGATACGCGGGCATGCACTCCAGGAAGAGCTCAAAGATGGCCGCGGCATTCTCCTTCCCATACTGCCCCAGGATGTGCATCGGTGACTGACCCCTGCAGCACAACACTTTACAGAGTCACTGAACACTCCCTAGGTCACTGGGGGCCGTGACCTTTAAAAACCAGGCCTGAGAATTTGCACAGATCTATCCAAAGAAAACGCTAATGCCTTTCCACTTTTGTTTTCACTTCAGCGGTGGTCCGGCTTTATGAATTCATAAAGAGTACACTGCATATTATTAATATCCCGCGATCACTGTGGGTATTGACAACACGAATCAAACAAAAGAAGAGGCAGACGAGATAAAAGAGGAAGCCTGCCAGTCAGATAAATCCATTACTTTTTTTCTTAAAGATTAAAAAGCTAAGTGTGGCTCTTCAGTTACAGAATTGTCATGAGTTCAGAACCAAAGTGCTCTGATCATCTTTAAGAGGGGTGACTGAATTCTGGCTCGTGCATAATGTGAACAAAGATACATCACAAACACATCATCTCTTGTACCACCAGAAAAGCTCAAGAACACTCTGTGTCCAGAGAGAACAGGGATCAGTGTTAAAAAGCACACCTGAGATTGAAGGCCTCTGCATCAACGTTGGACTCAGTGAGCAGTGTTCTCACATTGTTCAGACGCCCTTGCATCACTGCCAGGTGAAGAGCTGGAAGAGGACGGAAGAGGATTCTGGTAAGTCTGCACTAGGGAATTCAACAGACCTATTAAATTTGGGGCCCACATCAAAAACCCAAAGCCAAACAAGTTTAACAGAGACAATTTTGTATACCTGCATGAATAAAAAATAATACTCCAACAGGAAGTTCAAAAAAGAATCTGTAATTCAGCAGGTTTGATGCGAAGCATTATTTAAAAAAATAAGATCACAAAAAGAAATAACGGATCACCAGTAAAGGTATTCCCAGCACAATTTCAGCTCTACGGCCCAGGCGTGGTGAATTCAAGCACGGGTAATCTCAACACTGCCAATGTGCACCAGGGTTGGGATCAGTGGGCATGGCCAGAGACATCAGTGAGGGATGGGCCACTTCTCCAATTGGCACCAACCCTCCTGTGGAGTCTGTACTACAAGTGGGCCAGAGGAGCCAATAATACAATAAAATACTGTCAGTAGCTCAGACGGATTTCTCACCATTATTGCCGTTCTCATCGACAGCAGCGAAGTCCACTCCGTTCTCCAGCAGCACAGAGCAGATGGTGGGCAGGTCCTGCTGGGCAGCCAGGTGCAGGGCAGTCTGTCTGTGTTTGGTCAGCTCATTGACTTTGGCCCCTGCTAGAAGCTGGTCAGAAAGACGACCACAGATCAGACTCATACTCGTTGTTTTGTCCCATGTTCTTTCTGCACTGACACATACAGCTAATGTGCTTTGAAACACAGTGAGACCAATCATTGGATAATAAAATATCCCTTCTCTTCCCTCTCTCACTACAGTACCATGCATTGGTGTTCCGTTATGGCATTCTACGTAGTTGAACTATAAAAACATAAAAACTATCCTTTTGCCACAGCTTTTCTAGAGTCACAATTCACACTTTCAGACGTGGAACAAGTACACATCTGACGTTTGTCTCCTTGAAAAAATAAAAAGGCACGAGAAAAACATAAAACTCCCGAGAGTTGTAGACATTCATTCACATACCTGTTTTTAACAGGGGACAGTGATGAACAAGTCTAAGTCAGTAAATAACGGGTTCAAACATCTAATAAAGGAGTCCTACAGAAAGAATGAAAGCGAAGTAGTTTTTGAAAACAATGCACGGAACAGAATCCTAGCGATTGCCAGGGGCCCAGCAGGAGTTACCTACCAGGTTGCGGACGATGATTTCGGATCCGGCCTGCACGGCCAGGTGGAGGGGGCTGAGCTTGGCAGCGTCCTGCACGCGCGAGTTGACGTTGGCCTGGACGCTGATGAGGAAGAGCACGCTCTCGATGTCCGAGTTCTGCACTGCCACGTGGAGGAAGTTGCGGCCTTTGTTGTCCACCTAGAGGGCACAAGCAGGCTGCTGGGAATGTACGGACACCAACAAAACTACTGCTGAGCCACAGAACGTTTACATATCCTCTTTATAAAGGGGTGGCCACCTTGCCCCCCACGTATAAGAATCAGAGCTTTGTAATGCCACCACAGGAAAGGTGAGGCGAGATTAGCTCCGAGCAGGACCTGACCTGCTCTGCTGCTCCCGGCTCGCGCTTCAGGATGGCCTCGGCGGCTTTGTTGTTCTTGTGCGTCATGGCGCAGGCGAAGGGGGTGGTGCCCTGCCTGTCGCGCACATTCAGCCGGATCTCTGGATGAGAGATGAGCAGCTGGATGATCACGTTGTGCTGGTTGCTGATGGCCACGTGGATCGGAGCCCTCCCTTCAGCATCCTACAGCAAGGCAAAGCACAGATGGGGCCCAGCCGGTCACACTACAAGACCTCAGGCCTGCTGCTTGTCTCCCAGGCCAGGACTTCAGTACTTTTCATAAGAAAATGAATCATGATTTCATTATTCTTTCCCCAGGTCTGAGTAAACTTTTTAAACTTAGGAATGCTGCTATTGAAGACTTAAGCACTTATGTACTGAACTCATGTTTTCGCCCTTTATGAGTTGTATAAAGCCTACCTGAAATACCTAAGTCAAAATGCCAGTATGCGTCACAGAAGAAACCCAGCAGAAGTGCCTATCTATAACAAGCAGGTAATTGCTTTACCATTCTGGTGACTTTCTGCTTTACTGCTGCTTGTCGCTTGGAGACGGTTTGAATTTCTCAAATACTAAACTGATGAAATGCAATGAAGTGGTCCGGAGCGTTAAACGGCAAGTTAATCTTTATGTGCTAACCTTGCTGCTCAGAATGGGTCAATTAAAATGGACATCAAATGATCAATTCGCACCAGCCTCATCAAGTTAATCAATAATGTTAAATTATTTGCTTTTTTAATAAAATTTAAGTGGTCTTACAAAAACATGGCAGGTATCCAAGACCCCTAAAGAACAGTCCAAGACCATGCTCATCACATTACTTGTCTTTTCACTAAACTGCAATCAATGGGATTCACTTTTACTCAGGATGTCATCCCATTTTAATTTAACTGATGCACTCCAGCTTTTACAGAAACATTAAGAACAATCAATACGACTACAGGCCATCGCGCTGGCTTGAGAAGGAGAGAGCAGGCCCTGGGCGGAGCGTGCTGGTTCCTGTCCCGGTCCGCCAGTGCCGCAGGCTCACCTGCGCGTTGACGTTGGCACCGAACTCCAGAAGGCACTGCACCACGTCCTCCAGGCCCCATCCCGCGGCCAGGTGCAGGGGGGTCTGCCCGTCCCGGGCCTCCTCTTCGCCCTCGCCGTTGGTGCCCGGCCGGCGGGGGCTGTTCACGTCACATCCGCTGGGAGCGACAGCAGGACGAGAGTGAGCCCGGCTGGCAAGCTCAGGATCTGGCCTGAGCAACCGTGGAAGAGCTCACACAGGGTTTAGCGATTTGTTCCTGTGCCCACTTGCAGCCCACTAAGCACTGGAGGCCAGTCCAACTAAAACCACACTAACTGTTCAGGATTTCACTTTGACTTATCTACTTGACTGGCCAGAACACGCACAGGGGCTAATCTAGTTAACCCTGTGGAATGAATGAAGCCTGGAGTGTGTAGATCGCAGATAGAATAATTCCATATCAATAAAATAAATGTTCATCACTGATGCACAATTTGCAATAGTTTGTAAATGACCTGTTGTGGGATTTTCTCACATTTCTCTCTAATAAATCTGGATAAACACGTGCCAGCTAGATAAGCAGTTGGTTTCTGAGTACTAGAAACACCACGCCAGTTCATCAAACCAAATATACAACGGAGCTCAAACCTGGTGACCAGGGCATCCACATCAAACCTCTTCCATCCTAATCTCACAAGCAAACTACTGTAATACGAGCAGCATAAGGACACATACTGATCTGCAGGATCAGTCTGGATCAGATCAGTTCTCTGTTGTAATCCTTAGGAAGGAAAGCCAAGTGTGATCCCCGGACCTGAATCAATCTAGTGCCAAGCAGTGGCTTAGTCAATATTCACTAAAAAAAACCCCGAAGAGACTAGAACCTCAGTAGCTCAGCTGCACATCTGCGGCTACACAATCTACAGGTCCTAAAGAGGACCTGAATCCATCGCTGCTGGATTCACCTGAGGTGTTGCCCCAGTGTAAGTGGGGCCTATTGCTTCCTTTCTGTGTTTCTCCTCGTTTTTCACTGGTCTTGACATTTCGACATCCCAAAACACTTAACCACGTGTGCACACTCAGCTCTCAAAAATGAGGTGATCTAATGATTATGCAGCAGTCCAAGTCACTTGAGTGTATCAGTCATCCATCAGTCAAAATAATGCCTAAAATATTTAGTCATTTTCCAAAACCCACACCTTTAATTTTCCTAGAATCACACAGACAGGTTTCTTTTGATGCTCAATGGTGACGCACAGCTCAATGCTCTTGTACGAATCCCACATCCCACACTGCTTTCACCACCAGCCTGCAGTCGCCTGGGAGGTGGCTGTTTCATGAGGAGCTAAGAGACCCCAGGCTGATTAATTCCATCTCTGTTCACAACAGCACTAGACCCACAGCCAGGTCAGAAGGATGAATTAAAATCGACTTCACGAGGCTCAGCCAGCACAGCCTGGGGCAGCGCGGGTCTCGGGCTGACCTGCGGATCAGGAAGCAGGCGACGCCCTCGGTGTTCTCGTCCACAGCCCTGTGCAGGAGGGTCTGCTGACAGCCGCCCGGCCCAGGGCTCCAGCAGGTGGCGTCACAGCCATGCCTCACCTGGACAGCGGCAAACAGAGAGGACAGAAACACTGTGGAACTGTCCTGCGTCACAGAAAAACCCCAAACTGCTCTTCTGTTATCCGATGTCACAAACGGGTCATTCTCATTCATTTACGGACACACTTTGAAGTTTCTGTAAATCGGAAGCATTTGACTAGACTAACAGAACTTGCTCTTGCAACACGTCAGGACTAAGAAAGAGAAGCAGGCTGCTTCTTCCAGCTGCTTGAAAAGCCTCAGAGGCTCGGGGGCTGTGTGACGATGGACATGAGTGTGCAGTGCCCTGTCTTACCAAGGTCGAGGCGATGTCCTCCAAGCCGCTCTCCAAGGCCAGCCACAGTGGCGGATTCCCCTTCTCATCCATCACAGACATGTCTGCCCCCCTTGTGCAGATGGCATCCACCACTAGGGGGAGCTGGTTCCTGATAGCCAGCTGCAGAGCAGTCTCGCCATCCCGCGCCCTGGCAGTACACACATCATCATGCTCCATCACCTACGCGCTGCACTAACCGGACTAACAACCACACGTTCTGACCAGCTGATGCTAAAAACAACTTGCACAGCTTCACAGAAAAACACCCTAGGATTTCAATCCAGACTGCTGTTTCGGATGACTTCATATGAAGAGACTCAAAAATGAAAACCAGCACTATCACTCTATTTATTCTGCCTTAAAATATTACAGATTAGAAACAAGAACTATAAATCAATGGGCTTCACTTCCTGTAAATAACAGACTTGTATTTGGCATGTCACAAGAATTCATTTTCTATTTAGTTTTTGTTTTTCCCCGTATATGAATAAATATCAACACAGCACTAATGCACCAATGAACATATTGCTCCCTGTGCAACTCCACATAGATCGAACAGTCCACAGAATCAAAGTTATAAACATAACTAATATGCTCCACGTTGCCCTTTCAGATATTTTCATTTGCCATCAAATATTTAACTGATTTTGCAGAGAATTCCCTGGTGGCATATGTCTGGCTGATGTGCAAGAGTGTGAGCAAAAACAGTGGGCGCACCCCTCTCTCTCACGCTCTCCATACCTGACATTGATGTCCGCCTGGTGCTCCAGGAGAAAGAGGGCGCTCTTGCTGTCCTGCCTCTGGATGGCCATGTGCAGCAGAGTCTGTCCGTTTGACATGGTGTCATTGATAGCGGCTCCAGAGCCTAGCAGCTGGGCAGCTATCGTGTGCATGCCTTAGAGCGAGACAAAAACAACACACGCTTAACTAAAAAAGCTCTTCAACTGATGAAGAAGCCTACTCCAAGCACAGCTGAAGCTCTATGATCCAGATGTAGTGACTGGCCGAGTGCTTTCAAGGTAGAATTGGGAATCGACAGTCACACCATTGCAACTTCATGCGTGCAGTAAATTCAGTGTGGTGCATGTCTCTCTTCCAGGCAGAGGGGAACTTCATATATTTGGGTCCGTCTGCAACGCGTCACAGGATGCAAGTCTCAATGGGAGGGCTCTCAGAGGAGCCTGTGCGCAGCTCCTCCTTTCTCCCATGTGGGTACATCATCCAAGATGTAAAGACGCACTTGGCAATCTCAGATTCAGAGGGTGATAAAAAAACTAGAATGGAACTGTTTTCCAATCTTCACACCAAAAATCAAGAAAACCGTGCAGTTTTCTAAGCTTGCTCTGTTGATGTAGAATTGTAAGAATTTTGTTGAAGAATTTGACTAACCCCCTGAAGTTGATAGACATATCCAAATCCATAGCATTCTTGGATAAAAATGTCTTAAATTCCTGATAAGCGACAGATTACTGTGATGGGCATCCTTGCAGAGTGAAGCGGGAGTCAGTTTTACACAGTGCGATGCCAGGCCTACCTGTCCACAGAGCAAGGCCCAGGACAGTCTGACCCATGGAATCCTTCAGGCTGAAGTCTGGGATGATCTGTAGGTTATTGGTGGCATGAAGTGCATTGGCTGTTAAAATACAAAACACTGGACATTAGAAAATGTCAAAGATACATTTATACAAAGCTATACTGAAAACTACTGCACGTTCAATATCTACATCACGGGAACACTAGGCCTCCAGTCATCCCAATTATTTGCGTTTTGAAAAACATTCAATATTTAATAAGTAGAAAATGCTGAGGATTATCACAGACTGATACGGAAGCTCAAATTGGACAATGAACACTTACCTGAGCTTATTTCAATTTTCAGCACAATGATTATAATTTTTATTAACAGTCCAGGACACATCAATAGGTTGCCATATATTTTCTATCTTCACTGTACTTGTAGACATCACCCAGTTTATTATAAAATTATTTTCGTTCAGCTATAAAATGAATTAGCTCCTCCAGAGAAACAGGGAGTCGCCCCTGTCATTTATCCTTATCATTTTATTGCATGTCAATTTGGATCAAACTGTAATGGTTCAGATTCCAAAACTGACAGATCAACGTCGTACGACCATTCCAGACTGTGTGTGCAAGTGGTTTTAGAAAAGATTCTAATTTCTTGTATGTCAAACATCCACAAAATAATCTGCTGACAGATCAGATCCGATGAACAAAGGCTATTTATTCACACTTCTCCATTATAATTATAAGTAAGGAATTCCTTGTTCATTGAAGTTAAACAAATGTCTACACTGAAGTTGTGGAGAACAGGTTTTGTTCCTGACGCAGGAAAAATGTGAAGATATATTCTTTGGGGAAGGTTTTCGTTAGAGGGCTCCAGCTCTGACCTTTCTGCTCTAGGATGACGGTCACGACGTCAGGATGGTTGTAGGCTATGGCCATGTGCAGGGGGCTCTGCAGGGACACCCCCTGGCCCTGCGGCCCCTCTGGCAGCGCCCTCTCGGTCTGCAGGTTGGGGTTGGCTCCCTGCTGCAGCAGCTCTGCCGTCAGGTTGGCCAGGCCGTTCCGACAGGCGGTGTGAAGAGGCGTCTCGCCCTGAGAGACAGGCACGGAGAGCACGATCAGGCTAGCACACCAGGATCCGTACAAACACCTCTCTTATTAGTGATGGCAACGCTCGGCCTGAGCACTCTGTTCCCATCGTTAAAGCTTCTTACATTTTCCTGTAAATATTTGCCTTTCCTTTCATACTCATTTTCCATTACAATAAGAAATTGCGTTCAAAGAGGTTATTTTACTTCTTAATACTAAGTGCGCTCCTAGTTAAAATAAACGAGGGGCAATGAAAGCAATAAAACAGTCTCCACACGCTAGTGTTTATGTATATATATGGTGATCCCATGCTAGTATCACTGAGATCCATAATATTTAAAGTCTGAGCACTCTGTTCCCATCATTAAAGCTTCTTACTTTCTTTACTAAATATTTGCCTCTCTTGTCTTAGCTTGCTTTAATTCAAGTGCATTCTGTCACATACCTAGTCTCTGTTCGGTCACAATTAAACAAGAAAAGCTGTAAAATCTACATTTGGACCTCTAGTTTGTTTGAGAGGTTTACCAGAGAGGTACAACAGTTCGGATCAATGGCAATAGGGTGCCTCTAACCAGGCTACTTAATTTGTGAAGCTCCACTTCTGTAATCCAGATCCTTGAATGTGCAGTGGCTCTTGTCTCCCCACTCGGAATCGGAGACAGGCCCGTGAGAACTGCAGCCAGCAGCTCATGCACATACCCATTTGTTGGTGTGGTTGACCTTTGCCCCATGCGTGGCGAGGAAGAGGGCCGCAGCTTCATTGCCAGCTCCAGCGGCTCTCTGCAGAAGACAGTTCCCTGAGGAGAAGCAGTCAGTAGTTTCACTGACAATCCCTGAAGCTACAGGACTCTCGGAACCGGCAGCGGAACAAAGGCTCACACACGGGCCGACACGTGACACAAGCCCTTTCCAACAAAAGATCACACCAGGCGTCTCATTCCATTTAGTTCTTTCAGGAAACGTGGGCTTGTCTCTTAGGGTCTATTAGTGATTCAAAGTAATTTACCTTTCACTAAAAGAGTGGACAATTCCGGAAAACAAACAGGACATAATGAGTAACCCAAAATAAACACTGCCCCCAAAATTTAAACTTACCAAAAAACTGAACTAAGCCCAATTTAGAACATAAGAAACAAATACAAACTAGTGTCGCCTTTCAAGCTCATTTCACTGTTAGCAGCTCTTTCTTGAAAGCCAGGTTATCGGCTTTGACAACATGGCAGAACTCCCACAATTCCCTGTACAAATCAAGAGTACGCAAAGCAAAAAAAAACAGACTAATTCAAAGCTCACACCCCCCACAGCCCACATTTCGGGCTCCGCCAGACGGACAGGCCGTCTGGTCAGTACCTGCAGCAGAGTCCGGCGCATTCGGGTCGCTGCCGCGCTGGATGAGGCGAGCGGCGAAGCTGTTCTCGTCGAAGGAGGTGCCGTTGACCACGGGGGCGCTGTCCTCGAAGGGGTTGACGGACTGGTCCGAGGAGACGGTGATGTACTGCAGGGCCAGCCACAGAGCTGTGCTGCCCTCGTGGTCCTTCAGCTCCAGATCCAGCCTGCAGAGCAAAAGCCACACCTGCATCACGCTCTGCACCTGGAGACGCACAAAATCCCCACCGTGTCCCGCAAGCAAGCTTTAACCCACAACGCCCTTTAGAACGAAGCTCTGCCCACACTTTATTACCTAAACTGTTCGTTTAGAAAGACTATCTGTATAACAGCCCTAATCTGTTCATAGCACTGGGTAGAGTTCTGGACCCACAACAGGAAGCTATAGGTTCTGATCCCAGGTGAGACCCAATAGTATAAATGGATGCAAATACAAGGCAAATTGGATAAGAGCATCAATAATTAAACTGCAGATTGAGATTCTTTAAGCACTATGAAAGACGGAGCTAGCCAGAAACTGTAAAAAGGCCGAGGTGTGACAGCTGCCTTGAAAATGATTGGGTTGTACAGGAAGGATTTTAAAAAATCAGAATACCAGAAATGTCACTGAGCGAGTCATCAAGTCTACATTGTTAAAAACACAGGGCCATGATATAATGGGAAGCAACGGATGCTTTCTTCTGTACTCACTGTTTGCACTGCAGGAGCTGGTTGAAAACGGGTTCATTTCCAGACACAACAGCTTCATGCAAAGGGGTTCTGGGGAAAAAGCACACGCAGCACTTTAGAGCAGACACAATACAATCTTTCACCACTAATCCAGCCTTGTGATGATCCAGCCACTGTGCCTGCAAGAGAATCAACTACACAGGTGACTACTCACACTTCCAAGTGAGGTTTAAGATTTACTTCCTCTTCTCAATCATTAATCATTTGTGCATTGGAATTTTTAATAAACAAATGGTGGCAAGGCGGAAAAGTGGCTAGCCCTGCTTGCTGCCTCACAGCACTGGGACCCTGGTTTCATCCCCTAGGGTGCTATCTGCATGGGGTTTGTATGCTCTCCCCATGTTCACACATGACTTGTCCAGGTGTTCGGTTTCCTCCCACAGTCGAAAGCCATACTGTGGGTTAACTGGTATCTGGGAAAATTAGGTGCGAGAGTCAGTGTCCCTGTCTGCCCTGTGATGGACTGGCGTCCTGTCCAGGGTGTACCCTGCTTTCTGCCTGTTGTTCCCTGCCAGGATAGGCTCCATCTCCCCCGTGACCCTGAACTGGATGAAGAGGTTAGAAGATGGATGGGTCCCTTTAAATATTATGCTTAACAGGCACAAAGCTAATTAAAGTAACTGGCAAAAAGACTGATGGAGCTTTTGTGGCAGTTTTTCACTACTTGCCTGCCTTTGCTGTTCTGCATGTTGGGGTTGGCACCAGCCTTCAGCAGGGCTTCTGCGATGCGCGCCATCCCTGCCATCACCTCCCCGCAGTGTTTCTTTGGGCTGAAGGAGCACACCAGGTGGAGCGGAGTCTCGACGGCCCCCACCGTAGCAGCGCTGACCTGGGCAGAGTGACGGATGAGGAAGGTGGAAGCGAATTCATCCCCTGAAACCAGCCGGAGAAACACAGCTTAGACGAGTCTTGAGTCAATCACGCTGGATGCACGCAATTTAAATTGGAAGAGAAAAAAAAATAGTCGAGCCTTTGTGACATTTCTTTTTTGCTGCTGCACCAGCTACACAAGACATGAAGCCAAAACCACTGTTTCCTTTTGTATCCAGATGAATTCTACAGCAAGGTAAAGGAAGATCAAATTGTCTTGCAGAAATCCCTGAAACTGGATGAAAACAACGCAATGAAAAAAGACGAGGATCTGCACTGGCGGCAATAAATAACAGGAATAGCAAGCCCCAGACAAATCTGCAAGCCTGGTTTTCAAGAGAGAAAAGTCCACGGCTTTGTTCTCTTTATGGGACTCACTGGAGGCATTTTTAGTGAGCTCTCTATATATCTGCAAGCATAGCAGATTTTTTCATGACAGGCTGCCCTTCCGACATTTTTTTAAACTCAAAACTGCTGCATTTCCCTTCTCAGCAGAAGCCTAGAATGTTTCAAATCAATTATTAACCGCTAACATTAAGTTTTAAAATCCCGTGGGATTCTGACCGTCTTGTCTGTATGGTGCTCTGTTACATGACAGGCGGAGGGCGGCGGAAATCAACGCAGGAACACAAGGCAGAAATGTGCTGCCGGTGCCGCTGGCGAAGTCAAGGGGGGAGTCCCAGTCTCACAGGCAGCACCTATCTGAGCAAGGGGCTGCGCCTGAGACCCCTGTCCCACCTCTCTGGATGGCCTTGTGAAGGAGGCTCCAGCCGCTCTGATCCACCATGTCCACATCGGCCTTGTTGTTGACCAGGGTGGTGGCGATGCTCTCCAGCCTCCGAGACAGAGCCAGGTCCAGAGCCAGGTCTCCATTGTTGTCCAGTTCATTCAATTTGCCAGGCAACTGAGAGAGAAGGAGGAAACCATCCTAACTAGCAGGTGGGCCAGCCTGGAACCTGCTGGGGTATCCCTGAGCACCACGCTCTCCTCTGAAGTGATACCCAGGGAATTACTATGTTATTGCATGGTTACTAAAATGCTTTTCTGCATGAACCCAAACGGGCTGCTTCCTATCACATTCCTCCCTCACACAGCTCACAGGTCTGTCCATGGTTTGGTGGCGTGCTGGTATAGAACAGAATAATGATATTTGACGACGGAAGGTTGCCATCTCATCACATTCACTTTCACACCCTCATGGGATCCTCGATCTACATCTAACTTCAGTACAATACAGAGTGACGGCTACAGCTAAGACTCAGACGCCAGTCACCGACTGAAGGTCAACAGCAGAGTGTAGTAATTTTGGGTAATCATTACACACCAAGCTGCTCTGCTTATTAAAACCCACCATAAGCAGAAATGGCACAACTTACTTGAATATAACTGAACTTCCTAAAAAAGAACTTTGAACAGTAAAAAAAATTCTAGAACGTAAAACAGGAAAATCCAGGTAGGAGGTAGCTTACGCAAACATATGTCAGTATGCTCACCACACATCAGCTGTCAGCAGGGAGGAGAGCAGAGCAATGAAGTCAGTTCATAGATGGGATTATTAGGAGGCCATGATTTGTAAAGGCCAGGACACCAGGGTAACACTGTGAATAGGATATTCCTTGTCTGGTCCTATAGCACTTACAGTCACATGATTGCATCAGACCTGCTACCGTCTTGGACACACCCTCAAGACAATACCTGGGAATCCATCTCTATGAGGTAGAGGAAGACCACGTCCTCCCGTTCCACTTTAATGGCTTTGTGCAAGGGGTACTCGGTTTTGGATTTAATCATCTTGTATAGCAGCTGAGCGCTCATGGTGCTGAAATCCTCCTTCCTCAGGTCATCCTGTGAGCGACCAACAGTGAAGTTACACAAGAGCCCCAGAAGACATGCAACACACAAGCAGTGCACACAGAATGAGCAACCAGCCCGAAACGTCTCTCTCCTCCACAAAGCCCTACAGCAGAATGCCAAGTTCCCTTGGATAGCTGTAGTTCAGCTGATGTAGAGACTTAACAGAGGTTCTTCACAGCAGCAGTCCTCAAGAGCTCCAGGCACTTCTGATTTTAATACCATCTGAGGTCCAAATCTCTCTTTATGTGAACCAACTTTACATATTTTTCACATGATTCTAGCTGTGGATCATTTCGAGACATCTTCCAAAACACTCCACTGTATAATGTTCCTACGGTCGACATTACATGCTTTTGGAGTAGAATGCTGGAGGTTCCCACATGCACAGAATAAAGTCAGAATGTGCTTTACCCAGTGACTGGCGATGATCTCCGCGCAGTAGTTCATTAGCGTGCTGGCACTGAGCTCCTCCGCTGTTTGATAAAACCGAATACAGTTCCTCACATTGACCGAAGACATTATCCCTTTCTCACACCTGCCAAGAAGAATTGCTACATTACAGACTGCGTGAGAACAGATACCAAAATGTCTGATCCTGGGATAAAGAAGTTATCGTCATCCTGATGACTCACAAGATACTTTCTTTCGAAGTATGATATCATACAAATGATACAAAGGGCCAGTGAAATTTCCTTCTGTAAAGACCAAAACTGGAGGGTTTCTTTAAATTAAGCGTACTGACCTTACCTTGCAATGAGAACACTGCAATTAAATGTGGGTGAAGGATTGGGGAGTCTGGAACAAGCAACCCAGCCATACCATTAAAGACGATACCCTGGTTTCTCTCAAGAAACAGATGGGACTATCGGATTAATGAGCTACTAGCAAAAAAAGGGCTAGTTGTATGTTCTAACTGTGATCACGTGTTTTCTCTGGGTGCCCCAGTTTCCTCCCACAGTCCAAAGACAACTGGAAGGTTAATTGGCTCCTGGAAAAACTGGCCCGGATGCGAGTGCTTGTGTCTGCCATGCGATGGCCTATGCTTTCCAGAACAGGCTCTGGCTCCCCCGTGCCTCAGAATTGGAGGACGTGGGTAGAAGGTAGATAGATGTTTGGGTGAGCCGAATGGCCTCTTTTTGACCTTAAACTTTATTACATTCTTAGATCATGTCTTAGGACACAGCCTTGTCAGCCTGGCTCCCTGTTATGCCAAGGTAGAGATATTAGCTGGGAATCAGTCTGGAGCTGCCAGCTGGTACAGAGGTGAGGTGGGATTTATCTCAGGGTGTTGGGCTGCCACACAGCATGACCAAGCAAAGTGAAAGGAGAGCACCACCACGACTTCCTCACAGGCCACCTTTCGCGCAGGAGCTGCAGCTGGAAGCGATTGGCCAGCTTCATGAGATCCGTCAGGAAGACATCATCCTCCTTCAGCTCCAGCTCGTCTGTGTAGGCCCAGCGCAGCATTGCCATGGCAACCTCCGGCTTGGCATCTGGTGCCACACAGAAGCAGGGAGGAGGACGGCAGAAGCCGGGGAGTGGAGGGAGAGCAATACATTAAGTGAATAATGATTTTAAAAAGTTTCTGAGTCTGGCACAGAAACATTTCTAAACATGTTAAAGCACAGGGATGCGATTCAGTGAACTGTAGGGCAGAGTGTTTAAAAAAATGAAGACTTGTCACTCTGGGACAGTTTATAATGTACATAATGAGAATGGGGGAATCAAAATCATATTTTCCAAACATGAACGCCTTCAACTGCACAGCAGGAGAAATGCGATGCTCAAAAAAGCTACGAAGTGTAATAATAATATAATAATAATAAACTTGATTTTATATAGCGCCTTTAAAGGTGGCTTCTCAAAGCGCTTTACAGGATGACAGGTTGAATTTAAAGGTTTCAAAGATTTCCAACATGACTCTCCTAAGGCATTGGTGTCTGAACAGCTCATGAGTGTAATTACAGGGTACGGCTTGCTCTGTGATGCTCACTGGTCCCTAGCCTGCTCTGTAGACTTGAAAGACACTGACTCACCAGACAAGTCCAGTTCTGTAGTGGTGGCCAGGTTGGCCAGACTCCAGGTTTCGCTCCGGGCGGCCAGTACAAACTTGTGTGCTCTGTATTCCTTCTCGCCAACCCTGACTTTGAGATCACTGAAAGCGAACAGAAACAAAACAAAACAGAACACAGGAGTAAGACCCACATCACTCCAGAAGGGAAAGGTCAAAGGTTTCAGTTCCTGTACCAGTGGCTTCAATATTCGTGAGCAACACAAAACAGCCCTTTCATTGCATGCGAACAGATACTGTTTTTTTGTTATTGTAATGACACACCGAGACCCAGGAAGCAACTCTGCGGTGTGGCCCTCCTTCCCCCTACCTGTACTGCTCCTGCTGGTACAGCTCGGCCACGATGGCCAGCAGGCGGCCGATGAAGGTGGCGCTGGCGCTCTCCTGGTTGGCCTGGGCCGCCAGCACGGCGCACCGCTTCTCCGACTCGGCCAGCCTCTGCTGCATCTTCACGTACTCCTGCCGCAGCAGGGCCAGGTGCTTCTGCAGCTTGGCCACCTCCTCTGAAGCTCGGCAGGGGCAAAAAGCACCAGTGAGACACCCACTCTCGGCTGAGCAATTCTCCCCACACACTCACACCAGGGCCAGTTTTTCCAGAAGCCAATTAACCTACCAGTATGTCGTGTGACTGTGGGAGGGAAACCAGAGCTCCTGGAGCAAACCCATGCGAACACAGGAAGAACATACAAACTCCACACAGATAGTATCTCAGGACCTGAGCGCAGGGCCCCAGCATGGTGATTCAGCAATGCTTACCACTGTACCACACTCTTGTCCGAGTAATTAGATGATTCAGTTCGGTTTAAACAGTTGTTTACAAGTCATTAAATAAGCTACTGTAATATGCTGATTTCAGACCAGGACCTAGGTGTGAAAACAAATAGCTATCTGAACACCAATGTAGAGAACACCAGCTACAGGAAGCCACCTACCACCTCAAGTAACTGCAGCATAGCTCCTGCCTGCCAGCTGTGTATAATGTTATTTGCCCTGTTATCATTTTCCAGTCTACTTCTTAGCTATTCTTTGTAGTTGCTTCCACAAGTGGTCTTAATGCCTGGTGTGTAAATGTTTCCTGAACTATTAAT
The DNA here is from genome assembly GCF_059453375.1 of Lepisosteus platostomus. NCBI lineage: Eukaryota > Metazoa > Chordata > Actinopteri > Semionotiformes > Lepisosteidae > Lepisosteus > Lepisosteus platostomus. The sequence goes on from NC_142632.1 coordinate 15,496,287, forward strand.
TAGTGTATCTGACTCATCTTTATTTGGAACCTCCTCGTTCATGAGTCTCTTTGCCCTGGGCAGTAGTGGAGTTAAGAGACTCTGTGTGTGAACAGTGCATGCTGTATCTGGGTCTTATGATTCGATATTCTGCTTCCTTCCTTGGTTTCCCCACATCCTTGTTTTTTAACTCCAAATTAATATCCTCCTTATTCTAGTTTCCAATTCAGCTATCACTTCATAAAGCTCTGTGTCAATTTAACAAATGACCCCTACATACATATATGTATCGTTAATCTAGAATATAATGAGAAATAGAAAAGAAAAAAAGATAGGATTTATTTTCTCTATCCACAAAACAGTGAACTTTCACTTCAGGATATGACATCTGACAAATCAGCCAGCAGAGTTTGACATTTCCTGTTGTTCGACAGGAAAGGAATCTGACAGCACAGAGTTTAGAACATTCTTTGACAAAAGGAGTGATCCAACAGAGATCAACCACCACTAGGAGTTTTAGGGAGACCAAAAAAAAGGTACCATAAGTGTCAGGGCAAAGCTAGACAAGGCTGAAACTGATTTTTCCCATTTCTCCTTCTCAAGTCCGTCTTAAGTTTCAGTTTCCTCACAATGCTGAACTGGCAGTTTCCCAAGGCAGCGCTACATACTCTCTGCAGATTTCTACAGGCTGTACGCTCACATCAGGAGGGAACTGGAAACTGGGCTCCCTGCTCAGCCAGCACAACCACAAGTACAGCGAAAAGCTCCAATGGCACAGACAAAACCTGCACTGGCCAACTACAAGGCATGAACCCAGACATCCACACTTTTCAGATCCTAGCGTATGATTGCACAATTTGAAAGCCAAAATGTCTCTTTTATGAAAAAGCAGAAGTTGCAGAACCCAGCAGATACTGACATTCCACAATACTCTCAGTCTTTTAACCTGAAATGGAATGATCTGGGTCACAATAAGGCAGCATTTGAACACCAAATAAACCACAAATGACAAAGGGTCGTTCTGTCTGTTATGGTCTTCTTTCTCTAATCCCACAGGCAGCACTAGTTGTACTGGGAACAAATCCCTCATTGTTGAAACCCTATGACGAGACCTATTTAGAATAGCCAATCAAGCCTGTCCTACAAAGGCAGGCAACTACAGCACCTGGCAAAAGCTCACACTAAGGGAGAACATGCAAACGGCACACAGACAGGCATCCCAAGCCACACTCTAAATAAATACTTCAACTTTTTGAGACGGCAGTGCGAACTGGCTTACTGGACATTACCCTTCCACCCTGTTTTAAGTTCTTTTCTTGTTCAGGCTATTGTAATACAGCCCAGACCAGTAGTGCCTCCACAAACTGCAACAGCAGCATATTAGGCATCCTAAGGCTGTTAATCAAACCACTGTTCTTTACGCATAACGTGAAGAAAATTCTGAGATGCATCACCAAAAAAACAGGACACCCCATTCCAGAACGGAGTGCAAACATCAGACAGCTACATAAGATACTTTCTGCGAGGCTCTGTGATGCAGCGTAGCTCAAAGGCAGCCAGATGTCAGCAATGACAACTGAGGATCACAACACAACAAGCACAAAGAAAGAAGACCGCCTTTTGTTTAACAGAGATCTGAAAGAAGACATTCACATAATTAAGCACAGCATGAACTAGAGTTGCCACTAGGCCATATGATTCTAGGACATTCTAAAACAGGGCAGAAGAGAAAAGGCATCTCTAAAATGGAATTAGTATTCAAAACGCCCTCTGAAAATAAAATTCACTCTTGTCCAACAAGGGAGTTGCATTCCTTTATAGTGACATGATAAGAAAAGACTCACTGGAGAAACTGAACACCTCATGTTATTAAAAGGGACATGTGAATATTGCCTTGTTGTTAACCTTTGCCTTTATTCCTATAATATTACAAACAAATGAGTTTTGATAATAATAGGAATATACAGTAGAACAATGGAATGGAAATACATATACCTCAATTCAAACACAAACAGTCCTGAACAGGTAAAATTCTAAAATCTTTCCTTTGAACGGTGAAAGCTGAGGACACACATGCCTCCCTGCAAAATAACCAGAATCTTTGCTTTTGTCCGCTGTCATAACCATACACACGTATTCTTCTCCACATAGCTGCTTTCAGCTGCCTTGAGAATGGACCAAAGAAAAGTGCAAAAACGGTCAAAAAGAGCATCTGCAACTTCACTGAATTCCCCGTGGCACCCGAGTACACAGGACTGGGAGAGGATGGTGCTTGCTGGGGCAGCAGCGCTGTAGATATACTTCTAGCTTTAATTATGGTTTATTGTCATATGCACAAGTGCAATAAAAAATGTTTATTTGCATGTATATGCGTCTATACAAAGACATCAAGCAAACACCAAAAACAAAAACACAGAACAGCGGTGGCAGCAACAACAACAATTTAAAATAAAATACATCTTGGAGAAAAAAGACATCAGTGTGAGCCAGTGGTGGGGGTGGAGTTCAATAGTCTGACAGCTTGAGGGAAGAGTCTAGACGTTCCTGCCTTTATGCTCGAAATAAAGGGATATAGATTCTTTACTACCTATACGCGTCATAAATGATACTTTTGATGGACTGCTTATAACTAGGCGTGGTTCCATTCTTTTGCATTTGCATTTTTGACATTTGACAGATTTGGGTTCCCATTGGTTTCGTCATGCGTAATCAAAGCCATGATGGACAGACCCGTGCTGGGGAAGGGTTTTCTGTACTTGTCAGGCATCCATCCCAATAGCTCACAAACTACTGCCACCCTACCACATCCCAGCAAGCTCTGGAATTATGAGGCCAGCTGGGCACCTTTGCAGGCCAATTGGTAAGGCCATCCCACTGTAGAGCAGAAAACTTCTTGAAATGCACACTCTGCTTCAGATCACTAAAACATCATATTCCCATAACTGTACCAGGGCCTTTCATAAATAGCACAAGAGAAACTACAGCACAGTAACTCGTGACCTCTCCGAAGCTAAGCTACCTCACCAGTTTCTCTTTCACAGTAGCAGAACAATACCATCAGCTTACTCTGCAGCCTGCTTCAGTCTTCAGTTTGCAAGTGCTAACCTGATTGATGGTGGACGAATCACTCTCAAGGCAAGGGTCTTTCCTGTCAGGAAGTGGTTCTCCAAAAGGACCACAGAAATGATATCAGACAGAGGCAACAGCATATCCCATAGTGCAGAGGCAGGGTTTTTTTTTTTTAAAAAAAAAACATTTTTAATTTAAAAGAACAGTTGCTTTACTGCTTTTCTACTTCAGGCGGCACATTTACTGCAAATGCGCAGCACTCCTGTTGCAGTAATTAAGAGCAGCCCAGGCTGATATTTACAACTCTGTATCAGCTACAGTGCTAGAAAAATAAATAACGTCACACCCGCAGTTGTTACAGATCGGAACTTGACACCGGTAACGCGAGGCCAAGACGCATTTTCTAAGCCCCGATCTGGAAAATAATGAACGGAATAGTAAATGGTGTCCGCACACATGTAAAAATCCAGGTCTTCCCTTGAAGGGAGAAACCGGGGTGTTTTAACAGACGGCAAAGCAAGATCCGTTCTCTTCTGTCAGCCATTAAAATCAGGGCTTAACTTTTGCCTTCCAGGATTTTTGTTTTTAATAAAACGATATGCCCTTGATATGAAATGCCTAATGTTTTGCCCTCGAAGACCAGTGTCTTCAAAGAAAGAGTAATATGCGGTTTGACGAAAGTGCCCTTAACACCATAGTGCTTATAAACTATATTCCGTTTATCACCTCTGTTAAAACACCCCGAGTAACACATACTGTTTTAACAGGTGGGGGGCGTCTTGAAGTTTTGTAATCGACCTCCAGTATATCGAAGCCACATTGTCCAGATTTATCAACCCAGCCACCCCAGAAAGCATCCCATTGTAAAAGCGAATGAAGACACCAGATTCAAGGTCGGTTTCTCATTGTTTCGAGGTCTTAAACTTGGGACATGGCCGAACCTAAGGTCTATGAACCAGAAAGAAAGGGGTGTGGTGGGGTGGGGGGGAACCAGTCTTATTCTCACAAAGCCTCGCCGAGGAAAAGAAAATACTACGTTTCGCGTTTCATTCATGCTTCGTCGATGCAACCGCGACGATCCAGCAAGTACACCACCCAGCCCCGCTGCACGGGAAAAAAACAAGAGCCGCAGACAACGACTTCTAGCGCAAAGAGACGACGGCCAACGCTTCCTAAAACCCGAACGCACGGCGACGTGGGGTGCCCACTCCGCTCCCGGAGCGACCCCGGGGGAGGTAATTCACAGCCAGCGAGCTCAGTAAACAGAGGCGGTGCACGGATCTTACGAGACGCACTGTACCTTCAGCCATGTTGGGTCCGGGCTGCTCGCTTTCTATCGCGAGAGGAGGAGCGGGGCAGAGCCGGGAGGAGAAAGTTTGAACAGACAGGGCGGTCCGGGGCCGGAGAGCTGTGCGCCTGCGGGCGGCATAGCGGCCTGCAGCGGCAGGATGGGGACAGTGTCTCAGCCACCGGACCTCAGCCCCGTCTCTCCTCGGGAGGGGGGTGGGGGGTTTAATACCGTGTGCCCCGCAAGGAAGGGTCCTTCAACTAAAATGCGTTGGAACTGGAGCGCCCCCTATCGCTCTGTTTGGGGGTGGCATTCACACCCTTTTCGAAATGGTTGAGTGGAAGACTCTTCCCTCGGGGGGGATGAGGCGTTTAAAAGAGAAAAAAGCCGTTTTATTTTCATAGTGATGATGAAAGAATCGTGGGTGGCCAATACAGAGATTACACGCACATCTACGTTAATTTTCAAATGCACAGTTAATTGAGCGCCACTTAAATTGGACCATGCCCATAGGCGGTTAAAAAAAAAAGATAAATCACCGCTGCCTGTGGTCCTTCTTGTTTTTTTTTTAATTACAGCTCAACCCGACCAGGACATACACTTAAGTGTTTCCAAAACCGAACTACTCTAAAAATGAGCGTGTTATTTTAAAACCACCAGGTTCTCCCCAAAACGTTACCGGAGATCCATTCTGAACAAACGGGTCATTTTAGATCCCACAGCCCTTTACAAATCCTTTCAAGAGAATAGATCCATATAAAAAATAACTTGTTGGTCTCCGAAAGCTGGAGAGGAGGAAGGGTATCCTTTTTCAGCCCAAAAAAGTCGTTATCCTCTCAAATCTCTTACGTCCATGTACCAGAGCTCACTGATGAAGACCTAGTCCAACTATTTTCATAGATTTCTCAGATGGCAGAAATTTTGTCTTCTCTTCAGCGCTGAGGCAGTTCTAGCAGCAACACCAGCAGAAAAGAGGCCGAGAATGAATCACAGCTGAGCATGTGCTTCAGTAAAGCAAACTTTTGATCAAAAGTCAAAAGAACACCTATTCAGCTTATAAATTGAACAAAAGCATATTTTGAATTGATTAACACTTTCAGCCTTTGTTAAACAGAATCAGCCTCCTCCCATTTGCAATTGCAAAGGCAATCACTATTTTCCTTATGAATTAGTTACCCTTTGCATCACATTCCTGCACGATCTAAAATTACCCGTATTTTTAAAAAACATGAGCATACATAAAATTATCTTAAAAGAAGCTGCTTTTCGATTCTTACAATTGTTGAACACGGAGGTGCCAATTTGTTAATTACATCTTCACACAGAACAGTCAAGCAGGATATACTTCATACAGGCCAAGTCAGCATTCAAAGGATAAGCTAAACCTTAATAACAGCTTCTATATTCTGCTATTCCATTAAGATGATTTTCTTAAACCTACTGTATATAATTACACCATTTGTATTAAGAATGCAAAAATGCAAGAGAACTGCTGAAAATATTTATTTTCATAAATCGATCTGCATGCAAGTGTCTTCATTGAAGCAACACGGCTTCAGACAGGTGAATTCAAAGCTCAGCCAGTTAGGAACTGAATTTATTGCAAATAAATAAAAAGTTAAATAAGTGATCAGGCTATCCTGTTGTGCAGCATTTCAAGAACATATTGCACACTACTGAATTAAAAAAAAACACAATGGTGAAGGAATCCTTTGAGGTATGAATGCATTACCAATAACTGTAGTTTACAAGAATACATAATCATATAGCATGAGAATACTAACACTTATCTGTTCTCTGCCATGATCCTTAATGCCACTGTGGTGCATGAAGAACTGTAAATGCAGGTGTAGAATGGCACAGTGGAAACTGAGAACAGGAACCCGATTAAGAGTAAAATCAGTTTTACCTAAGAATTCTCCATGATGGTTTTGACACTTTTCCTTCTTGGTATTTGTCAGAGAACTGGGCATCAATGACTACACATACCATGGCTTTATCATGCTCAGAATTAGCTTCAGCTGCCATAAAATTGTAAAAAAAAAAATCCAACAATGCTGTTTTGTCTCCCAATAATATTACAGATGTGCAAGTTGAACCATTACAGTCACAGTTTCCTAAAGATTAAGGCTAATTTGTTTTAATCAGGGCAAGAGAGTACACAAAACAATTACTGGAAAAAAATTATATTTTGGAAGAACACTACAGAAGGTGACAATTTCCATTACATGAAAAATATACATCAGTATTTTGTCTTTGTACATTAGGCAAGAAAACTGCAGTAGTCCATCAGAGCCAGAATAAAATAAAAGAAATTAAAGTGGAAAGGGGAAGTAAATGTGCACGCACATACACACTCACACACACACACCAGCATTTTGAATACCAAACCCAGAGACTGCCCACATGAAAACCTACAGTTAAAGCATGCTTTATAACCCTACCTAGAACACGACAAAAACAAGCTTGTAAAAATAATTTGCTTCCTTAACTGGATATGGGGTTTGCTGGGCCCATAATGCCCCTAATCTCACCTTAACCTTTACAATGGAACAAGTGCAAATGGTGAACCACAGAGAAAAGCAAAAAAAAAAAAAGAAAATATTGCTACACCAAGTTTTAATTGTCCAGGTACAAAGGTTTTTTTTTTTAAAAAATGTGAAAAGGTGCGTAGCAATGTCATCTTGGGCTTTCTGCATTTCCAATTCTGTGTAATGCAGAGTGTAATCACCAAGCTGTTCAACAGGAGGCACTTCTGAAAAAAAAAAGCAAAAATAGCAAAACAGGGAAAACAAAGCTCTCCTTGCACATGCAGCACCTCCGAGTGGAATCCACAGACGCACCTCAGAGCTCTTCTGATGACTTACAAGGCGGAATCCACACATTTGACTGAAAAACTGACTGGAACGCCCTTTTGCCTAAGCATGAGCACCTTCATTTTGAGTTATTAAAAAAAAAATCTAGTTAAAATGTTGGGCTTTTTTTTTGTAGCAAGGGACATCCAAAGGGAGAGGGAGCAAGAAGTGATCAATGACGATCAGCATAATTAAAGCTTTGTTTTGTCCCCTCAAAAAAGGCAATTTTAAGCTCAAAGTTATGCAGGGAAAATCTTTAGGCAGTTTCATTATTCCTTTGGAACCCATGAGTCTTTCCAATTACAGGCTCCTAAAATGAAATTCTACCATCCTCTTACAAGGCTTGCTTTTATAGTAACCTGCAACAGAACTAATGTACACAGGAGAAAGTGGGGAGGGGTACTAAAATCTTCAAGAATTTACATTTTTCATATTCTAACTACAGAAGCGCTATTTATTTGGTACTATATGTGTCACTGGATGAATATGAACAGTTTATATATTATCCGGTTCATGTTTGTGCTATGTACAGGTCTTTACAATTCTTCCTGAAGGTTGAAGCAGTTCATTAGACTTCAAAAAAATTGCGAAATCATCTTTTTAGGTTGGCACTTGCTAGGCTTTTGTCAGCATCGGAGACTGGCATTGCATTGTATTGCAGCCTACTTTTGCCAGTCAGCGTCTGCCAACTCTCAGTAAGGACAAGTCCAGCAAAAGGTGGGAGTGCAGGAGAACAGTGCCATGTTGTTTCTCAATTGGAGACCTGCAGAAGAAAAAGAAAAATACGACAAGGTATGAGAAAAAATTGCCCAGGCAGTGCAGTTAATAATCCTTCTCTACAGAGAGCAATCATTCTACAGCTGCCCCTACCCAACAGATTATCTTATGTTCTTTGAAAAAACAATACCTTGATTAAGAAATCAATCCATAACACTGAGGAATTCAGTTAAAACCAAGCTTATTCTCAGTGAATAAATGGAGTCAATGCTTTACTGTGATGTAGGCAGTACTCTGTAAAGGCTTGCTTTTAACCGAAATGGTCAGCAAAGTGAAATGTTTTATACAAGTTACACACAAGGTGTGATACAAAGTGCTCAAAATGTTAAAAAAAAAAAAAAAAACGTCAAGCTTTATTCCCAGGCCAACATACTCCACTTTAAACCACCTCTGCGTTTCAACTCATGGCAAAAGCAAATGCACTTGCAGGCGTTTCTCAAGTCAAATGTAGTACCTCTGAGAATGAAAGCAGTCTTCTGTGTGCCGGATGGTACCGGTCACTGTACTTAATAGTCCAAATGCTGCTTGCTACAAATATCACAAATTTAGATCATACATAGGCAATCAAATTAGACAAAAACTACTTACAATTCCGTACAGCGAGAGAGACCCTTTATTCAGGGCCATTGTGGTGTATATTACTCATTTTATCTGCCCTGGTATTACAAAGACCCGTATCAAAATCCACATCACTCACCCTGAAAAAAATATGAAGCTACAAGCCGCTGGATAAACGTCACTCAAAGGCAGTTTCTTGGCTTTTTCTTACACAACGGGCAACTTTCCTTTTGAATTCTCCATTTCTGTCTTCCCTCCATTCTTTCTGTAACAGAGAAAAGATTCTGTACTATAACATACAGTACCAACATTAAATATCTTTTCATTATATTCAAGCACTGGCATACAATCGTAATCTTAAGGTTTTGAGCGGCTTTACTCGTAAAGTGTTGAGATCATAACAGTTCCATGCAGAGACAATGATAAGCACAAAGTATTTTAAACAGAAGCGTGAACCAACCCCTTCACTTCAAGGAGCTGAACCAGTGCGGCACAGTGGATGGGCAACACCAGAACAAAGAATGCAATATATTGGTATGGTACAAACAAAAAGAGGATCTGAATCCTCATTCAGCCACTGTTCTCTCCGATCAGAGAGTAGTACCTGTACAAAGGTCTTTCAGAATTGGTATATTAAACATTTTTACTTCTCACAAAAAGTGATATTAAATCTTTAAGGCAAACTAATATAAAGAACTGTGAATCCAATAAAAGTTCTTGAACAGAAATTGAGTAGAGTCTTAAAAACCATAAAAATGCATTTTTATTCTTTTAAATGTTTTACTTTAAGGCATTAGTTGACACCAGTGGCTACTGTGAATGTAAATAAATCGTCTATAAAATAAAAGTTCAGTCATGGTGCATTCTTCTGATGAGTCATTTCTGCTAAAGGTTCATACTTTTGTGTATCTTTCCATCTGTCATTCTTGTAAATTATTTCTGTGTAAGTAAGAACTATTACTGTCTTGCAGTGATTAAGTGTTCTAACAATCTAATGATAATGTTAACACAAGCATCCCTTAAAAACTGTCTTTCAATAGATGAATATGAAAGACAGAACATGACCACCACTCTCAAGATTGTTAAAGGGAAGCTAGTGCACTGACCCACCCCAAAAGTAAAAATTCCCCAGTCTTACCGCTGCATCCACATTTGCAGGAGAATCTCCGTTGGGATCTGCTAACATTGAAATGACACTAATCATGATCGTCTCCACTGTGTGGATAGGAAGCCAGCGTTCTTCTGGCTTTTCATAACCATATTTATCCTCTCCAGGCTCATGCAAAATAGAAATACATACATCGCCATTCTTGTCAACTGCAAAAACAAAATCAAAACATAAAAATTCCAATAGCAGCAGGTGTCAAAGTACTGTAGTAAGGGCTGAATGTGTGCAGAGTGCAGATGAGACTTTGCAGGAACACCCCCCTCCAGAGATCAAGACTCATCACACCTTAAGGTCAGTAAAAATCATCTGTCTAATTGCCAATTAACACACACGCATAATCCCTTTTAAGGGGCCAAATTAAAAGAAAATCTACAAGGAGGAAGAATTAAACACTCAAGGCTCTCAACGTCAAAATATTTGCTTGGGTCTTGAAAAAATTGAGAACATAGAAATCATTAAACAGCCCCAAAAAATAAACTTACCATTTGGATGCCATATTTCTGTAATAAATTTCATTTTTGGAGGCCTAAGTGGATAATCTTTGGGGAATGTTAGATGGGCCTTGAACACACCGCCTTCACTGTGAACAGAAATTGAAATTAATTCTGCACTGTTCCTTCAAGAGCAGGGTTTTACATCTTCAAATATGCTCAGGCACGTTTTAGGTAAACACTCATTTGCATGTTACATGCACTAACAAGAACAAAACATCACATCTCACCACTCTTAAATGTGTAGTCCTTTTTTCTGTGCATATAAAGCTTAGTATACCAGACAGTACTTCCCTTAACTGAAACATCATGGGTTTTCATTTGAAATTGTGCTAATTAAACTACTTGCAAAAAACCTTGCTAAAAAAAGATTTCAAATTTTCGCAAGTTAGAGCTGAAACTTCAAATATTCATAATATCCCACATACAAATACATCTTCTAGTAAAAAAACAAAATTAATTTAATCAAATCGACCTTTCCATTGCAACATGCGTTAAACGCACAGTGAGATTCCTTAGTACTGATCTAGAAAATTTTAATGTAAACTAAATCTAGTCTTTAAAAACTAAAAAGTACCCGGTATGAATGCAAATGGTGCAAAAGAAAAAAAGATTTGAGATAAAAACACCCATTTTTATCTCTTTGACGAAACAAAAACTAAAAGCTATACTTACTATAGGGTATCGGGTGGGCCAATTATGAGAACCTCCCATCGGTACAGATCATTGTCATCTATTAAACCTGCTGAGAATCCTTCCACTGGATTTTTATTCAGTTCTGGAACGAAAAGGATCCATGCTTTAAAGCAGAGTCATTAAATCATTACCAGTGGCGTAAAGAAATATTAACTGTAGACACGAGGGAGAACGCCACATTGCTGAAATAAAACACACATATTTAATCATCATGGTGTAAAAAAAAAACAACACACACAAATGCTTTAATGTGCACAAAGTTAACGTGCATTGCCTGGCTGTCCCCAAGAGGGGTGCTACTCATTTAAGGTTTTCCGCAGTTAGATGATCTATATTTAATATGGGACAGCAAGTGCAAGTAGTTAGCATTGCTGGGGCCCTGGGGTGCCGTCTGTGTGGAGCCCTTATGTTCTCCCCAATTTCACATGGGTTTCCTCTGGCTGCTCCAGTCTCCTTCCACAGTCCAAAGACATGCTGGGAGGTTCATTGGCTTCTTGGAAAACTGGCCCCGGCCCCCGTTTGCGAGATTGTTTCTGTGTGTGTCCAGCCTGGGCTAGCGTACCATCCAGAGTGTACCCCTCCCTTGCACATGTTCTTTGCAGGGACAGGCTCCTGCCCCCTGTGATCCTGAAGCAGGGGAGGTGGCTTGATGAAGGTGCAATATGGAGCATTGTAGACTGCAGCCATTATTATCGGTCATTCAAAACTGTTCACCCCAGCACACTTTCAATACCATGAGAATTTCAGCATCTGTCTAGTGCTCAATGACTGTAGTGCACCTCTCTTCTGTCACACACCAGTCATTAAAGCTTTACAGACAAGCTGATTAATGACCCATATCTCAATGCTAAAATGACAAAATTTGTGCTGCTGCAGTTCAGTCGTCAATTTCAGCAAACTTCAAAAGAAATCTTGTCCTGCTGGTGAACACATTCGACATTCAACTATTCATTTTATCATTGCATGAATGACTTCCCTGTATCGGTTCTGGTAAGATTACCTCTGTACCCTCAAGTTATCTTCTGCTGAAGAGAGTTTTCATACTCCCTTTAGACTCAAGTGCTTAATTCCTGTATATCCCCTATGGCTTGAGATGAGCGCTAAAAGCAAAGCTGATTTGCATTACTTTATGCTGCTTGGTAAGAATTATGAGCTACACAATGACAACCAAAACTTCAAAGGAATATGAAGACATAAGTTCTCAAAGAAAGACAATAGGGATCTAAAACTGCTTGGTGATCAACAGCGTGATCTCGTATATTTCAAGCTTGCTCATAGGGTATGACTTCACCAGCACCACTCCCAAAAGTAATATACTAGGGGCAACAAGTTATTCATAGCACACTGACACAAACAAAATGTAACATGAAGAGGGAAGCCTGAGAGCAGTATTGCTTGATACCAAGTTCAAAGGTTAAGAGAATTAAGTAACCTGTGAAGCCATGACGGGGTTTTTTTGGTGGGGGGGGGGGGGTGTTGGGACTCGAAATATTGGTAAACATTCCAGGGGAGTAACTAGCAAAAAGGAAGAAATTGTATCATTTGAATTGAAAACGTTTTAATTACTCACCAGATCTTTGTCTAAAGTCACAGCCACAGTTCAAACGCACATGCCAGGAATTTGAGCTTCTCAGAAAACATGAGTCAGGGAACAAACAGCCTGGAGCACAGGCAGCCAGGTTTCGGAAACACTCTGAAAGCGAAGTGCTCATCTTCAGCTGTGAAAACTTGGCTAGCCCAAGTCACGAACTGAAACTCAGGAATCAACTTTCCCACCCCCTGGGATTCAAAGAAATTAAGCACTTTCTCCAAAATACCAAACAAGCCATTTTTTGTACAGCTGAACATTATCCCAGTTCTCTACTTATCTAAGAGAGTCACCTCTCATCTAAATTTGCAAAGAGAACTCCAAAGAAAGTAAAATATGAGAAATACAAATCTCAGAAATACTTTCAGAAATAAAACTGTCCCATTAGAGCTGCACACATGTAGACCATCTGATCAAACAGAGGTATTCTCAATAGGGCAGACAATACAATGAAACACTGGAAACAGCTTTTTGATTAAAACCAGGTACAATATACCTCAGTAACATATAAAGTGGGACAAACCCTTATAACTGACGTGTTATTAAAACTTCACTCAATCCCCCCTTCTCTTCCCCAGCCTACAGCAAGCTCAGCCTACCCCAGCTGCATACATCTTTTAGGATAATGCAAACAGTATATACTGCTATCTAGTGGCAACAATAATTACTGTTATGTCCTATCAGTCTGGCATGCTCTACACGTACCTTAGCATTTAAAAGAAAGTATTTTGAACATTGTGTCATCTAATAGGTCATGTATGCTGCCCTGCACTCATAACTTCAGCAATCACATTTAACTAGATGAATGCCAAATAATTAAACAAAGTAACCATTCAATTAATGTATTGCACCAAGTCCAGTAAGGTCTGTAAAGATAAGAGTAGCTGAGCCACGTTAGAATACTGTGACATGACTGATCGGATACAATCCTGTTGCTGTTGTGCATCTTCACACATTGTCTATCTGCAGCTGCTGCAGGCTCGACCACTGAAACTGCACCAGCTGGAGGAGTTGCCTCTCCTACCAGCCATCCTCCCCAAAACATTTCCACAACAATTTCAGCCCTCCTTCAGGGTGGAGATGCTTCCAGCCCAAACTGATTTTTTTTTCCCCCCACTGTACACAATTTTATTTTTATTCACCTTGACTCGCATATTTCCAGCTTTTGTATGCATCTCTTTGCACCATTTTAATGCACCACAATGCAACATTTTCGAACAGACAGATCTCTCCCGCTTAACATGTCTTTATGCAACTGGCCCCTGCATTCAATAAAACACGCCAAATGAGCTTCAGTCCTCAGATTCTACCGTGATGACGCCTCAGAGAGATGCTTGCTGGAGGAGAGAGGGGGAGGGGAGTTATGAAACCCCATAGGACAACACGTCACTAGAGAACCAAGCATCTGACTTTCAGATACAGGATTACAGCACCATAAGCCTGCGTCCCATTTCACAAACCTGACGGTCATTTATCACACTACTGCAGGGTTCATTAGGTTAAAACGAACAAAGGCTGCATAGTGAGTTACAGAGAGCAGGTGCCTTGCATTAGTTACAATCGGAGCCATCCAGCCTTGGACCGAAGCATGTTTTAGGGCCGGCTAAGGGCTCAGCTCCCAAATGCTGCATCACCGCCCCAGCCAAAGGGACAGCTGCAAACTAAAACCTGTACCATGATCGCTCTCCTCACCCAGCCGTCACAGATTATTAAAAGGCTTACCTCGTTAGCAGGCTGACCAGTGAATTAAGTGGAAAGGACCCAAGTCAGACTTGTCATCAGGACCTGTCCAACCTCCACAAGGCGTACAAACCACATGCTAAATTCCATATACTGTTTGCTAGCCAATGGCATCTTTTTTAGTATTCAAAAACAGAGAGGGACATCTGTAGCATGAACTAAGATCAGGTCTGTTGTATTTAAAACAGAGCACCTGTTGCCAGGTTACACTTTCCTGTACTACATTGTTTTTTCACCAAGCTTAAACAACAGTGGCTACCTGAAATTAGCAAGTGCGAATGGAATTGTTCATAAACATAAAAAACACTTGCGCATCAGAGGAATGTAAAAAAAATCAGGCACATGTCCCCTCCACCCAATTTGTTTCTTTTTGTTGGGCTGAGCTCTGCAATGCACCTAGATACACTGCACATGCTTACCATGAGCTAAACAAATTCAATTCAAGCTTTACTATCCTCTTTATGTTTTTCCCAGTACAATACAACAAGGAAGTAACACATTACCAACAGAGAAGATGGTACAATAGTGTTACAGGAGATAAGAGTTACTTTCCATTGTTCGAGAGAGATATAGCAGCGGGGAACATTTCAGGATTTGTTTTTACCTTTTACCTTGCTATAGACAGGGCTGTAAAATAATATAGGCTACTCAAAGCAACATTTCTTTTAAGTGTTAAGGTAAAGCATCCTAGTCCTGTGGCTCTCTCTCAAACACAAAAGAACTTCAATGACTTAAAAACAAAACATAAAATCTGCCCTTACAAGTCTTCAACAAGTGTTGTTTCCTTGTATTGTGATATCCAGGTTGACAAGTGCCATATATGAAATGCATCAAAATACATTTTACACATACTCAGTGAAGCACGTAAAAAAAAACATCTCCTAGGTTTGTGCAAAGACTTGCCACTTTCTGCTTGAGATCTTAAATGAAATAACTCAGTTCCTTACCCCTATAGCAGTTCAAGTAAATTTATATTTAAAGGCATATGAATCTTGAAGTGCAAGAACTGAGTTGTCCTTAATCACAGAAGATAACTTACAACCACAATCACAACAAGACCAATATGTGTGCATCTAACTTCTAAAATGCTTGTATTTATGAAGCCACCTCTGTTTCAATGCGATAGTTCGACCTTGCTCCTTCACGGATTTACAGTCCTGTCTCTCAGATTTACAAGACGTCCAGGCCAGCAGAGCGAATGACATTTCAACGTGGTTTCCCACAGGGCACCTGCCAGGCTGAACAGTAGCATTAAATCCCCTAAACAATCCGAGCTCGAAACATGTCCCCGATTTCGACGTGCTACAGTGATGTTGCCATACAAAAAAAGCATACACGATCCTATATCCAACACCCACAGGTCCCAACACTGAAAACTTGAATTACAGACTCCTAGGTAAACAAATATGAATGGAAATAGTGAAAAGGAACTCATATCGTACTACATCTGGCCAGAAGTGTCCTTTTCTGGCTCCATTTCCATGTGTAATGCAAGCACTGACCAAGACATCTAGCTATAAAAGCACTCATTTAATCTACTCACTCCTAAGGCCACACAGCACAACTTCATTCATGATGTCTAAAACAAGGTTTTAGACGTAATCTACCTTAGGTGCAGTACCATCTCCACACTATGTTCAAACTAAGCTTGGCACTATGGATTTCTGGAAGCACAGCTTTGGGGTGAAAGTTCCTATGAAAAGTTAATAGTTATAACATTAATTGCAACAGTTCACCAGTGTTGATGCCAAGATAAAAAGATCTGAAAACATTGGAAAATTAGGAAACAGTGAAACAGAGTCAGGCAAAATTTACTTTTTTTTTTTTTGTTTGCGACAGTGGCACAGTGCTACCATGTCCAAGGCAATATGGGCTATGGTAATAGCACAGGTTATTTAAAGGAAATATAAAGTAATCTAAACAGGACCGAGACAGCCAAGCCATCGGGACAAGCACTATATCTGAACAAATGGCATTTAAGGACAGATACAGTGTCTAAGATCATAAATGTCACATTCACTGAGGTCTGTTGGAAACTGCAGAAGATGGCGGAGTTCTGCCCCCCTCTTTTACTGTGCCTGAGGCAGGGTAGGGGAAGCCCATACTAGCAGAACTGTTTTTTAAACTGCCCCCTAGATCTGGATATGAGAGGAGGAGGACTTCCCAAACCCTGGGTATGAAATACCAGGACGCACTGGGTCCCACTTATTCCCCTGCAATCAGTTCAAGCTTTTACCCTGGAGATGAAGAACAGGGACATGCAGCATTATAGAAGCCTGGTAAAAGGTTACTCCCAAAGGCCTTTATTGACCGAGTGACATGCTCAGCACAGCATCACCATGCAGCTATCCGTTTCAGAAAAATTAAGCCACAAGTCGGGCATCAAAGACTGATTACAATGATAGCTCATAGGCAGAGCACATTAATAGCTCAGCTTTCTTGTTCAATAGCCCCTGCAACCAAAACCCATAGCTTTTACCTGCTTAAATGGTGACAAAAGTAACTTTTATTGATTATTTTTCCTCAAACCACATTTTAGTATTACTATAATTACTATATAGGCCTACTATAATTACACTATGCATTTAGATGGGTTTTAACATTTCCAATTTGAAGGTTTAAATGTTCCTTCCCATATAGACTGTAGGAATGCAGTTCAGTTTCTATTGCTGACTTTAAATCAGAAAAAAACAAATTTCTGATCTTATCGAGCAAGAAACGCCTAACTAAACCTTCACACTGCTGCATGCCAACGTATCCTGCAGTCCAATTCAAGCAGGTAACAATGATTTCATCTCTCATTACACTGCCATAACACTTTAAAACTTACTGACAAAGGTATTTCCTAATATGGGATATATTCTGTATACTGCAGTTTGCTTTTAGAAATCCCCCCCACCCCCCCATCACTGTACAGATTTGAAAATGCTGAAAATCAATAACAGCAAAAGAGATGAGCTCCTGACACAAGTAGGCCACTTCATAGAGAACAGCAGAAAAGAGGCTTATTTCAAAGGCTTTACCTTTCCAAAAATCTCTGCCTTTTGATCTGATCTGCAGCTCCATAGACCCCCCCCACCCCACCCCACTTCGGCTCCCAGAGGTACACTGGGAGGAATATTTTTCCAGGAGTCACTGCGGAGATCCGGCATGCAGGAGCTCTACTGGAGTTATAAAAGGTCACAAAGGAACAAATAAGAGGTCTATTCCATTCTGAAAAGAGAAGAAAGAAAACAACGTTGTGTTTTCTGTCTTCTCTTTTCAGAATGGAATAAACCTATTACTTGTTCCTTTGCAGCCTACACATGCTAACGCAGATACCCACCTGAACTATTATGAAAGGTCAGCGCACAATCATGAATAGCTTTGCAAGCACTACAGCTGAAGGCACAGTCTACATTTTGACAGGTCCCTGCAACCAAAACAGAATGGTTCTGATTTGCAATCACTTTTTTTTTTTTAACACACACACCTGACTGGTGTGGAATCACAATTAGAAATCGACTCCACAGTAAAAATCGATCTGGACCAAAAAAGCAGCCGATGTAACCAGGCAGTGTAAAAGTCTTCTTAATGGTAGGGTGGATAGAATATTAACTGCAGCTATTGGCAAACCTGCAAATCTGCAAAGCTGTTTCCGTGCCACGGAAGACACGGTACGGACTGGTAATTTCTAGAACTCCCAACCCAGCGGTGCGCATCGTAGAACACTTCACGAACGACCAATGAGAAACTATGTTTGGAAAACCCTTTTTGCGTCTTCCTTTCACTACAAGGGCCCTGCCTGGGGGACCACCACCACTTCCAGAATCATTTGACCACGTCTCTAGAAGCATGCCCGTCCCGGCTGCAGAGACTGCACATTAAGATGAAACGCGGCTCGAGAAATTCGCAGTGCACGCGAAAGAGGCCCGACTGCGGTGGGGGGGGAGGGGAGAAGGGGGGGGGGGGTGTCTGGCAAAGGGTGTAACGTTACCCTAAAGTTGTTGTCACGGCCCCCCGAGCGAAGCCGACCGTCCGGCAGCAGCAGCACATGGTGCGCCGCTGCGGCCGTGCGCATGCGCCCTGGCGCCGGGCCGCGCTGAGCCGCTCGGAGCGGGGCTGCCTGTCACTCAGCTCCGGCATGGGGAAGGGGGACAAAGGGGCGAGGGCCGGCGCGACTCGGGGCTCCCCGCAGGAAAGGCTCAACCGGGCGAACGCCCACGCCGCCCCCCGCCACGTCCGCACTTTAATCGGGGGGGTACTCGTCCGACCCCACGGGGGCCCCCCCTCCTCTCCTGCCACCCGACAAAAACGCAACGCTTTCAGTCCGGCATGATTTAAAGTGACACTAAAAACAAAGGCGAGCGAGCTGGTCCAGCGACAGCGGCTGCTTGTTCCTTCAGAGTCCGGGGGGGAGGTGTAGGTCCGCACAGAGACCGCGGCAGACGTAGGGGAGCCCAGCGGCAACAAAAAGGAAGGTGGAAATTTTGGCCTTGCACCGTGTCTCCAGCAATAAGACGCTCAAACTCCTGAACAAAACCCGACACGGAATAGGCCCCGGATACATGTCAAAAAAATACCCCCCCTCCCCAGACCCTGCACAACTTGAAGTTAACGGAACAGTCCGACGCCACTTTCATTTTGCTGGTGGGCTTTGGTTCAAGACTGCTGCGAGCACGGCAGGCGTTCAAGACAGATGCGTGCCGAAAGTGGGACAAATTGAAAACAATTGCTAACAAAACACAGCTAGCTATAAATGCCTTTTTCCCTCTGTCGCTCCTCCGTCCCTTTGAATTTACCTGCCAGCTGTCTCCTCAGTAACAGCGCAGACTGCAGCTCCGTCATGGTTGTGTACTTTAAGGTCTTAGAACAATAAACCTGCAGTTTAAACTGGTAAGTATTGCGTATCAATTGAAAGAGACGTGTTAAATAAATAACGAGACGCAGAGTCTCTCCCTATCTTTGGAGTTTCGCTCTGCACTCTGGCCCAATCCGCGCATGCGCAGAAATACCCAAGAGCCACTGTTAAAAAAAAATAGCTTGACTGTGACGCGCCGCCTGTCAGAACGTAGAGGCTGACCCAGGTCGCCATCTTGAGAAGGTCTGAGCACCTTGCACAGGCAGAGACAAGGGGACACTGGGAAATGTAGTCAGGACTAGAGATCAGGCTCCTATGTGATTCACAACCGTAACAAAAGATTCTGCAAACTAGAACAGTGTTTTTGAAATTGAGGAAGGTTTTCTGAATCCTTTTGGAATCTCTTCCGAGAACACACAAACTGCTGCTTAGCAGGGATTTATGAAATGAGGTGCACCCCTTAACACAATTAAAATGCATTTTTTTTTCCATTTATACTGGAATCTAGAAATGCAAACTGTAAATTGACTACTAAGTAACCTCTATCAGGCAGCCACAGCAATAACGGTATCTTATTAATAGCAACTGCAGTAGCAGCATTATTTTATGAAAATAGAACGCCAAACCAGTTTAAATTATTTTAATACTAATACCTTTTATTAATAATGCATTGTCAGCAGTTACAGGTATCTTGACACTATTGTTGATTACAAGCCAGTCTTGTAATCAAGACGTTGTGTGTACCACGACAATGACTTTTGGTGTTACTCTGCGAGTTATACTTTCTCCACTAGATGGTGATAGATGCCATATGTTAGAACAGCGATTTTTCTCCCTGAGAAAACCCCACTCTGTTAATGTGCGTACTACAGCAATTACCTTATTCTAGAGAACTTTTACTGAATGTGTCCTAACGTTCATCCTAACACTGACTGCCATCGCCACCGCTTGCACAGTGAATCTGACCTCCTTCCATCTCAGCATCGATTGAGAATTAGTGTTAGACTACCCGGATTCAAATGCTCTAGAACTAAGATATCTTTTATTCCCACAGCTATTAACCATCTTAATTTCGACAAGTGACTGTGCATTTTATTTGATTTTTTTTTCTTTCTGATCACACATTTCTCTGATCTCTCATCTGATAATGGTTTCATCCTGTGTTAAATGTGCAGTGTATTGTGATGTGTCTTTTACGTGCCTGTAATGCAAATATCACGTCTGGGACAATAAAAGGAAGTAAGTTTATTTGGTACTGCATCAATGGAAATTGGACAATCACAGTTAGAACCTCAAATGTCTCAAGTGTGTAGTCGTACGGTACCGGGAACAATTCAGGACCCCCTGAAAGGTGGAGGAGTCGATCAAACCTCGCATGCACGCAAGGCGTATGAGGATACCGGAGTGTCCGGGGAAAACCCAGGCAAACACTGGAGAACTCGCAAAATGCACACAACCCAAGACGTTTGCAGGACCCTGTGAGGACCCACGACGGAGCTAACCACCATCTGCGTCTCAACACGGTGGTGCCTCAGCGAGTTACACTTGCTCCACTAGATGGTGATAGATGGCTAATACGGAGCAGCATTTAAAGTGCTCTTGCCAGTATTTGAAGCCCTCAAAACCTATTTAAGTATTTTAATTGAAATTCTACTCCCGTTTTACACTGCAAACTACTAGATTACGATTTGGGGGTTCCTGAATTTTCCACTTGAGATCCTGCGCGCTTCCAAGATCCGTTTTTAATTAAAAAAAAACAGCATCGTATTACATCACTCGTGTGTTCTAAAATACATAATTGCCTTTGCATCATAAAACTGCCAAAACTAGTCTAGTGATTTTGATACAGAAGGCAAATGACATGGCGTGTAACAACGTAATACAAACGTAAGAAGAATTAGAATAATTATATAATAATGTTTAAAACTGTTCTCTGGATCTGAATGAAGTTGTCCTGTAGAAACCCTCACAAAATCATAGCCTTTACCCATACTAGATCTATTGATCACTTTACTAAATCTTTCAAAAATTAGTTAACTAACTCATTAGCTTATTAAGTAGTTTTCAAATGAACAACATGGGACTGTATTTGGTTACTTGCCCTGAGTATGGTCGTGAGGCCAAGCTGAACACTGATAAAAATCTCCCTCTAGCTTCCTATGAATCAATTCTCAAGAGAGGGGAGTATTATCAGACGTATCTTTTTGAGATTAAATGAGTAGATTGATTAGAAAACATATAGTTATAAAAGTGAGTCAAACCAAGCTGCGATTCAGAACATTAAATCTGACCTATTTACTGTGAGAGAAGAGTATCTTTGTTTTTATTGTTCTTGATTGTGCATTATGTATTTGTTTTAAAATGTTAATTCAGTGATCAAAAACAAAATTCACAGAGGCTGAGATTTAGACAGTCATACAGCCAAATCTTCTTTTCTTTAGGCTGCTCTTAAATACTTCACTCTGGCTAGTAAATGCAAAGACTTCTATAAATTTAATGAGTCACAATTATACTCCCTTCTCCCGGGATGAGTGTGATTATAAAAGTTTATTGATTGTGAACACTTCTGTTCCTTGGAATAAGTTTTGATAACAATGTTCCACAGAAGGTGATTTAGGGATGAAATATGATAAAATGTTGAAACTCACTTCATGTTAGGAAGGGATAAGAACTTCAGGCTGACAGGTTTAAAGAGGGGCAGCATGGTGACACAGTGGTAAGCGTTAGCTGCCTCTTAGCTCTGGGGGCCTGGTTTCAACTCCAGACCCAGGGTGCCGTCTGTCTGGAGTCTGCATGTTCTCCCCAGGTTTGTGTGGGGCATTATGTTTTCATTTTATCTACAAAATTCCACTTTTTCCTCAGGCAACCCAAAACCTTATTTTGACAAAGCATAGTTAGGGACTTAGCTAACACAACGTAATCTCCTGACTGCTTACAGGGGATTCTGTACCCCTGTTTGTTATTCTCATTGCATTCTCTATTACTTTTCAGCACTATTTTCACCAAATCTAATCCTAGCATAATGTGATGGAGCAGTTCCACTGACATTGCCTATAGCACTTTTTTTATTTTTGTAACACAGTACTAACCTAATATTATCAAATACTTTACGTAGACTATATTAAGGCCATGAGCAGTGTTAAAGATGTCATATTGCAATTCCAGGTGCAGTAACTTCACACTGTAACCCCAGCACACTAGTTACTTATGCATTTATTCTGCAAATTCCACTGATATCTTGTGCTGCTGAAAATGCTTTGCAGGCAAAGAGGAAATATTTTATATACTTACTGTATTAACCAGTCCAGGGTTATCAAAAAGGCTGTCAAACTAGACATTGCAGTTTCACGAGAAAGTCTTAAGTAAAACACATAGCTGAAAGAGTGAAAGAGACTGCTGGAGCACAGTGCCTGTGATGTCACAATCTCGCAATGAGGAACTGTTTGAGGGCGTCCCAAAAAGGAAAGAGGGGGGAAGGGGCCGTGCTTAATATTGTGAAGTACAGCTTATTAATGCAGTGAGAAATATTTCTCCTTTATCCACAAATTGTCTGCCGGAGCCAACAAAACAGAATGAGCTGACCAGAAGACGTTTCAAACCCTCATGCAGCCAGTAAGAAATCTTGATTCAAAGCCGAAGACATGCAGCGTGATTGGAGTAGAGGAACAGGCTTGCTGCAATGCTCAGAAGCATCACGTTGGACTCTTCATGAGTTGACTGTTTTGTGAGAATAGATCCTTTAAAGTTGTTGTCATTGTGTTGGATTGTGTTAGCTTGACAAGAGCATTGTAGTATTATAGCAATGTTTCTGCTAATTATGGCTGATTCTTGCTAATTAATAGCGGTAAATGGATTTTTATTTTATATGTATATTTATTTTAGATTTATATTATATTTTTTTATAAAAACAGTATTACATCTTTGCAATTCTGTTTTTCTTCAAGATACGTAATGCTACTTAATTCTAGTTCATCTGCCTGAAACTGCATTTTTAACACAATTTTAAAGTATCGGTAGTGAAGTAAATTACAAATTTGCACACTAATTCAGAAACCACACCCCTTCATCTAATTCAGCACTGCGGCAGACATCTTGAGAAACATAGTAAAGGCTTGCAAAACATTTTACTTCAGTTCTGCAAAACATTTCTATGACTGTGCAAACCTACAGTTAAATTTAGGAAATGGTATTATTAGCAGTCATACAAGGCTTTAAAAAAATCCCCTTCACTCAAAAACAATAATACAACACTTGTATTTTGTACTTGTACTTGGAAAGTAAAATAAAATGTTCAGGCATAATTTTTCAACATGTATCTTGCTTATTTGCATTTTATGTCTTATCTGCTTGTTTGCAACCTCCAGGAGTACGAGATTTCTCATCACAGACTTGTGTATGTACAGTATGTGTCTACCTGAAGACTAAATGCACTTCACTTGGTTGTGACTGTGCCATCCAGACTGGGGTGCAAGAATGCCCAGCTTAATCACATTCTGCAAACATGATTTTATGACCAATTTTAAAGACCTTAACTGCAGAGTTATTCAGAATCATAAAAGGAAGAGTACACAAACTGTGCATTATGTACAGTATGAGACAAAGGACAAAGAACAAAGGCAACTTTTTTTGCACAAAGAGGTTTGAGGGTATGGAACCAATCGGCAAAACTATTTTCTGGGGGCTGATTTTGTAGCTTCTTCTTATACGAAGTTTAATGAGGCTCTTGGATCTGAATGCCACTGGTCTCCTCTCACGCCTTACCTGTCTGATAATGTCATGGTCCACGAGTTCACCTGCAAGCCTGACCCCCAGCATATAACAGAGGCATTCACATTGAAAATATGACAAAGGTTCTAATCTATGCAAGCTTTTCCAAAGATGATCTTGGAAACATCTGAATACCTTTTGCGCTGCATCAATACTTTGTCTTTACCAACACTGAATCTAAATCGGGTTTTTTATCCATTTACTTTATAAAAGGTTAGAAAATAGTTAAATATTTGCTTAAGGACAGTTTTTTTCCCCCTCAAAGGCACGGTTGATCTCTGAGATAATGTCTTGGAACTAAAAATGGGAGATAACGCATGTGAACATGGAGAGAACATGCAAACTCCACATTTCTAGTCTGGAATCAGATCTAGAACGTTAAAACTGCAAGGCAGCTGTGCTAACTGCTACACCTCCTTTAGCTTCAGTATTTTGTTTCTTAAGTTATTTACCACAAACCACAGCTAGGAAAAGCTGTTTGAAAATATTCTTACACAATGGTTATCGCAAAGACTTTAAAAAGTGATAGATCTTGGGCACACATTGTACTATTTCCCTTGACAGAACGGCGATTAAACGGATCTCCAACGTCAAGAGTTACAGTACCTGTCGGAATCC